>NC_090266.1:1075769199-1076369199 GCF_040414725.1 Anabrus simplex
ATGATAGGAGATATGGTGAATATATTATATAATATATATAATTCAGGTGTTCAAAATACCACTTCATTGCCGAGAGTTTGGAGATATAGTCGTAAGTTTGGTACGGACGACACTGCCCAGGTGGGATGACCCTGCGTAGTTGCGTAACGGATGAAGATTTTGTAAGTTAGGAGGAGCAGGTTGGTATTCAGCACCCAACATGTGCTGGCTAGCCAGCGAAACAGATGGAATCTACGAGAGGATTTGATCTTTACGTCCAGGAATTGTGGGGTGAAGGATAGGTGCTACTATATATTTAAACGTATGTGTCCTAGGAATTGTTGGGGCTAGACATCGATCTCGCCGATTGCGAGATGGACGTGGATAAGTTTGCGGGTCATGGTAAAATACCTTTTGGAAGCTGGATTATGGTCGATTGAGTTTTGAAAGGGTTGAGTTTGAGGTGTCACCTGTGGCACCAAGATGTAAAAGTAATCAGGAAAGGTTGAAAGTTACGACTGGTGTTTTGGGTTGATGAGAGCGGGACTAGGATGGCGGTATCATCAGCGAATTGGAGGTGTCGATTATGTTGCGGTGGCTTTGGTATGTTGGCGACGAAGAGGACGACGGGGAGAGAATAGCTTACGCTAAAAGGCGAGACATACAAGGAATTGAGGGCTGTAAAGTAATTAGACCATGTTTTACCACGAAGGGCTTTCAAAGAACTGTTGATGGTTCTTACGGTTTCGCGATGGAGACGGAAAAAAATACGGACCGCTTGTTTGGTTTAATTCCTTGAGATAGGACTGGGATAATTTCTGGAGGTGGCGACACTGGGAGGAAGTTTGAATTCGCCTGTTTGTTGGCCGTGAGGGAGATGTGTTTTTGAGGGGTTGATGTAACGGCGGCTTGATTGAAGTTTTATACAGTGTGTAGGGCAGTAGTGTGCAAAGGGGGATGGGGTCGCAGAGAGTAATGCATGTGGTTGCGGTCATGATGTATCTAAATTCACATTCATATTGTAACGTGTTGGCGGGGTAAATAAGTAAATAAATGAGTACAGAACCAGGTAGCGTCCTATTTCTACGATATATCAACTAAGCACTACAATTACAGATTTACACACACACACACACACACACACACACACACACACACACACACACACACACACGGTATCCGAGCTTACAACTTCCACAAGCACACGGTTACACACTTACACGGTTCGCGCTCTCTCTCTTAGTTTCTCATGTCCCATCTACAATGACACACACACACACACACACACACACACACACACACAGAGTCATCGATTATTTACAGTACACTCTCTCAGCCACTCAGTCACACTCATTAGCGCTGTCATGGTCCACAGCCTACACGTCAGTCTCGCAAGTCGGGATAGTATCCGCTGTTCACTCAATCCGTCGAACTCCGCAGTCTTCACACGTCGGCACCCAGTGTTCCCTTCGCGCTACTCCAGAACACCCAAGGTTCTTCTCCAGCAGCCGGCCCCGTCAACAAAACAGGAACGAGTCCTCGGCTCCAACAGGCAGATACTCCATCAGGCTGACACCTCAGCCCAGGCTCTCACTGATTGCGCTCTTCGCTAACTCACACCAGCGAACTCAATCTCGCTCTCACTCACGCACTCACTCACTAACTAACTCTCACTCACCGCAGGCAGGTCGTCCCTCTCTTATATACCTGCGCTGGCCCTTCTAGAATCGTCTGGATGTTCGATGGATCCAGGAACCTCGCGAGATGGGACACTCCAGATTAATAGTCGAGTAATTTCCGTCGTCCCATGCGGCGCGACCACGGATAGAAGAGAGAAGTGTTGCTCGCGATGGGCGCGGTCGAGCTTAAGGGGGGTGGGGCGATGGGTGACGAGCTCGGCCAGTAGCAAGTTGGCATGGTGGACGCTATAACCATTACAATATGTTGATAATGAATACATTTTACATTCTATATGTAATTTCTTATTTTGACAACATTATTAACATTCATAACCCACAAGCCTTCAAATTTTAAACATATTATAATTAAACTAAGAAACATACCGTAGATATGAACTAGTGAAGAATGAATTAGTAACAAAGATTCTCAAGAGAAAGTAAACCTGTTTGTTCATCTGCAAGTTAGTGTACGTGCAACCATTCAAATTTCCGAGTTAGTTGCAATATTAAATAATCGATATTTACCTTTCTCGAATACAAATACAGGATTATTTTGCATAAAACTATTAAAATTTGGTGTGATTTAAGGATATCATTTAGTTTCTGATATTGTTAGTTTCTGATTTTGATATTGTCTTTGGCGGATGAATTACTTTGTTTCATGGTCATGCATAAATATCCACTGGTTGCCCTTCCTGAGGCGATGTGATTTTTCACGTGATAAACTCAACCCCATGTTACAGGCACTCGAAGCCGGCTGTCCGAATGGGAAGTTAGCAACAAAGCGACAGCGTTACCATGCCTCCCATTTGATATTACTATTATTATTATTATTAATCCGGGGTATTTGCAGAACGCAGAGAGGTGAAAGAAGGTACGGGCTTGAATTGGTCTAACTACAATATCAAGAACTGAATTAAAATTTTAACAAAGGTTATATTTCTTTCAATACTAAAAAAAATTAACAAATTTCCACTAGGTGAGATCACAATGAAAAATCAGGCACAATGCCAATCTTGAAACGAGACTTGGAGAAATCCAGGATTCAGAACTTTAACAATTTTGGGCTTCAAGCCCCTATTTTTACAATTCCTGAGCTACCAGCTCAAATTTACAATTCAAAATGAGGAATAATTTAGTCAAGGGCAGAAATCCCCTAATTCAAGACCACTTGCTCCCTAAATTACAATGTCAAGCCTTCCAGGGCACCCTTCACTATTATATAACGATCACTCACCTATTTTCGGCTACCGTCATCTGGAACTGCATCTATGTTCATATACTCGCCGATACTTCATTCAACTAACCGGCCTTGGACTTTCTCTGCTGCCTCGCCATGCATCCGTCCTGGTGAACTGCTGACTACACACTGAGTCTCCTCTGGGTTACGTCATCCGCTACGTCAGTGTCCGATATTTCTCGACGTTTTGTGTACTTTTTTCCGGAACTTTCTGCAGCGGTATAAAGGCTTCCCCCACATACTCGGTCTTCAGTCCAGCACTGATTCCGAGTGTGGTTGGAGGGTCGTCTGAGGACTTCCCATTATTTGCTAGGAAGCTCCACTTCTTTTATTTGCTGTATTGGGTGAGCAACAGAGTATTTATTTTATAATTACCACTATTATTCTTCTCCTGTGGATTTTGGAGTTATCTTCATTTCTGTGGCCGGTTTTCTTTTAAGCCTGATATGAGTGATATTGTTTCTTAACAAATGAACATCGAGTAATATGCAATTTCAAGAGTTGGTGAGTGATTGAACTTGTGGCCTGGACGGTACAACTTATCACATAATACTGTTCCTGCATTTGGCAATGTTTATACTCAGGCGACTCCCATTATTGTGATCCCCGTCCTTGGTCCTTCCCGTGCCTTTCTTCTCCCTTTGTTTACTTTTTTGGAAATCTGTGTCCATATTCTCCGAGGCTTATAGGTTACCATGTTCATTTGATTAGTCACATATTATAACTTGTAAATGGTCTAGGGATTCTATTCTAATGTACGTCATTCACGATGAGTGTTTTCTTTTGTGTGTCAGGTTACAAAATTTTGAGTTGTAAAATTTGAAATTAATTCCCTTTGTAGAAACAATATACTGTTTTGATTAACCCTTTTTCTTCTTATTATTACATCCACTAACCTCCCATTGGTCCCAGCTCTTTTCTCCTTGAACGTCTTATCAAAGAATCTTAATCAACCAATACGTTGTTGCTATAAATCGTCACAATTACAAAACCTTGAAAAGAGCTTACAGGCTCTCAGTTTCTTCCAGCCTACTCAAGGCAACATTACATGAAAATCTGACAATCTATAGCCTCTCCAGGAATTATTTACAAATTGAAATATTTTTACACAGGGGTATCTAGTACCCAACTTACTGGGCCTTTGCGGAAAAAGAACAGGTTAAATAAACGGCCCGAACACAAAACTGAATGGAGGCGAACACTGCGCTCTAGATAATGAAATATAAAATCCTACAGGGGTCTCGGCCGATGAAACAGGGGCTATTCCCAAACTACTGAGGTGGCTCGCATGGAAATCACTTTAACACATTACAGGAAGAAAACAGTTACAGTTACAGTTAGTCGTCGCAAACCAAGATGAAGGGGAGCTCGAGAGGGTAAGTCACTCTCTATCCCCGATTTACAGTTAAAACTTTATGAAATTTTTACATTACCGAAAGAAGATTTACATTTTAGGAAAGTTTGTTACATAATTAAAGATTAGGACCTTCCCCTCCGATAAAGCTGCGGAGGTAGCTACAGAAAAGATAATTTATGTGGCCATTACCTTGTAGATGTTCCACCGGCCGAAGAAAGAGGCGCCCCGCCTCCTGCCTTAACACACACTTATAAAGACGACGATCAATTGACAAGGTACCCAGAAAAGCCGCAGTTTATATACCCTCAGGGAAGGTTCGAGAGAATTCAGGACTAATCCGGCCACACCCTCTCAATTTTTATTGGTTGAACTCAAACGTTACACTCAAAACTGAACAAGAAGCCTGTGATAGGCTGGAAATTAATTACAGAAATTTTTCATAGGCCAGAATCAAAACTGGCGGAATGAGACAGAAGTGTTGCAAACTTAGAGTTACAAAAAACAAGTGATAGTTGAGAAAACCTAAAAACACAAAAATTCTTTCGATAACAACTTCCTTTACTTTGCACCAGAGTGCATGATCATAGTTGCTTGGTAGTGTCATCTGTGTAAAAATGTCCAAACTTCTCGATGTATAACAAAACAAAACCAGGAGAAGTTCAATCAGTTTAGGAAACTTCAAAATAACACAATTACTTAATATTTCAGTGGTGACATCTTCTGATTAAAGTTCCAACTTTTTGTGGTATCAGTTTCACCTTTTGGTCGATAGGGGAGTTTATTAAGGCGCTTATTTTGAATGAGCGGGGTTGAGGTGTACCCCCGGTACAATTATTATTATTATTATTATTATTATTATTATTATTATTATATAGGCCCTGAAAGAAGATCTCAAGTGCCCGGTTCTGTGCAAAGTACGAAATGTATGGAGCAGGTAAATATAAAATTGGTGGGGGGCTGAAGCAAATTGTGTGAGGGGTTTGGTGATGTGGTAACGGTAATCTGTCCAGTTGGTTTTGGAGAAATTTATAATAAGACGGATATGAGCGGAGTGGACCATGGATCATATGTGGGTGTTTAGAGTAGTACTGGTAAGTGATTATACCTACATATCTAAAAATATGACTTCCTTCCAAACTTCCTGAACTCTATGACATCTAGCCCATATCAATCTAACGTCCATTAGAAGCTGCTTCTTTCCTGGTCTGCGCGCTCTTCTTCCTATATCTAGCAGTTTGCAGCGAACTGTTGTTTCGTGAACATTTCGCCCACTCTAACTTAAATATCGGTTTAGGTCAACAGCTGAGAACCGGGGGTTTATTTTTCATTTCCTAATGAGTAAACGCTCTTATTTTGGTGTAATCGTGCGCTTCCGCCACAAAAAGGACTCAGTTTCTCAGTATCACTTCAAAATGTAATTTATTGTAGCCACACCAGGCACTAAATTGAGAAGCAATTTGTCCTTGTGTCATAAAGGTATGCTTTTAACCTTTGCGCGGTGTAGTATCTGATATCAATTTCCAGTGCAGTAACATTATCGAAGCTTATACAACCTTATTCGCAGACATTAAACTAATGATTGTCAACTAATGATTGTGTTATAAGAGAATCCAATTAATGGTAACAATAACGTCATCATATACCTCCAATGCAATTCGCTTGAAAGTGGGAACAATGTTTAGCAAAAACACGTGATTGTGCCATTACTTACAAACAAGTCTTAGAAACGTCTGTGTTCGGATTAATTCTCATGCTATGGTGGCGATGGTAGGGGAAGATGTTGAGGATAGACTAGGTGAAGAAGTGGACGTCGTCTTCAATTGATGGCTGGGAGAAGGTGGTATTGGCAGGAGTGATTGTAGGGTTGACGACTTTTAGTGGGGTAACTACGTTAGGGTGATTTTCGGGGTGAGCTTGGCGGGATTTGCTTTTGCGGGGGTATGTGCAATGGGTTGTTTGACCGCAGGTGTTGCAGTGTTCAGGCATTTTTTGGTGGGGTGGAGTTGGGGGAAATTCCCACAGACCGGCTGTTGAGCCTTGCATTGAACGGTACTATGCTGGTTAAAATACAGACACCGTTCGCAATGGACACGCTAAGGTTGAGGGGCCTTAAATGGTTCAGCTATCTTCTGTTGTTTCGTAATAAATACACCAGCTGACTGCAGGCAGTTAAAATCAGCGAGGGTTGGAAATGAGATTCTCACCATGAAGTTAAACCCAGAGGGTAACATACGAAATGCACTGCGTATATGGATGATCTCTGTGTTCACATTTTGGAGGATGCTGCCTTCAGCGATGTCCGGTTCGACGAACCTCACCACACAGTTAAAGAATCTGTGCTGGGAAGTGGGAGGTGGTGGGATTTACTGTAGGTAGCTTGCTGGGATGGGATGCTTGAATGCAGTTGAAGAACCTTGTTTAACAGAAACTATGATATGGACCAGGTTATTGACTGCCTCTTCACCACTGACTTTTATAAAGAACTGTTTGTTGAAGGTTGAATGATCAGCACTTGCTTCACGGCGTAACTGAAAACTTTTTTAGGATCTTGACGTTCGTTTCAGACGAATCTAAATTCTGGGGAAATGTTGTTGAAGAAGAAACTTCGAATGTCGTATGTGAGAAACTGAATGTATTTAACTTATGTAATGGGCCGTATAGGTCCAGAAAGGGGTGAAATTTCGACAGTGGAAGTGTTCCTAGATGTTTCACCCCATCATTTTCACCCTGATAACAGTTCTCCGTTATCACTTCTACCCCGGACGTTTCGTTCCATACTGAGCGAGTTGGCTGTGCGGTTCCAATCGCGGAGCTGTGAGTTTGCATTCGGGGTTCGAACCCCACTGTCGGCAGCCCTGAGGATGGGTTTTCGGTGTTTCCCATTTTCATACCAGACAAATGTCGGATTTCTACCATAAATACGCCCAAGGCCGCTTCTTTCCATTCGTATCCATTTCCCATCCCATTGCCGCCATGTAACCTATCTGTGTCTGTGCGACGTAAAGCAAATTGTAAAAAAAATGTTTGACTCCATAATTTTCACCCTGATTGTCGTTGTCCCCAGATGTGATTCACCCCGAAATTTCACCACTGTTTTTCCCGAAGTTTCCACCACCTTTTCAACCAATATTACAAACACCAACTTGATAACCACTGCACTTTTTCTTACAGTATTTTAAATTGATGGTGAACAAGCTGCGTCGTTTATTGGCAATTTAAACGCGAAACGTTCACATCAGTATGAAAAATAGAAGGTAATTCTGTGTGTATATTATCCAACTACTGTGCGAATTAGATGCTGACAGGTTCTGAGATAGTCCAGGAAATGACCTTCCTGCTGTAAATCTTCAGACCGAAGCATACTAATAATCAACATATCGGTCATATTTGCATATTTCTTGCGATGGGCCACTTTCATATTCTTTCCCGTCTCAGCTTCGTTATCGTACGCTCTACGTCGTCTTGTTGGTTAAGAATTTCGCGAATGAGATTGTAGAATGTCTAGTGAATCTTATTTATCTTGCACTGGAACAGAGTTTGCCAACCTTCAGTTAGGTTGTTGGTTCTCTGTTCGCCATGCTGTAGAGCATGGCCTCTCAAACGCCCTACATCTCATGCGTGCAAACCGAGGCACAAAAGCTCTGTGCACTGTGCATCGGTCCGACTCGACTCAACTCGGCTTGACTCGGATGGTGTAGTGTGCTGAGAGCGATGCAGCGTTCGGTCATGGACGGAATGTTTGTCAGTGAAATAGATAAGCGCAAGACAACAACATAATGATGGAGCAACCTGTTTGGAAGAAAGCAAAGACTTTCGAAAGTCCATTTCAATCGAACTGGAAACTTTCGTATTTTCCTGAGTCGTGACGATAAAGCCAAATACTTAATCTGTGGGACAATAATTACGTCATCATCAAAAATATCTGTTTTTCAATACAATTTCTTCGAGAAATTGTCGAAGGAAGATTTTCCTAAGCTGCATCGAGAAGCAGCTAAGTTTATTTCAATGTTTGGTTCCACATGCATATGTGAAAGGTTTCCTTTTTTCTGTTTTGACTGTACGAAAACTAGATTGCATGCGAGTATTTATGATTGTTATTTAAAGTACGCTCTCAGAATTGCTATCAGCCAGACACTACTGGTATAATTGCAAAGAAAAAGGAAAAGAAGAACTAGAGAACATATTGTCTGCTCAAACGAAATTGAAAGAAGAGTAGTTTTAACACCGGTAACATTGTCCCATACAACAGTGTGTGTCCGCTCACCACACATAAACATTTCGCAGTGAGGGGAGAATCAGTGGGGAAGAAGGCGGAGACAGGCCGAACGGGTGAGGCAGGTGTAGGGAAAGAGGAGTAGGGGTTTGCACTATGGTCAACCTAATGAAGTCGTCTACTGCACCTTGCGCCGTGCAATGCACTGGCGCATGCACTCTGAGAGGCCCTGCTGTAGAAAATGGCATTGATTCCATGATCGGCGTAACGACGGTGGAATTCTTGACTCTCTGCATGTCGTAATGTAAAAGTTTCAAACAAATTCATTAAAAATTGGAGATTCGGCGCAGTCAACTCTGTACCCTGACGGGGAACGGCGGAACCCTGATGGGGTGACGCCATCCCTCAGTCCTGGAGATTTGTTACGGTGATTTGAGGTGCAGAGAAGGGAGAGTGATCGTAACCTGTAAAAGAAACCTACCCGCCATTAGCCTTAGGGACGAGAATGGAAAATCACGGAAAACCATTCTCAGTACAGCCGACGGTGAGCTTTGCCAACTTGTTCGGTCAACATAGCTCAATGGTGGCCGTAAATCTGCTAATAGTGAAGCAGGAAACAATTAGATTAGTTTACTTACGGATTTCCCTTTTAGTAGTCTTGTCTTTTTACAAGTTCCTTTACGTCGCACGACACAGGTAGGTCTTATGGCGACGATGGGACAGGATATATCCAAGAGTGGGAAGGAAGTGGTCGTGGACTTAACGTACAGCACCAGCATTTGCCCGGTGTGAAAATTGAAAACCACGAAAAACTATCTTTAGGGCTGCCAATAGAGGGGGTTCGAACCCACTATCTCCCGAATATTGGATACTGGCCGCATTTAAGCGGCTGCAGCTACCGAGCTCGGTTTTTAGTAGTTTACCAATTTTACTTAGACTATAATATGTTGGTGACAGGTGTTATATCTTACCCGACAGATGTTGGATAAGATTTTAGCCCCACCAACTTCGTGTATTTTGATTTCTATGAACACAATGTCTTCCCCTCAGCTTAAGGGCATCAACAGCAGCGGAATAATTATTCATTCATTCGTTCACGCAATGCAATATAACCATCAGGCGATCTGGACTTGTTGTTCGCCAGATTCGTGGAATGCAAAAATAAAGGAATGAAAACAATTATATTAAATTAATGTTTCTTCAAGATCAGAGGGCAGGTTTGCTCCCTCTGTGGATCAGTGATAGAGTGGCCGGCTTCCGCATCCCAAGACAGTGCTTCAAAACCTGACAGAGTTAGTCGTGTTGTTTAAGGGCGGAAAGAAATCCATTCAGCCCTCCATTTCGTATGATGTCGGCGCACGAAAGGTTCCTGGTGACTCATTTGGTGTTTACTCCACAAAATTAATTAAGACTCAGCCATGGTTTACCAAACAGGGACCCGTTTCCCTGCCTCCTCCAGAGTAAAAGGGATCAACCTAAATGGTATCAAATCAAAATAATATCTCCATGCGATAGCTGGAGCCACGCGATTATTAATACTAATAAAGGGCAGGTCGAATGGGCATGTCAGTGCATACAGTCCATGATCCAGATAATGCGCATAGCTCACGAAATGGACCAGTCTCAAGGTAATTTCACAGAATGGGGAAGACCTTGGAGGAGCGGAAGATAAATGATTCCACTATTCGTAAACTCAGTACTAAGTGATCGAGAGAAGTGAGCTCGAAAAATCTTTGCCATATCCCTACTATGCCTTTCCTTCCTTCCTTCCTTCCTTCCTTCCTTCCTTCTTTCTTAATCCGTTTACGCCCCAGATTTGGTATTTCCCTCGGACTCAGAGAGAGAGCTCACCATTACCGTCTCAAGAGCAGAGTCCTGGAGCGTGAGACTTTGGGTCGGAGCATAAAACTGAGGTGGAGGACCAGGTGACCTTACCTGCTATGCTGAACAGGAGTCTTGTGGGAGGATGGGAAGACCGGAAGGGATAGACAAGGAAGAGGGAAGGAGGCGGCTATTGCCTTAAGCTAGGTACCAACCCGGCATTTGCCTGGAGATGTGCGAACCACGGAAAACCACTTCGACGATGGCTGAAGTGGGAATCGAAACCCCTCTACTCAGTTGACTTACCGAGGCTGAGTGGATCCCGTTCCAGTCTTCGTACCATCGTACCACTTTTCAAATTTTGTGGCAGAGCCTGGATCGAACCGGGGCCTCCAAGGGTAGCAACTAATCACACTATCCACTATACCACAAAGACACTTCTAATATATCTAGCTATGGCATAGATACCTCACAGTTTCGAACGTAATCTATATGTACACCTACTTCAAATGCAATACAGGCGTCAAAGAAGCAGCTGCTGTGCAATGGCATTGTAGATGTGGGAAGATGAGCTACTTCATAAGCAGATTTCCCGAATGATGGGAAGCGTCGTCAGCAAGAGAAGAACCGAGGTTAAGCTAATACCTCACGCCTTCTCGCCTGCCTTTTCCGCGCTATAATCCTCTTTCATACTGCAGCCTCTGTGTATAGAGAACTAATTACAAGTTATTAGTTTTCCTTCGACCACATTAAATTTTTGAAAAGGAGTAAGAATAGCGTTTCTATCCGCTTTGATAATATATTATCAAGAAATTACGGTTTAGTCCTATATCCAGTATCAGGACAACAGTGTAGAGATTTGTATCTACCATACGTTCTCCCCAAACGTTTGAGTCAAGTGGTCTTCGAGCGGGTATTAGCAGCCTGAAGTTCCCTTGTGCTCGTTACTCCATGAGGAAAATTACTTCTTCCATTATCTAATATTGGCATTTGATCTTCAACCATTGCTGTCAGCCTCTATTTGTAGTTTCCTATACGAATTAATGAGTTACATATGATATTTACTAATATATGTAATTGTCTACTAACTGTGATTTAACATGATGAAATAAACGTACACATTTGAAGTGAACACAATCCTCATATTAAAGACACTTAGGACTATACCGATTCCCCAAGGCGCAGCAATTGACCAATTAAGGTTAAAATCCCAGACCTGGAGCCCCTTGAACCAAAGGCCATTTAGCTACAGAGTCGAACAATATCGTATCGCATCATAACTTCGGACATCTCATAACCTTAAGGTGTTCAACACGCCAATACATTGTAAAGGATATCAGATTAAAAATTGTTTGGTAGGATTGTGGCATCTCCTACCACTACTGTTACTATTAATTACATTCACACCATTATTCTTTACATTAGTTTAACGCCAGCCACTGTAGTAAGTGACGAATTCGAGGGCATACCTCTTATATTTATTATTCTCAAAGCGTGGGGTGATAAACTCACACATCTGGCGATATTCAGGAATATGGATCAGGACAGATGTAAACTGTGGTTGAATATCCAAAATTGAGGACTGTACTTGGAAACTGAATCAATTACTAGTTTAAAAAACTGAACTCACGACTAAACTTAACATCACAATCAACTTGCATTATTTTAACTGAATAATATAATAACCCGTGAGATTTGTTGTTACATACAAGGAAACCTGATATCATTTTAAGAAGCTTTTCGCATTTTACGTGAATGAAATTTTATATTGGCGCTAATTAATTTCTTCTTCATGTTATTTATGCATAACAGGTCTTATGCTGCAATCACCTTATGTTTGCAACCACCGCCTTTGAACTTCGGACTCCTGGAACCACGCCGTCCGCTTTGTAGTTGGAAATTTTAGTATGTTATCTCATCTTCTTGCGTAGGTACCTGAAGTTGGCCTATTTTTCTTGCCCGAGTGTAATGACCTTCATATGATCACGTCCACTCATATTCATTGTCAGAAACTGGAAGACTTTTCCGAAGAAACTGTATTATTCAGGCATGCTATCTACTCTAGTTTCGCACGTCTTGATAGCTAAAATAGAGACTGTTGATATAAATACAACAGTTGTATGTGATGTTAGATGTATCTACGTATGATTAAATTTTCGAACGAAGTTCACGAATTATGTAATAGAATTCAATTAAGAATTCGATGTACAATAGTGACTGTTAACTGCATGTATCTATTAAGTTCCATATATACAGCCTATACATCTACAGAAAACGGCACCAATCCTCTGGTGAATATACTGAAATACACTTGCATTCAGACGTTCTACCTCGCAATTCTACAGCATCATCCCTTCCACACCGAAACGCGGTAGCAAGCGAATACGGAAGCAAGCTCGAATCCACGTGGCAACCCGCGATACAAAATTTGTCATGTAGCTTACTAGCTTCCACACGCGTAAAAACGGTTACAAACTGTCCTGTCAACGGAAAATTTCTTGCCTAAGGCAACATCGGTTAAACATAGCCTTGGTTGCACAATATCATGCTAGCTCTTCTGCCTACAGTTACAAGTTAAAATACGACTTTGTTTTCAAATCAACAAATCACACTTATTTACATTAACCCTCAAGCACACGCGCCAAATTTTAGGACGCAGACACACGCGTGGGGATGCTTTCCACCCCACGTATCATTGTATTGTAAAATATGAATTACTGTATTATTTGGAGATTTTAAGATAGGTTATGTAAGAATGACTCTTTCTGCGGGGATCCAGCCAGAAAGATATAAGAGGGGGGAGAGCACAGGTGAGTTATTTGTACATGTCACTAGGAAATAAAATGACCTGGGGTGGATTCCACCCCATACGCGTGTGTTTGAAGGTTAATAATGATTACAAGGAGAATTTCCTTATAGAATTATTCGATGACATAAGATGCGTGATACTCAACTAATACTACAATCTTAATGATGAAAATCAGAATGTAAAAATCTTATGAATCGGGTCAATAATGATAATTATAATGAATGCTGAATTAAGTCTGTAACCCTGCTGTACGGTTACAGGATAGCCTCTAATACACTGTAACATTCGGGAGAGAATTCAGTCTAGAATTTTACTCATATTCGGAGCTCTTATCATCATATTTAATGGAGCAGGTGCGCATTTCGCTAGCCTTAATTTAGTATTGCTGAGCAACTAGAGATACAACTTAAACGAAATTTGACCTGCTTAACATACACACATTATTATACAAGGCACAGTCACATTATTAAAATTCTTAGTAATGACTTAGAAATATTTCATGAAGTTTTCGTATTACATTTTTCTTGCACTTGAAGGACTTATCCCAACAACAAACTCCAGAATATCCAAGTAAAATATTTACTTTTCATAATTCTTATTCTTCTTGGCATTCCCAGTTACCTAGGGTCTGCACTTTGTACTATTTAGCCCATAGATTACGGCCGAAAGTCTTTCCTCAGGCCAACCCTATGTGGAGTGAAGTATTGAGCGCTTCAGTTGTGGTTTTTAGTGTAATGGGATGTACGTAAATTAAGCTGTATATTAACACTAATGCAAACACTCAGTTCCCACTAGCTAGAGGAATTAATCAGAGGAAGTTAAAATCGACAACACGTCCGAAAATCGAACCCGGGGACCTCTGAACTGAAGGTCACTACGTTGACCATTCATCCAAGGAGCCACAGAGTTCTTTTTATTAATAATTGTTGCCTTTCATATCAATTATTCTAATATATAACACTAGTCAGCACCGGAATGTAGGGTAGCGTGCCTACCTCTTACCGGAGACCTCGGATTCGATTACCGGTCAGGCCAAGAATTTTACCTTTTTCTGAGTGCTGGGTCGAGGTCTACTCAGCCTACGTGAGTAAAATTGAGGAGCTATCTGACGGTGAGATAGCCGCTCCAGTCTATAAAGCCAAGATTAAGGGCCGAGAGGATTCGTCGTGCCGACCACGTGACACTTCGTAATTTGCAGGCCTTCGTGTTGAATAGCTGTCACGTGGTAGGCCGTGCCCTTCGGGGTTGTTGTGGCATGGGTTTTGGTTCATTATTTTAAAAAGTTTATTTACGTGTGAAAGAAAAGAACTTAGAGCTTGTTATTTGTTTAAATAAAATATATCATACTACTATTCAAAATTGTATGCCAATACCGTCAATAGTTTTGAAATTATGAAGTAAATCATGTATATAATTGAAAGTTACGGAAAATTAGCAACGGACGTAATATGACAGAATGGGATGTAGCAAGTGATTTGCCTGGACACTTACAATCCTATCTTTTGAAGTACTGGAGATAATTATTTTCTTCACTTGATTAAAGAGGAGAGTATATTCTGTGACTGAAAATGTAAATTGAATGATGGGCATTTTGGTCCTAAAGGCGTGTCTCTGCCTTTAATGCAGTTCACGTAATTACAATTTGAAACCACGCGTCCGTTTTGGAGATGTGTCTGGCTATAGTGCCGGCCCCATGGTGTAGGGGTAGTGTGTCTGCCTCTTACCCGGAGGCCCCGGGGTCGATTCCCAGCCAGGTCAGAGACTTTTTACCCGGACCTGAGGGCTGGTTCGAGGTTCACTTAGCGTACGTGATTAGAACTGAGGAATTATCTGACGGTGAGATAGCGGCCCCGATCTAGAAAGCCAAGAATAACGGCCGAGAGGATTCGTCGTGCTACCCACACGACACCTCATAATCTGCAGGCCTTCAGGCTGAGCAGCGGTCGCTTGGTAGCCCAAGGCTCTTCAAGGGCTGTAGTGCCATGGGTTTTGTTTTGTTTTGTTTTTGTCTTTGTCTGGCTATAGTATCAACTGTACCGAGAAAATCTCTTTATTCAATGTCCTGGTGATATAGCCCACGATATACCATCACAACCTCATTAGTGGAGCGATGAATGGACTCAAGCTAGAAATAATTTACTGAATCGAATCACCTAGCGAAGAACTCAACTTTATTTTAATGTAAATTTATTTTTTAACGAAGGCTTGGTATAATGAAAGTGTATTTTGTTCTTTCTCTGCTATACGGGGTGTAACAATAAGATAGGGAAATAGTTTAGGACACTTTCCTCACATGTAGAAGAAGAAAATGCGTTATACAGTGGGTGAAGAAACAATACCACGTATTAAAAGATATTAATTTCATTCCGTATGGACGGTTCATACTTTATAATATAAAGGATTTTATTATTTCCTCCTATTCATTAAGATCAATAAGACTTTGTAAGGTCAACATTTTGACGGTTTCCACTAGTTGAGTTACACAACACTGTACCAGGCCTTTTTCTTCTCATATTCTACGTCCACTGGCTTCTGTTGCCCTACAGATCATGTGCATACGTGATATATTGACGATGGACAGCTCCAACTTTATAATGGAGATTTTACCCTCGTTTTAGAGTTATATTAAAAATTTCGACGTAAAGGTTTCCAACCTCGCTATAACCCTGCTTGGTTTAGATATATTAAACATATATTCTATATATTCTACTCTGATTTTACATGCTCCTTCAAACTGTGTTTAGTGTTAATTATTCAATATTAATTCATGTAACTTTTTAATATATTTCACTGAAGATGGCTCAAAGGTGAGCTGAAACATGTTTGGTTAAAAATTATTCCATCCAAAGATGGATGTATCCATTGAATAGGAGCAAATAATAAAAGCAATTAAATTGTAAAATACCTCGTATGTCACAATGCTCTTCCTATCCATTAGTTCCATTAAGACCGGTCACGCCTCCCAGCCATACATGCATATGAAGTGCATCTGAACAATGTTCGTTGCGTTCATTTTCCTATGCGGATGTGTAAAGGAAAATGAACCTGCACTTCATTGTATTGTAGGAGTGCTTAAATATTTTGCATACAAATTTGTATTTTTCATTTTCATTTTGTGTTGTTTGAAATTCACATTGCTACAACACTACATTAAAAGGGACATGTTTCGCTTGGTTTCAAGCATCCTCAGCCTTTGTAATTTATCTCAAGGTTAAGACCTGTCATTGTAAATTTGCTTATAAGTAATTTGTACTTAATTATAATTCCAAAAACGAAGTGGTAAAATACGTAAACATAGACATCTGTAAACACAGCGGACAGTTTAACAATTTAAATGTCGGTGCTAAAATTGGGATATTCGTTGATTCTAATAACACTGACGTCCAAAACACAGTAATATCTTCACAATAATGAGATTTGTCTAAAATTCTCAAGTTCTTTGCTTTTTAAAAATAGTTGTTAGTTGATTTATTGTATTAAAATTTGAGTCGTGAATTCTGTTAAAACTCAATTGTGTCAAAAACTTAAAGTCTTAAATGCGTTGGAAATATTCTGTTCATGTATTGATTTGAGGCATGCTTCTGTAATCTATTGGTTGTAAACGGTAAAATGCAACTATTGGTAGTTTCCTCGAACTAGTCTTGATTTGATGAGCAGATTTTACATTGGAGTAGTTCATTTTTATGAGAGCTTAGTCAAAAGGGACGTCAATCCGAGAATCTTAAGGTGTTGATATGTTTTCTTTTTTCACAATATTTAAATGATGGTGCGTCCCTTTGACTGCTACTACAATGCCTCCTGGTACTTGTTACATTACGGTTAAATATGCCACGCAAACACATTTTTCTAGAGTACGGTCGGTAAGGTTCCTTTTTCTTTACACACCTGCATAGGAAAATGAACACAACGAAAATTGTTCTGAGGGATTGCATATCCATATCTGGCTGGAAGGCGCCGTCGCATAGAATCCTGGTGCGCTGATTTAACCGGGATTTTTTCTACTTTTTTTAAAAGTCGCACTAACACATCGAAGGTTTTTCGGCGACGGAGCAATGGGAAAGGTCTAGGTATGGGGAGGTAGCGTCAGAGGCCTTAATTAAGGTACAGCCTAAGCATTTTCCTGAGGTGAATATGGAAAACCACGGAAAACCATATTCAGGACTGCCGACAATTAGGGTCGAACCCACTATCTCCCGAATGCAAGCTGACAGATGCATGACGCTAAACGCACGGCCAACTCGCCCGGTAGGAACAGTGATCCTTCCTTATCAAAGTACATGGAAGGGAAGTAAATAATTCTGTGCTCTTTGACAGTGTCAATGATGTATACAGTCCATGTTATCAAAGTTTATTAGAAAATATTTTACCGGGCGAGTTGGCCGTGCGCGTAGAGGCGCGCGGCTGTGAGCTTGCATCCGGGAGATAGTAGGTTCGAATCCCACTATCGGCAGCCCTGAAAATGGTTTTCCGTGGTTTCCCATTTTCACACCAGGCAAATGCTGGGGATGTACCTTAATTAAGGCCACGGCCGCTTCCTTCCAACTCCTAGGCCTTTCCTATCCCATCGTCGCCATAAGACCTATCTGTGTCGGTGCGACGTAAAGCCCCTAGCAAAGAAAAAAAAAAAAGAAAATATTTTTGTACTAAGACGCGCAAAAGTGAACCATGATTTTTAAGGTTTTATCTCAATGTTTTTATGGGGTCAGTCTGAAGAAATGAACACAGGAAAACTTTTAGGACGGCCACCAGTAGGGTGTGGAACTGAGCCAGTCATTTTCCCTGATTCGAAGACATTCTACAGTGGTTTTAAGCAAGTTTTGCCTAATTTCTGCGTCTGCTGTCACATAAGCCAACACGAATACAGCTGTTGTGATTGTCCGTTAAGAAGAGCGGATAACGTTACGTACACTCACTGAAATCTTGAGAATTTCATATGGCAGTATCGTTGCAGTTGTGTATGATGATCTGCATATGACCCGCGTTTTTGCCTGTTGGTTTCCACGTCTGTTGACTCCCGAACAAAAGGCAGTTCCAGAAAAGTGGAGGCATATCGTGAGGTACAGCGATTCTTTGCTGATGAAGGGGATGTTTTCCTGGAATCAGATCTCACTGGTAATGATTTATAGATGCACCACTACGATTCAGAAGGGAAACAAATTAAAGTTGTCCATCTGCTTGTAATGTAATCAATTTCATTTACGGTAAAGGAATTGTTCCAACACGCAGTTTTTTTTTTTTTTTTTTTTTGCTATTTGCTTTACGTCGCACCGACACAGATATGTCTTATGGCGACGATGGGATAGGAAAGGCCTAGGAATAGGAAGGAAGCGGCCGTGGCCTTAATTAAGGTACAGCCCCGGCATTTGCCTGGAGTGGAAATGGGAAACCACGGAAAACCATCTTCAGGGCTGCCGACAGTGGGGCTCGAACCCACTATCTCCCGATTACTGGATACTGGCCGCACTTAAGCGAATGCAGCTATCGAGTTCGGTCCACGCAGTTCTAACCTACACTACTGTTTCAGTCGAATACTACACGTCATTGTTTGTGACACAGAGGAGATATATTGCAAAGAAACGACCATTTCATTGGCATGGGTAGCGACTTCATCATGTCAATGCACGAACTAATGTGACAAATGAAGTCATGCGATATACGGCTGATTCCAACATAACGTGTGTACCTTATCTCCCTTTTAACCTCTACCTGCCCACCTAGAACATGATTTTCTCTTCACTCAAGCCTTAGCCACATGGCCATCGAGTTGAGGACTCGTGAGAAGTGCTAGATAATCGTAAAGGGAGTTTTAAGGATTTCATAAAGAATGACTTACACCTTTTGCTTCAGGACTAGAAAAATACTTTCTATTAAGTACATTCAATTTGGTGTGGACTGTTTCAAACAAGGTAATAAATAATGTAATAAATGTCCGGGGAAAAGTCGGTTTCTCACTTTGTATATCATTACTTACAGATCTACTGTATATAATATTCTGAACTGAAATAGTCACATTTATGCCCCATATAGGCAATACCCCAACTAATATAAGATCCCACATCATTGAATCCAATATGCCTAATTCCCCAGCCAGGCTGCACAATGAACGATTCGTCATATTCTTGTCAAGCTCTTCAGTCAAGTAAGCCATGAAGCGAAAAACTGATGGTCATTAATCGCAACCGAAGTCAATAGGACGGAACTTTGAACCTGAGCCACAAAAAAGTGCCAAACATGACCAAAGTTTGGATTTCATTAATTTGCTGTATTAAAATTCTCTCAGAGAGAGAGAGCCTCCGTTCAACTTGAATAAAGAGCGTCTTCCACCCTCTCTTCCGAAAGGGGTGGAAAAAAACCTATGAAAGAAGGAGAATAACAATGGGATGACATGAATACAAGAACGGAACAAAATTTTCTTTAATTTTATACGGAACGTGAGTGTCATGGATCATTCCAGACCACCTCTTTTGATATCTTCTCCGACTATTCCGTAACCTCTCAATAGTCAGCAAGGTTCTAAAAAAAGTTTGAGGACAAACTCAGTAGAAATGTCAAAATCACCCGTCTAAATGAATAATTCTATTTAGGTCACACTCACAAGTCCTGAAGTGAAACTAGCACGAGTTTCACACTAAATTTTATGGGGAAAATGTGATCCTACTCTACAGCAAGTTATTTATTAAGTTGTTGGAACATAGGTAAGATTCATGAGCCCTAATTATATACGCATGTCAGTTGCGAGGTGTGTTTTTTCTTCTTTTGTGACAGTGGTGTTGGAAATTGTAAGACTGGGAATGTAGTAGTGGTGACTTCAATTAAGGTATCGTAGAGCCCCAACATATATCTGGTTTGAAAATGGGAACGCACGAAAAGGCATGGGAAGTCTCAGAGTTCGAATCCACATCTCCCATTTTCAAGCCTACAGCCACAAAATCTGTATCACGGAACGATCTCCCACGTTAATTCAAAGAGTTAATGAAGCCTGTTGTTATAATGATTAAGGTGATAAACTTCAAGCGATCGAATACCAATTACATATATTGGCGCGTGATTAACAGAGTTAGCATGGGGATACATTTATGAGGGAAAGGGGAAAGACTGAACGTCCTCAAATAATCAGGCTTTGGCACTGAAGTATAACCATGGGAGGCTAATTGGACACAGAACTCTAAGATAATAATAATAATAATAATAATAATAATAATAATAATAATAATAATAATAATAATAATAATAATAAACATTAATCGTATGGCCTCAGCTAGCGAGTGCAGGCATTTTAATATGACGCCATCTGGCTAACTGCTCGTCAATTTCGACGTTCTATTTTACTCTAGACCCACTACAGGGCAGAGTAAACCGAATCTGTCTTGGGCGTCTATGGCTGAATTTTAATTAAATTTGTCGGTTGAACACCAAATGTGTCACCACAGAACATTTACATACCGACATCGTATGACATGGATTGTCGAACGGAATTTTCCCTGCCCTTCAAAAATCCGACTACCTCTGCTGGGTATGAACCCGCTGTCTTGCGATCCGGAGGCCGACACACTACCAATGATCCACAGAGCGATACTCGAAGATACAAGAAAAGGAATCAAACAGGGAAAGCTCACAAATACGTCCAACGAAATCCAGTGCCTGTCCGTTGTGGGTATTTATCTTATCATTACACAGCAAAAAATTACCATCCTCTAATACGGAATAATTCCATCCTATCCTGGCATAATCAAGCAATTACATAACAGTTACAGTAAAACGGAAACATTTTCTTAATGACCTCATAGCGAGAATTACTGTTTGTTTTTCTGATCGCCATTCTCTCTCTCTCTCTCTCTCTTCCCTTCTCTGTTTTTCCTTAAATTCTTTATCTCCAGAACTGCCTTAGTACAAAACCTTTCTCTTCGAACCATTCAAAATTACATTACGGATCATCACAAAACTTATTGAGATCTTCAAAATATGGAAATGTTAAAAAATCTTTTTCTACCACTTTTCCCACACCTTGTGGGGTCGCGGGTAAGAACTGCGTCGTACATGTGGATCTGGCCCTATTTTATGGCCAGATGCCATTCCTGACGTCAACCCTATGTGGAAGGATGTAATCACTATTGGGTGTTTCTCTCCTGATAGGTAGTGCGGTGTGTTGTGTGAATATGAAGAGGAGAGTGTTGGGACATACATGAACAATCAGTCCCCGATCCAGAAGAATTAATCATACGTGATTAAATTCCCCGACCTGGCCGGGAATCCAACCCGGAACCCTCTGAACCGAAGGCCTCAATGCTGATCATTCAGCTAGAGAGTCGGACGTTTTTAAAAAATATGTTTTTTAAAAATATTTAACGTGCTACATTCATGTTACACAATGTATTGCTTGTTTGTAATCTCCCAATATTCACTTCATCCCTTGTCCTTCCTTCGCTACTAGGTGATAAGATAAAAAGGCTATTACGTATTAATCCTGGAAGTTACCACAAAATGAACCTTTCTTGTCAATTTGTCTCATAGGAATAAACATAAGCTATCTTTACATATTTTCTGCGAAATCAGGTTCGCATGCTGGTATATACCACCGCAGTGACAAGACATCCAGCGTATGTGCGTCGCTGACCTTAATTTTAGGTTCGACCACCGCTACCTACCTGTTTTTCAAAGTAATTTCAAGTAATTCACTCTTCCATTCGACATGAAGGAATACGATGCGCTTATGACAATTTTTGGGCCATCTACGGTGGTTACCTTAATGAAAAACGTATTGAACGGTGGTTAGAATATAAATTTTAATTGTAACCAAGTATTGGAGTTTTTATCGAGATGCGACATTTCAGCAGATATACCAAATTGGAAATGCACAGGTTTTATTCATAAAATGGAGTAATTTTGAGACTTTACCCATTTCCTTTCTCAAAATAATGTGAAATTTAATAGTTTACAGGAATGTGAATTAAAACTATAGCGAAGTCAATATTCGTTGAACACACAGCTCCGTTGCATGAGACTCCAATTTTATTGCTGCATATGTAGTTCATTTTTGGTTGCTATAATAAATGCATGCACAAACGGTTTCATACATATATTTCCAAACAAAGTCAACAAGATATGCGAATATATCCCGTGGCAACATTTCCAGTCTTACGATTACCCAAAGTTGATGTGAGCTGCATTAACCAATATGGCCACTACAGTAGTACATGTAGTAATAATGTATTTAGTATATCACCGCATGACTTACGTCTGTGATAGGAGTTACAAACCTTCTTCCACAACTTGTTTTTCAAATTGTGAGATTAATACATTGAAATTCACGAATGAATATTTGTGTACGATTCTTTCGTAATTTTAGCAGTAAAAGTACAAAATACCGTTAGTAAAATGTAACATTAAGCCGATGGGAGAAATAATATTATGGTACAGTTATCTATTTATATTTACTACACAACTTTTATTTAAATTATACTCAGCAATACGTAAAAATGTGTTAATGTTGACTGAAGTGATACATTATGTGGTAGGCCCTACTTGCAGTTGTCAGAAGAAAATCATCATAGACATGCAAGCGCTAGGAGTCGTTATAAGTAAACAATATACATTGGTGTGACAAAGAAAACGCAGGGTACTCCGTTACGAGTAGCATACGTAATGTGCGCCACGTAGTATAAAGCGAAAGACACATGTTGGCATAAGTAACGCATAAAAACTAAACGAAGAAACAGAGGAAATAGTGAACCTCTATCACAAAACGTCAGTTTGTAAGGACGATTGCCTCCGCAGCAGAATGTAAAAGTCGGGTTTAAAACGAGATCTGACAATTCCTAACTGCTATATAGGTCCTACAACGGCGATCTATAGTCAAAATAAGATTACTGATGAGTGCAGCGGACAGCAAAGGCCATTCAACTCGAGGAATCCTTTAATTTGTCGTAGGTATCTGGGAGAATTGTGACGTTCTGCTATCCTTTGCCGTAAGACATCCCACACTCGTAGGCTACTACAGGATTTAGCTCGGCTGACCAGGACAGCGATTTCTTCCGAGCAGTATCCAAACTGGCGAAAAAGTCGTCGATGAGGGCGGCTCTACATGGACGAGCATTATCGTCCATTAACAGGAATTCGTATAAAACAAATACTCAATGGAGCCACACGTAGAGAATCTCATATTAACCTCCGAACGGTCAATGAACTTGTCTTAATGATGTGAAGGGTGGTATGACAATCGATCTAAACGCCACCCAGAACTATCACATCAGCACCATATCCCCTAGAGTTCAATCGATTCTACCCTGTGTTAGGTTCTAGCTTGGTGAGTATGTGTCGGTAAACGATGTGTAAGCTGTACCACGACTCCTCTGTAAGCAGGCCGCAGAACAGTGGATCCAATCACAATGTTCAGGACACCAATCTAGATGGCGTCTTTCCTGCATAGGGAGAATGACACGCAGATTGCAGGTCTTCTTGCAAAGAGTCGTCTTTCTTGAGAGCTTTAAGACACAGTAGGTCTTGATTACATTGGAGTGTGGCAAGTGTGGTTTTCACTATCACCCATAACAACGTCTCGAAAATATCGACAGCCTTCGGAATGGGGAGTACAGTTGCTCGGTGGACAGATCAAAGTAGTCAACGAAATTATATGTTGAGTGAGGACCGTTGTAAGTGCCTACAATCTAAGAGGTACCGAGACCAGACAGGGAACTGCATTTCATACCAAAAATACAGAAGTAGAGTACTGGTGGTATCACGATGTACTGATTCCAGACGACTGCGCAATGATGGACGGGCTGCCCTAGGACGAGCACGATGCATTGCAGTAATTTCTGCTCAACGGAAACACGGTTTGTGATGGAAGAGGAAATGTAAGAAATGGATAGAAAATAAATAGCGTTAAGTCTTCTTTATTGACGAAAGTACAAGTAGCCTAGTGTAAGTTGATATCTGGACGTCAGATTATCTGACGTGAAGTTACAACACGACATTGCACCACAAACATCGCAGAAAGGGACTGTAATCAGGGTTAAGATGTAGTCCTCTAAGAAGCCAATATACTGTGTAGAAGTACTGAGCTTCTGACACTAGAATGGGGTGATTGTGACTGTAAAGATGGAACTCTTCCCCGCGAAGGTCTGCACCAAGTTGTCATTGCCCCCGATTACGTTTTTATACATAATCATTCAAAATTTGTTGTACTACAGCTCTTGAACTGTCGGTACGTGAGGATATTATGTCGGCATATAATCGGCCCTACGTTTCACCGAGCCTAAGTTCCATCGAATAGGTATAGGAATTGATTTAACGGCCCCGCTGGTTGGTTAGACGTTGTCCTAATGCGTTCATATATCAATAATTTCAGCATTTCTTTCCTTTGTACCATCAAACCAACACAATTTCGTTTGAACCCAAACGTATTCACAGTGCGAAAATGTTCACGTCAATTGAGCGTAACAGTTGCCCTATATCTTTAACTGGAACATCCCCAAAGTTAAACGACTACAATGGGTAGACCATATGTCAATTAAGGAATACGTGGCGCGATGTACAGGACATCAGTGAGAATACATGACCTAATTGGTTAGCTAAATTTAGGTCTAATCGATGAGATAGTCTAGGCTGCCAAACGATGAGTTTGCAGTTCTCCCTCACCATACTGTCCGGAAATACAGGTTTGGAAGTATTTGGTGACCGTGATATATCATCACTGCCGGGACAAAAACCCCTATGTGAAACATTTTAGCTTAGAACTTTGGCCGGTAGGGTTCTTTCATCTAAGGTGCAATGTTGTGTGAATATTGTCAAGGTATACTCGCTCTTCATAATGTATGTGCTGCGGGTCAGTATATCTCCAAAAATATTATCACATAGGAGGTTTTGTCCCCGCAACGATGATATACAGAAAAGAATAACGTCTGTTACTGAAGTTCTAGTCATATAAACTGCCCCTAAAAAGCCTCTAAATTGTCTTTAAATGCATATGAAATTAATCAATTTTAACAAGGACTGAAAATCAACTGTTAGTGGTTGGATAGGTAAGACTTACCCGAAAAATATTGTTAGCTAAAAGTTAGATTAGGATTCACCGAAAATTACTATTGGAAACGGTATGTGGTCTTGGGTCCTGTTTAGGTTCCCAGTATTCAATAATTTTCACAAGTTAGGTTAGGATACACCGAAAATTACTCTTGGAAACAATATATTAGATTAAGTCTTGTTTTATGTTCACAGCATTCGATGATTTTTACGAATTCACAAGTGTGGTCGAAAGAAAATATTGAGACCTGAAAGAAAAAGCTAGAAAATGATTCACAGAGGTATATTCTATGGACAATTGAATATCTGTAGACTTTGTTGCCAGTGTTAAGGAGAAATGGGAGTTTTATAGTATTCTGTGAAGTAACATGAGTAACTCGTACCGAGCAAGCGGCCATGCGGTTTAGATCATCTTGCATTCGGAAGATAGTGGGTTCGAACCCCACTGTCAGCAGCCCTGAAGATGGTTTTCCGTTGTTTCCCATTTTCACACCTGATAAATACTGGAGGTGTACCTTAATCAAGACCACGGCTGCAAACTTCCTACACGTAGCCCTTTCCTATCCCATCGTCACCAAATCGGTGTCCGTGCGATGTAAAGCAAATGTAAAAGAAAGTAACTCGAAGTATTTACACAAACGCAAATGTTTGAGTCATATTCATGGCACTAATTCATTTTCACTTGAGAAGTAATTGCTCATTTCTCACGTAAGACTTACGCCGGTAGTAAGAGTTTTGCGAGGTAGACAGAGAGATATTACAGAACGCCCTTAAAAGATATGTGAAATGGAAATCGTTCCAGAATAGGACACTTTATTGCGTCAACGAGCTACTAGGAGCCATTAAGTTACTGCACAAGTGTTGCAAGTGGAATTGCAGCAGACTTCCAGACTCAGGATTAGTGAGAAAAATCATTTGAAAAAGACGAGAAAGACGATTTACGATCCGACGACCTGTCAAAGTAGCTTTATTTGAAGGCAGCACCGTTAAAAAGTACACCAGCTGGATAAAAATATTTTTACTGACAGTAAAACATCTCACCTCATCCGTTTTCAAAAGGTCTTCCTTCTCCTCATGTGATTACAAAGTTCCTGGTGAATACGCAGGAAAAGATTGCTTCGAAGAATGGTTCAATCTACGGTTGTTATGGAAAATCTCTCATTGCGATTAGGAAGGGATCAATTTATGGACCATAATTGTCTGCGTTTGATATTTTTGTCTTTATCTTGTTCCATTTACTGGAATGGAACATAAATGCGCAATATCCTCGTTGACATTTTGTATATAAAATCTACCTGATAGATAATACAGTAGACACTTCTGACTTTGAATGATATAAAAGTCGCATAATAAACGTAGAATATGAAAATCCACAGCCTGTGTCATTCGACGAGATCCGAATGGAAGGATTGAAGCCCCCATCTAGCGGCGAGGTTAGGAATTGTGCCGCTGCCGAAGCCTGTCTCACTCCTCTGGGACAATGATAAATGACTGACAGATTAAATGAAATAACATTGGAGAGTGTAGCTGGAATGAAACATGACAGTGAAAGCCAGAGTACCGGGAGAAAATCCTGCCTCGCCTCCGTTTCTTTCCAGCACAAATCTCATATGGAGTGACCGGGATTTGAACCACGGAACCCAGAGGTGAGAGGCCGGCGCCCTGCAGCCTGAGCCATGGAGGCTCTATAATAAACGGAGACGTTTTTCAAAAGAACGGCCTTATTGCTACTGCAAAATATGTGTGCATTCATAAACACTAAAAGTCCTTCTACTGAAAAATAGTATTATACACGAATTACAGCACGAGCTTCTGGTTGCACCCAATATGAGCTGATAGGTTAATATAACCTGACGTTCCATATTCTGACATCATTACCGATGCGTGACACCTCGGAGCACCTGTCCGCATCTGTGAAATATAGACAGCAGAACTTAAACCGTGGGTATCTGCCAAATCATAGAGTAACCCTGAAAAATGAGCAGCTCTTCATGATCCGGAATACATTAGTTGATGAAGACGTCCAGGGAGGTGTTAAACCATGAAAATCCTCAGCCTGTTTCCAGTCATTCGACCGGGTCAGGAATAGATTGAATGGAGCCCGCATCTGCCGGCTGCCGAAGCCTGTCGCACCCCTCTGGGGCAACGATTAATGAATGTGAGATGAAAAGAAATGATATTGGAGAGTGTTGCTGGAATGAAAGATGACAGAGAAAATCTGAGTACCCGGAGAAAAGCCTGTCCTGCCTCCGCTTTGTCCAGCACAAATCTCACATGGGATTTGAACCACAGAACCCAGCGGTGAGAAGCCGGCGCGCTGCCTCCTGAGCCATGGAGGCTATTTTGTGCTTAACCATACTACCCCGATATCCTCGAGAGTTCCTTGGTACTTGTACAGTGTGAGCCTCTGTCGAGCTGCTGGTTATTCCCTGTGCCATGTCCGGGTGAGTGGATGATGCAAAAGCCGCTTGACCCATATAGCTCACCCAGTGACGTCGTGGTCTCAGGTAGTGTGCTACAGTGTGGTTGCTTCTTATACATCAGTAACTGGTCCGTTTAGTGCATTTCATAGCTTATGAATTAAGTACTGAACAGCATACTTTCGTGTTCTATAGATTTCTAAACGCAATTCGCACAGGAATTTTGAAGATGCCTAAGGCTAAATTTCAATGTGCGAACAGAACATCATCATGCACTACAACGCCAGGGTGTGGGAAAACTGGTATAAGAAGATGTAAAAGATGCCACGGAAAGAACTTTATTAATTTCATTGTATCAACCTCTCAAGTTTTCTTTCTTGTTCGAGCTAAGAAAAAGCGACAGACTGAATTAAATCGCCAGGTGCAGGATATGTTTCGCAAGGTGAACCGTCACAAAGGGAGCTATTGTATAGCTTTACATGCTGCATAAAATTGTGGTACTAGTGTTGTACCAAGTGAAATAAATAAATAAATAAATAAATAAATAAATAAATAAATAAATAAATAAATAAATAAATAAATAAATAAATAAATAAATAAATAAATAAATAAATAAATAAATAAATAAATAAATAAATAAATCCATCCATCCATCCATCCATCCATCCATCCATCCATAAATAAATAAATAAATAAATAAATAAATAAATAAATAAATAAACAGCAGTAGTCGTATTTATACTTTACTAGTCTACTTGGATTTTACACATTTACGTTTTCTTTTATCATCTAGGAATGTCACCACCGCCCTGTTTTCTGTTAACACATTCCTGTAATACATTATGGTAGGGTTTTTCTTTGATACCAACATACGCTGACATAATCTGCTTCTTATAAAACGGATAAAATAATTTTTGATATTTACTACTTGGATTTGCCATATTTTAATGTGTTTTGACACCAAAGAATGTCTACACTAATTGTCACTTTTTTCATTTACATAGCAAATGTTGGTAGGATCGTCTTTTGACGTCAAGTAATTTATTTATTCTTGGTGAAAGGAACCGACACACATGCGAGAGCGCATCATGTCTGGCTCGTTGGCTGAATGGTCAGCGTAACGGACTTCTACTTAGGGGGTCTTGGTTTGGATTCCCAACAGGAACGGGGATTTCAATCGTATGTCATTAAATTCCCGAGCTGTGGAGGGATGGTGTTTGTATTCATCTTAATGCATATGTTCATTTACTTACACTACACTAGCCTACACAAGAAAACCTTTGCATAAATACGGACTAGTGAATGCATCCGTCCACGTAGGCCTGGCGTCAGGAGAGGCATCCAGAGATAAAAATGGGTTGCTAAGCCCAAATAACTGGGAAATGACCAGGAAGAAGGAGAGTACGGGAGCACATCAGGCCTGAAATATTCCGTCGAACAAGTACTTATAACCTTATTTTCTGTTCTTCATGAATGATTAAAGGAATCGCAATCAAGGATGATGAGCTACTTGAGAAATAGTACCCATTTATTGTAATCATTACTAATACATGCAGTTTGTTGCCAATAACACAAAATACTAGAGATATTCCAACTAACAATGTTGCCAAATATAATTAAAATATAATTTACTTATATATCCCATAAATGCTCCATGAACGTATCTTAATAATTAGACAACTTATAATTTTGAGGTATTTCCTATACGTTAACTAAGTTTTAGGGTCTAGGATACATTCTCGGATTTTCCATGTTTCCTTGTAGTCTTTTGGCAGGTGTGCCACTTCCAAACATTTACTGTATAAAATGCATAGATTTTACTCATTTCCTTGTTTCACAGCTTTATTCTCATATTTCCATCAACTAACAGTCCTGTCCCGTAGCTTAATGGTCAGCATACTGAACTTCATTTCAGAGGGTCTCGGGTTCGATTCTGGGTGGGTTGGGGATTTTATCTGCATGTAGTCAATTCTCCAGCTCGAAGACAGGGGGTTTATGTTCTTCATAACACATTTATTTTTATTTACATTCAAACTATCACTCTACCAACCACCTCAGGAACACGAAATAGTGAATACACCCATCAGGAAGGGCATCCGACCGCAAAACGAGGACAAAACCTCATCAAGTGCTGAACCAAATAAATTAGGATTGTCGTGTCAGCCCCAGATTGGAGCTCAGGACTCATTCTTCCGAGGATCGAACCCATGACCGGGACGTAGGAGGAATGGTGTCGCTGAGATATACGTTAATATTATAAGGGAAATTATAAGTTAATAGTAATGACTATGTAATGGCAACAAGGCCAAGGAATCATAATTATAATGCTGATATAAGTAAATTAAGAATCCTACAAGATTTAAGAATTGAAGGCACACCAAAAGCTGTGAGCCACAAGTTGTGTAATTAGAAGTAAGGCTTGGTCGAAGTAGGTGAATCATAAGCTGCACCCTGCTAAAGGTGCGTAGTATATCTTCAGAAAAGGTGGGTAGCGAGTGAACGGAAGAGGCAATTCCGTTTTCGTGTGTCTGAGGACATTCTCCATAGGATGGAAACTTCGATGGCCTTCTCGAAGGGAGGCGAAAGTTAGTGAAGGTATAAAACAGGGGTACACACCCTGATCGAGGCTTTTTGGAACAAGTCTACTAGAAGTGCGGGCGGAAGCCCTGTCAGTCAGGTCACCGATAATAATAATAAGGTCCAAGTGTGGACTTAGAGTATTCACTTCAATACTTCGACCACGCCAAGTCTTCTATGTCAGCGTCATTTGAAGTTAGGAAGGAGATTGTAAATACTGTATATAATTATACATACTCATCAGTCTGCTATTAAAGGAAGGTTTTGGGAAATAGAGGACTTCGTCTCTTCACACGTAGCAAATCTCCCAGGCCCATTGAACAATCCCTCATTACCGCTCGGAGGAAGTCAATCTGATTATTTATCATTCTCGTCGTGGCAAAGCCTGTGTCACGACAGGAAAAACAAAACTGGTGTGCAGCTGCGGGGTACTGGGTTCGATTCCGCCTCAGTGAAGAGACAGATTTTTAAGAGCCACGCAGAAGAGGCTAGCTCAAGCAAGAAGATTCGCAGATCCGGTCCAGAGCAGCAGACGAGAGGCCTACCGTTCCAGCCTACGCAGAAGGAAGCGGACATCAGGACAGGAGAGCAGCAGGAGGCACCTGGAGGAGCTCAACGCCGAGACACCGAGAGAAGACAGCAGATATTCGGGCAGTGGTAAGTACCCACAAGTGTTGTAAATATGGCAGATTCCAATGTACCCAATGATGTGCCAGATAATGTTTCTGACTATGATAGTGCTGGGGATGCACAGGATGGACATTTATACGTGTCAGTTACTGAGGGATATCGGTTAATAGGTCATGAATTTAGTGGTGCCAAACCAGAGCAATTGCGTGAGTTTATTGCTAATGTGGATGCCGCACAGAGTATGATCAAGGATAGGGACCAACCGTTATTCTTTAAATATATTTTGACAAAGATTACGGGTTCTGCTCGCGAAAAGTTATTATCTAGATGTGACATAATCAACTGGGAAAGAGCTAAGGAAGCTCTTTGGGAATATTATGGAAAACAGGGCACTTTTGACTTGTATTTGTGTCAATTGTTCCAAAAAAGCCAGGGACCGAAAGAAACCGTGGCCGAGTGGGCCCATAGAATTGAAGAAATGGCGTTGATGTTTCGAAACGCTATCCTGGAGAATGAACCAATAGAATATCGTACAGGACAGCGCAGAATGCTAGTGAAAATCGCGATAGCGGCTTTCACTCAGGGGATTCATACAGCGCGAATACAGGGTAAGCTACAGGATCGTAGCCCTCAAACTTTTGAGGCGGCTGTAGCTATTGCTAGACAAGAAGAAGCCATGATTAATTCCCAGAAGGAGAGAGAGGCACTCCTCAGGAATAGTACGGCTTCTAGAAAAGAAGGCGCGCACACCCAGCCGGTAAGCTACACGAAGGGTCGGTGGCAAGGCAAGGCCACGCAAGGGGCGCAAAAACCTAGTAAATCTCCCCATTATAACAAGGTGCTGCTAATATGCTTTAATTGTAATAAGGAGGGACATATAGCTAGAGATTGTAAGCAGAAGAATCAGAGTTCTAAGACAAAGGAATCCCTTACTCCTCGAAGAAACGCCGCAGGAGAGATAAAATGTAATTATTGCGGAAAGCCAGGCCATTGGGCACGGCAGTGTAGAAAGAAATTAGCTAACCAAAACAGAAATAGAGAGACCGGTAAGACCGGTAACGAGGTGAACATAGTGCGCACCTCTGGTTACCAACAGAGCGCGAATAAGGTGGGACCGAAATGCTTTAAGTGTAATGAAAGAGGGCACAAAAAGGCAGAGTGCCCACGTAGAAATTCGAAGCCGGAATTCAGGCGTTGTTACGCTTGCGGCAAGGTTGGCCACCTACAGTGGCAGTGTCGCACCAGATGCGATAGCGAGCCCAAAGGTAGAACAGAGTTCTTGCCTAGAAGACAGACTAGGAATGTTCAGAGTTGTAACGGTAATAATAATAATAATTCCCGTGATAGGACACGCGAAAAGACGCGATGTAGAATTTGTAGGCGATGGTCGCATTCAGCTAAAGAATGCTGGTTTAAAACCGAGAGAGAGGCTTTAAACTAGATAAGGGAGACAAGTCAGGGACGCTTGAGATCTCCCATAAGACCATCAGTCCCAGTAAGGTCGGACAGCATGAGGAAGGTACCGTATTAATAACGGTAACCGGGCGTAAGGATGCCTTAAGATTTTTAATCGACACAGGAAGTGATGTCTCTCTTATTAAGGAAGGTAGTGTTCCTTACGGTGCTTGGGTTAACCGCAAGGAAATTCTGAAGTTAAGAGGCATAACGAAAGGTTCGAAGCAAACCAAAGGAAAAGTTCGAATTCCCGTTGGTGGTAGATGTCCAGACTTCCATGTAGTGGACAACGACTTTAATTTGAAACAAGACGGTATAATTGGAAAGGACGTGTTAAGAGACAGCGTCTTAAATTATAAGGAAGGCTATGCTGTGATAGCAGGAAAAAGATACCCACTAGGGGCGAAAGAGGATATGTGGGTGGTGCTCGAACCAAGAGTGGAGAAAATCGTAGCCATAGAAGTAGACAAACCGTCAGCCGAAGGCTTGATAGAGCGGCAGGAAGTAAAGCCAGGTGTATACCTAGCTGAGTGTTTAACGAAAGCCAAGGATTATGTCGCACTCGTTAGTATGTTGAACACTACTGACAGGGAGTGGCGATTAAAAAGCCCAGTAGTTAAGTTACTGGATGTAGAAAGCGAAAATACAGCGGAGGTACACAAGGTTGAAGAAACCATAGCTGTAAAGGGCGATAGTCAGGCCAAGAGGCCGATCGCGCAGATGGATGATAATAATAATCATAATCAGGAAGGTAAATCTCGAACGCAGCGAATACGGGAGCTGCTTAGAGTAGATCACTTAGCTCCCCAAGACAGGGAGAAAATTTACGCTATCTGCACGGCTTATCAGGATATTTTTCACTTAGAAGGGGATAAATTAACGCATACGAATATACTTCAACATGCTATCCCCACACGCGTAGATCAACCTCCAATTCATGTGAGGCAATATAGGTTACCCGAGGCTCAGAAAGAAGAGATAGGTCGTCAGATAAATCAGATGTTACAGGATGATATTATTACTCCTTCGACTTCCCCATGGTCTAGTCCCATCCTTTTAGTCCCAAAGAAATTAGATGCTTCTGGTAAGCAGAAGTGGAGGGTCGTAGTGGACTACAGACTTTTGAACGACGTAACCATAGGAACTACGTATCCTATTCCATTAATTTCTGAAATATTAGATGCCCTAGGAAAAGCGAAGTATTTTTCCACTATGGATCTGGCCAGTGGATACCATCAGGTATTGCTGAAGCCTGAGGACAGAGAAAAGACAGCATTTTCCGCCTTAGGAAAGCATTATGAATACAAGAGATTAGCTATGGGACTTCGAGACGCGCCAGCAACTTTTACACGTTTGATGAAAACGGCACTAGCAGGCTTAGAAGGCATTAAATGTTTGGCGTATATGGATGATTTGATTGTGTATGCTAGCTCTGTAGAGGACCACAATCAGAGATTACGTGATGTTTTTCAGAGATTAAGAGAGGTAAATCTCAAATTAGGTCCAGATAAATGCGAATTTCTAAGAACGGAGGTAGCTTTCTTAGGACATGTAATTACTAAGGGCGGTGTTCAACCTGATGATCGAAAGGTTCAAGCAGTAAGAGAATATCCTCAGCCTACCACTACGAAACAGCTGAAAGGATTTCTAGGCTTGTCAGGCTATTATCGTAGGTTTATTCCGAACTATAGTAAGATAGCGAAACCACTGTACGAGCTGCTTAAGAAGGAAGTACCGTACGAATGGACGGATAAGCAAGAGCAGGCATTCCAGATCTTAAAGAAAAAGTTAACAGAGAAACCGATATTGCAGTACCCAGACTTTGAGAAACCTTTCATATTGACCACAGACGCTAGTAATGAGGCCTTAGGAGCAGTGCTGTCACAAGGACAGATAGGTAAGGATTTGCCGATAGCTTACGCTAGCAGGACTTTAAATAAGGCCGAAAGAAATTATTCTGTGACAGAGAAAGAATTACTAGCAATTGTTTGGAGTGTGAAGTATTTTAGGCCGTATTTGTTCGGCAGGCATTTTACGGTAGTAACAGTTCATAAGCCTTTGAAATGGGTATTTAATGTCCAAGACCCATCTTCTAGATTAATTAAATTCCGATTGAAATTAGCAGAGTACGACTTTGAGATAGTGTACAAGGAAGGCAAACGTAACTGCAACGCAGATGCCTTAAGTAGAATTCCAGTTAGAAACGAAGAGCCTGATCAAAAAGTGCGAGTAGTTAAATCTAGTGATAATAACCAAGAGACTAGTAATGAGGAGTGTGAGGCTAATGACAACTTAGGAGGACCTGTTAGCTCAGATAAAAATGTGCAACCACGGAGACTCAGCTCTGAATCCGAGGACGCCACGGCAGAGGTGACAGAGCCTGAGAGTGGAAGCGAAGAAGGTAGTAGTGATAGTGAGGATGTAACCGAAGAGGCTAGGAACACTAGCCCGGAGCTAACAGAACAAGATAAATTAGAGATTATTAAGGAATGTCATGAGTCATTAGTATCAGGCCATCAGGGCATATCCAGAACGTATGCCCGGATAAAAGACCATTATCAATGGGAAGGGATGCAAAAGGATGTAGAAAGGTATATACGCTCATGCCCATCATGTCAAAAGAATAAGATTACCGGGCCTGAAGTAAGAGCAAAAATGGAGATCACAGATACTCCGAAAGCAGTCTTTGAGAAAATAGCACTAGATGTGGTAGGACCTTTAAATGTAACGGAAGCAGGAAACAGGTACATACTCACCTGTCAAGACCAGCTGTCTAAGTATTTAATTGCGAGTGCTATGCCGGACCAAAGTGCAGAAACCATAGCACGAACTCTGATTAATAGAGTAATTAGTATATTCGGTATACCAAATATTATACTGACAGATCAAGGTGCAAATTTTATGTCAGATGTTTTTAAGAAGTTATGTAGAATATTGCGAATCAAGAAGGTCCATACACCGGCATTTCGACCGCAATCTAACGGTAGTTTGGAACGCTCTCATAGGGTGCTCTCAGAATATTTAAGACATTATGTATGCAGTTCACAAGATGACTGGGATAGTTATCTTCCTATGGCAATGTTTGTGTATAATACGACCAAGCACACTAGCACAGGTTATACACCATTTGAGTTAATATTTGGGCGAAAGGCAAATATCCCTGGTGTTCATCAAAGGAAACCAGAGCCAAATTATAATGAATGCCAGAATGTCTTGGAGCAGTTAACCAGACAACTGCAAGAGAGCCATGAAATAGCTAGAAAGACGTTACTTAAAACCAAAGAACGAGATAAGGAATACTATGATAAGGCTAAGAATGAAGTTTCATTCAAAGTAGGAGATCTCGTGTTGTTACGTAACGATGCCCTACGAAGGGGACGTTCAAAGAAACTTTCTCCACCGTATCAAGGTCCTTATAAGATTACTAAGGTATCGGGAGTGAATTGCACGTTACAGGTAAACAAGCGTGGTAGACAAATTATCGTGCACCAGAATAGATTAAAAATGTACATTAATTAGAGAAGAATGTAAGGTAATGGTTCCTATTTAGGTCGCAGTGAGTTACACTTCCCTCACTCCAACGGCATTGTGGATTATCGTGTACCGCTGATAGAGTTAGTTGAAATACTCTGTCAGGTCGCGTCGAAATCAGGGAAGTACTAGAAATTTTAACCTATGTAAGAGAGGAACCTAGGAATTTTGGTACGGGAGTACCATGGTGAGTACGTCCTAAGTACCCGTCAGAAAGACTACAGGTGACGAGACTGTATGTCCAGATATCAACTCGTCAAAAATGAACCGCAGGGTTCAAACTGAATATGGAGAGAATTCGAGTTCATAATGAGGATTAAAATTATCTACACTTGCTATATGCACGTTCTGAAAAGCCTTCACTTACTGTCACTAGAAATTAAATGAGTAATTTAGGTAGCGTCGTATGTAAAATAAATGAGATCTGCTTGTAATTATTAAAATCAGAAAGGGCGTGAAGCCAAGCTTAGTTCCACTGAAACGAAATTCATTCATGGTACAGAAAAATTTCACAGATAAATGTTTTACGTAATCCATATGATATCTAATTGAAGGTCGTTATCATGAGGATAACCCCGTGTGGTGTCGGGGATTTACGCAAACAACACTCTACACTTTGGTACTCTTCTTCCCATACAGTTACACAGCCAGAATAACACCACGACTCGAACCTGTCTGTCGTAGGAGGCGACTAAAGGTTCCACTTAGGGAATGGCCTTGTGTTTAGTCCTTTATGCACGAATACGGGCGCCCTGAGTGAGGCATGGAACCCAGTGAGGCGGGTCCTGCCTGGGAAATATCACCATTAGGCCGGTGATTTTCCACAACAGTGTGATTCTCGTGGGAACAGAATCCACTGAAGGGAATTTTCTCACTACGTTGAGAACCATCCCGTGAGATGTGACTCCAAGGATACGGAGTACAATCCCATAAAGATCACTTCGGTAGATTCATACCTGTATTTAACTTTAACTTCTGTAACCATTCCTGGAGGTAAATCCTCTGCAGTCTTTAACAGACGCTATTCAAATTCTTAATTGCCAATGATGCCTTTCATCTGTCCGTAAGGATAAGGAGGAGTAACGCAGGTACGTCAAACAAGGAGAGAATTTTTGAATGGGCTAATGATGGCTCTAAAATTTTGTTAGAGCTGCCCAAGAGTGAAGTTTTACAGAGATATCAGTTACGAAAAAGAATTCGTAGATTTATTTAAATTGCTCACGAGTATACTAGTAGACTAGTACAGAGCATAATTATGAGAAGACAAACGTTATAGTAAGACAGTCAGTCACATTAAGTGTGTATTCAGGTACAGACAAACAGTTGAGGTAGGTTCCACAACACCTAACAGTATAGTGTGTAAGGGAGAGTGACGAAGAAAGTGAAAGTCGTGTTTACCTTGCAGGGAGGTGAACGAACCAGGCAGAATGAAAGGGATGACAGACCGCACGACCTGGAGAATGCTGGTCGTCGCAGTTATGTTGCTAGGGGTGTCCATACCCACCAGTCAATTGGATTTCAAGATGAAACGGTACGAGAATACAGCCGGAGTCTATTTTGATTATCAAGGAGAGGTACAATTATACACTGTAGAATGGAAACTGGTTACTTATATTAATCTTACACGTTTGGCAGATCTATTTGTGACAGCCCGTAGAAGTTTACAGAAGACTAAAACCCTCTGTATTCAGATAGAAAAGGAAGTACATATTAAGTGCGAACATGAGATAATGTTAGTAGAGCAACAATTTCAAAGGATTCAAGGGATTAAAGATTTAATTAGGAAAATTACTAGGATCGAAACACCGGAAGGCAACGGGAAACGAAGCAAGCGCGGGTTAATAAATGCAATTGGTACCATCGCAAAGACGTTATTTGGTACGCTCGATGACAGTGATGCAATGTATTACGAGGGCAAAATTAAGGAACTAGAACAGGAACAATTGTCCATGATACAAGTAGCAAAAAGTCAAATGTTAGTTGTAAAGTCAACTTTGCAATCTGTCAATAATACTCTGTATGACATCACAGCAAATGAACTCAAGCTAAGTGAAAATTTTGAGCAACTTAAGAGTTTCATTCAGAATGAAACAACGGGTATAAATGAGGCTTTTAGACAATCAGAAATGCAAATATCATTAAATAAACACTTAATTGAATTGCAAGGATTTCTGATACAATTGCACGAGCATTATCAGATCTTATTAGATAGTATTGTAAGTTCTCAGACAGGCACGGTGAGTGTCCAAGTGTTAAGCCCCGATGATCTAGTAAGGGCATATAAGAAGGCCCAAAGAGATTTCCCTAAGGGTTATGATCTGCCATATGATTTGCAAGTCACTTATGGGTACTTGATTCTAAAAATATCATCAGTGAGTGTATATATAACTCGAGATACCTTGGTGTATATTTTACGCACCCCTCTTACTAACAAAATAAAGTACAATTTGTACCATTGTATACCTTTCCCCTCTCCCATGAAGAGTAATCCAAACCATTTTGTGTATATATCTAATGAAAAACAGTATGTATTAGTTGATCAAGAAAGACAGACATATGTAGAATTAAGTGATGAACAAGTGAAACAATGCAAGTGGACTGACAATGGACAGAGATTATGCAAGGCAATTTTTCCTATTAATAATGTAATGTCAAAGGGTAGTTGTATTGTCAAGTTGTTAACTGGTGTTAGCTTTATTCCAGAAGACTGCAAGAAAAGTGTGATGTCGATTTATGAACTCTTGTGGATACCTATTGATGATAACATGTATATTTTTGTATCGCCTCATGAAACTAAGGTCACCAGTGTTTGTCAGGATACTACCAGTGATATAAGTTTAAATGGTGTGGGAATAATACAATTCACAGACTTGTGTACAGTTTACAGTCCCACAAGTAAAATTCAGAGTGCAGGTTCAGTGAATACGACAACAAAGAAAGACTTAGTGCCAGAAGTAATGCTGATATATGATTGTTGTGAACAATTAGACAGTGAGATCAAATTAGAGAATGTACCAGAATTAAATAGGGTTACAGTAGGAAGCTTACTGAATCATATAAGCGACATAAGGTTAGCCAGTCATAAGACTGAAGATGTAGAAGCACTGGTAATGCAGAAAGAAAAGGAATTTAAAATGCAAATGACCCAAGAGTATACAAGTGTATATCAAATTGTAACTGGTATTATTTTGTTTGCAGTACTTATAATAGTCTGTTGCTGTTGTTGTTACTGTTGTGGTTGCTGTAGAAGGTGTAGACCTTTAAGTAAATACATAGAAGATAGTAGAGAGCGCTGTCCCAACTTATGTATTTTTCAGAATGTGATCGCTAATGACCACAGAGCTAAGGTCTCTGATGAGGACATTACTGTCCATTTTCAGCATCCTCGACTGGCTGAAAGGGCCCTCAGCCACTCAGGATCGCTGTCGGGATTAGAGTTACACGAACGCCCTACTACAGGTAGAGCAAGTATCAGAGATAACTTGGCACAGCGCACCCACGAACAAGAGCATGGAGACTCTAACAGAATGTAAGAGTAAGAGTAAAAAATGAATGCAGAGGTATTGCATTCATTTTTCCCCAAAGGGGGGAGGTGTCGTGTCAGCCCCAGATTGGAGCTCAGGACTCATTCTTCCGAGGATCGAACCCATGACCGGGACGTAGGAGGAATGGTGTCGCTGAGATATACGTTAATATTATAAGGGAAATTATAAGTTAATAGTAATGACTATGTAATGGCAACAAGGCCAAGGAATCATAATTATAATGCTGATATAAGTAAATTAAGAATCCTACAAGATTTAAGAATTGAAGGCACACCAAAAGCTGTGAGCCACAAGTTGTGTAATTAGAAGTAAGGCTTGGTCGAAGTAGGTGAATCATAAGCTGCACCCTGCTAAAGGTGCGTAGTATATCTTCAGAAAAGGTGGGTAGCGAGTGAACGGAAGAGGCAATTCCGTTTTCGTGTGTCTGAGGATATTCTCCATAGGATGGAAACTTCGATGGCCTTCTCGAAGGGAGGCGAAAGTTAGTGAAGGTATAAAACAGGGGTACACACCCTGATCGAGGCTTTTTGGAACAAGTCTACTAGAAGTGCGGGCGGAAGCCCTGTCAGTCAGGTCACCGATAATAATAATAAGGTCCAAGTGTGGACTTAGAGTATTCACTTCAATACTTCGACCACGCCAAGTCTTCTATGTCAGCGTCATTTGAAGTTAGGAAGGAGATTGTAAATACTGTATATAATTATACATACTCATCAGTCTGCTATTAAAGGAAGGTTTTGGGAAATAGAGGACTTCGTCTCTTCACACGTAGCAAATCTCCCAGGCCCATTGAACAATCCCTCATTACCGCTCGGAGGAAGTCAATCTGATTATTTATCATTCTCGTCGTGGCAAAGCCTGTGTCACGACAGGATAAAGGCTACGAAGAAAAAGAGCCCCATCAACCATTAAATTAGTCCCTCATTTCCCTTTTTGTAAAAATTTTGGTCCTGAATTTCATATTTTTACTTATTTTACAGAATTTTATAACAGTCCTTTTCTCTTACTTTCTGTCCTTATTGTTTATCTTTCTATATCCTTCACTCTTTGGACCACCTTCCTGCAAAATCACCTGTAATCGTATAATGGTTACATATGCGGTTTCATGGTAAGTAGAAAGTATCCAAACAAGTATCAAAGGTTGACAGGCGGACGGCAATGTAGAAAATGTGTGACGATCTACTAAGTGACATTTATGGAGAAATGAAGCTCATGTTGGTTTGAAAATGTATGTAGTTCTTGACGTTCACGTCATGAATATTTATGAGGTTAGCGCGAGCGAAATGTGTTTCATCAGCGCACAGTATTGTGCTATCATAATAATTACCGTTACGCATTCTCTTGCAGAGTTTCTGCAACCGAGGACAAACCCATGTACCAGCTGAACATCAGAAAAATGGCAAGGGTTACAGGGAAAATGCCCCTGACAATGACGCAAGATAACCTAACAGATACAGGAATTTGTTGGGTATTCCCCCAAAAACGTTTTTTCTTTTCTTTTTTTTTTTTTTTTTTTGCTATTTGCTTTACATCGCAGCGACACAGATACGTCTTATGGCGACGACGGGATAGTAAAGGCCTAGGAAATGGAAGGAAGTGGCTGTGGCCTTAATTAATGTACAGCCCCGGCATTTGCCTGGTGTGAAAATGGGAAACCACGGAAAACCATCTTCAGGGCTGCCAACAGTGGGGCTCGAACCCACTATCTCCCGATTACTGGATACTGGCCGCACTTAAGAGACTGCAGCTATCGACCAAAAAGCATTTCCTCAGTGACGTGGTACCTTGATCTACACAATGATGATACTTATTTCACTTCCTTCAGTGTATCGTAGCTACCTACATGGGAAAAACTCTCGTAAAGAGTTAGTATAAGTATTTGAACAACCGATATCCCACATGTAACAAACATTTTAACTTCTAGATTGTGAGAAAGCTTTTAGCTGGCGAACTTTTTAGATCGCGTGTGTTTTCCAACACAGAAGGTTGTATGTTGCATATTCAGCCCGAAGGTTGGCTTGATCCTCAACAGCTCTGCCAACAGCTGTCATAGATAGCCTAGGTTTCACTGAAGAGGCACACTAGGGAAATGAGATGTGAGGTAGTTTCCCGTTCCAGCACAGAAAATAATTTAAAATTCGTGAACGAATTATATTTGAGTACATTTTCCAAAGCGTTCTTTGACACTATTTCAGGAGTGTAATGATGTCCACTTGATTGGACGAAACATGAAACCCTGTCAATAACTTTAAAAAATATTTCGCCAGGCTGAGTGGCTCATAGAGTAGCTTTCTGAACGTAAGTTTGTTGGTTCGATACTGACTCACTCCCGTGGTATTTGAAGGTTCCCAGATACGTCAGCCTCGTTTCGGGTTTCGGTAGATTTTCCGACACGTGAAACTCCTGCGGGACGAACTTGAGAACTTGGCGTCTGCAAAATCCCTTAAAGTAGGTAGCGGGACGTAAAACAATTATTATTATTACTATTAATTTTATTATTATTATTATTTACCGTTTTAAGTTCAGGCAATACCTACGTCATAAAAATTTTTTTATTTTATAAATTGCGTTCAACCGATGGAAATGTTTTCATTTTTCTTACTCTTTTAATATTTACCGTGTCTTCTTTAATTCCCTCTTTGGAAGTCAGTACATTACGCCCATACCAGCGTATTATTCGTTTGAAAATATACCTACGTATGGTGATGATGATTGTTATTTAAAGGGACCTAACATCTAGGTCATCGACGCACTACGTATGGTAGGAACAAAGTTCGTGCCACGCAGTGACTCAGTATGTCCTGACAGGAATGCTGTGATGAGATTTCTCTCCCACCGAATGTTCGCATTGTGCAGGGCAGGCGTTCCAAAGCCCGTTATTACGTATCAGATTACCACTCAATCTTCACCCTTCGTCTGATTTCGCAACATATCCGGATACGAATCAACAGTTAAGAGCGTCGAAGTTCCGTGCTATCTACCAGCGAGATCTCGCTTGCTTTCCATTTCTCATTCACCGAAACGGGTTTTGCTGTATTGTTTAAATACATACATACATACATACATACATACACCAAGCGAGTTGGCTAAGCGGTTTTTTGTTTGAGTTTGCATTCGGAAGATAGTGGGTTCGAGCCCAAGTGTCGGCAGTCCTGAAGATGGTATTCGATTTCCACCTTAATTAAGGGTACGATCACTTCCTTCACATTCTTAGTCCTGTCCTATTTCACTGTCACCAAAAGAACTGTCTGTGTCGGCGCGACGTGAAAGCAAAACAAGAAAAAAGAATACAAAGAATACACAGTATGCACCAAAACAATACAGCACTGAAACTCTCACTACTCGATGGATTCTTGCAGGAAATGTTAAAGAAAAGTTGTCTTTCAAAGGGATAGAGATAATGGGAGTCCCAGCCCTAGAGCGAAGACAGTTTACCCTTTTAATCATCGGCTTCCGGGGTTTACTTGATGAGACAGAAAAATTCGTTTTGTGCCTTCACTAGCGGTGGAATGTCACTCTGACCTGAACAGGGATTGACAAGTCAAAACTGAAAAAAACCCTCATCGCTGGAAGAGATCGTAACATGGGAGAAAGTGCCCTCTCCAGAAACATACGTTTTGTATTGAAGATGAAATGTCGTATGGCTTTTAGTGTCGGGATATCCCAGGACGGGTTCGGCTCGCCAGGTGCTGGTCTTTCTATTTGACTCCCGTAGGCGACCTGCGCGTCGTGATGAGGATGAAATGATGATGAAGACAACACATACACTCAACCCCGTGCCATTGGAATTAACCAATTAAGGTTAAAATCCCCGACCCGGCCGGGAATCGAATCCGGGACCCTCTGAACCGAAGGCCAGTACGCTGACCGTTCAGCCAACGAGTCGGACGGTATTGAAGATAATAAAGAATGACTGAATCATTTGAAAAGGCGGAAATTTATAATTAATTATACAGGAGTCAAGCCCCACGCTACTTGAAACGAATATTTGGTTTCTTGTTCTGGATGCCCTTTATTACACAGGACAATGCTCTCGTCGGTTAACTGGGAAAGAAGAATCCTAGATTTCGTCATGTTAGCTAATTTTGTAATCTGTTGGTAAAGGGTGGGAACATTCAATTCCCGGTGAACGTTGATGTTTGGCTTGTACGACGGTGATTGAGTCATGTGGCGAAGGACCTTGTTCTGGAGGACCTGGAGTCACTTTAGCGGCATCTATGGAATATGGCACCTGGCCTCACAACCGTACAAGGTGATTGTCCTGCTATACGCGAGATGAAGCGCTCGATTGATCGTGTCACTCCGATGTTTGTTGTACTGTAAATTACAACTCCCGAGCATACGCCCTCTGCAAGGCTTGGTCTATATTCCATCTCAGGAAAGAGCAATATCGAAGGTCAAGCCAAGACACTTCACCTCACTCAGCCACGGTGGTCGCTATAACGAATGTGGAGATGACAATATCTATGCCATCTCGTCGAGAAAATAAGTGCTTGGTTCTTTTCCGGGTTTACTTTTAACTTGTTCTTACTACACCAATACAAACATGTGTTGATCCAAGTTTGAAGTTTCGCAGTGGCATCGCAATGACGTATCTGAGCGATATAAACTGCGATGTCATCTGCGTACGGTTGAACTTCAGTTCCAGATGCCTTTGGGGGGTCGTTCACGTACAGGGCGTGAAGGATTGTCCGTAGGGCTCCACCCTGTGGCAAGCCCGCGGTGATTGCCGAAGGGTACTTTTTTTTACCTTCGCGGGTTGCGAGCGTTTCTTACAGTAATTTTAATGGCTCTACGAGATTCCCTTTTAACTTTTACAATAGGGTGTCATGGGATCTGGTTCTCGTAAGGGGCGGCAATTGACTTCAAGATTGCATTCCCCGGTATGACTCAATGGTTACCCTGGAAACAGAATCGTATCGCAGGGAATGGATTCTTCGTGAAAATTCCTCAATCCGAACAGTTAAACCCATCACACTGGTATAATTTTCTTAGTGGTGGCATCCCGTCTCGTGAACTGATAGATGTCTCTCGGTTGTTATCCGAATACTTCGAATTCGTCTTTAACCCAGTCGGTGCCAACCGTTGACACAATATTTTGGATGATAACTTTCAATAGCCGTTGCTTAAGGAGCTGGTATGAATGAACGGAGCATTGCTCTCCTTGAAATATTGAGTTACAAGTCGGAAGTCTGCCTCGTTATCTACATGAAATTTGAGGGCAACTCTCGTGTTTATCACCGTTATCTGTTATCACTGTTTCTTTGGGGGAGTTGGGTCAAGTTCTATCTCATCGCCCCTCACCACCACCACCACCACCACCACGAGCGTCGAAAGGGGCTCGAAAAAGTTTGTAAGTGGTACAAAGATTTCACGTTGGCAAGTCGTTGGGGAGCGCTTCTGAGAATTATTTTAATGGCTCTATGAGATTTCCCTTTATCTTTTACAGTAGGGTGTCTTGGGATCTGGCGCTGGTGAGGAACGGCAAACGACTTCAAGTTTGCCGCCTGCTGCTCAATGGTTTCCCCTTCATGGAGAAGGTGAATCACTGAGGAGTGCTCGGTCCAGGCTGGGAAGTAGAGTCCATTGAAGTCCAAAGTGACATTGGTAGGGACAGAGTCGAAATGGACGGCTGCGGTGTTAAGGCTGCATTAGCCTCTCGGCTGGGAGGATCCCCATCGCCTGGCGAGGGCTCCAGCATGTCCGTAAAGAAAATCCTACTCGAAATAATTTAATCCTGTTACAAACGGTCAAATACACCTCAGATCACCTTAAAGAAAAAAAAACTGACGTCACCTCACTTCGCAGAACCAATTGTGTATGGCTAAAAGGAAAATGTACTCAAATCTGAAGATCCGCCAATGGCTTTCCCTGCAATACGCGAGAAAATCATCTCCTTTTGCAAGCGTCAGCAGCAACCTCTGTTGCGGGATATGTTTGAAAATCTGCGTCTACAACGAGGCGGTGCACGCTTCGAACACTTGCATTACGCACACTGTGATCAGGCTAATAGTGTGTATGTTAGTTTTCTTTCAGGAGAATGAAACTCATAAATGACAACAAGTTAATATTGTATGCCGCTTCATTTTAGTTCATACATATTCTGACTCCATGGCTAAATAGGTAGCGTGCTGGCTTTTGGTCTAAGGGATCAAGGGCTCAATTCCTGCCCGGGTCGGGTTTTTAACCTTCACTGGTTAATTCTTCTAGTTCAGGGACTGGGTGTGTGTTTGCCCTCTTCAAAATTACAATTCATTATAGGCATGGCCCAATCCTCACAGACGAGCAGTAGTTCTAAAGGCCTGCACCAGACCTTTCCGGAGACTATTCGCCGTTAAATAAAATTATGTACATATACACAGACATACCGTACATACATTTTGGAATTAACTGGCTAGGATTCAAAAAGAAGCCCAAATTGTAGATCCCGTCCGAGATTTTGTAATGAGTTGACTATTTATATGTTAAATGACAGTGAAATATTCACCCAGTTCTCTTCAATGTTACGAGAAGCTGAGTTCACCGAAATCAAATTCATCAAATCAGTCATAAATTCGCAGCAGAGACGGGAATAGAACCCGATCCAATCAGTTCGTCAACCCCTATACTTTATGACAAGACATCACAGTGATATAGTAACGTGTGGTAATCATTGTCCTCCATCGATTTTCATTTGTTGCTTGGATGATCATGGAAAGTCTAGTTACCTAAGCCATTTAGTTACATACCTCGTAAGTTATTCCTTGATCAGAAGCTCGATTAGATTTCAGCGCGCCCTTTGTGTTCAACGGTATGCGACCGAAACCCGCAACAGTAAGTTGTCATATAAGGGGTCAATATGGCAACCACCTACGACGAATAAAGCACACGGCACTTACTGCCAACATTATGACACAGCTATTCAACCAAATTAACAGCCCAGGTTTGACTCAAATAACGGATAACAGCTGCCTGGACGTCAGACGTAGAGTGCATAAATCAGCACATCGCAGACTTTGCAGCGAAATGTGAGTGCCTACCGTACGTATCTGTCACGGTTATCGCAAGAACAAACATTATGTATTCATGGAATGATTATGTGAATATGGTACTACTGTATGAGGAAGAAGGTCATAATGTACGAGAAGCCAGACGCTTGTGCCAAGAACGATTTCCTGAGTAAAGTCTACAAACAGGGTTTACCACCCACTCATCCCCTGAACACCAACTCCTCCCCTGTTCGGGATGCTACGGTGACGTCTAGAAATAACGAAGAAGCTATTCATAATGCAATTGCTTCTAACCCGCGTTACGAACTCACGGGCCATTGGGAAAGAACTGACCACCAGTCATGAGTCTGTACTGCGCCTATTGCAGCGCCTTAAGTTCCATCCGTGTCATCAACAACTACACCAGGAACTTCACGGAGATGACTTCCAAACACAGTTGGAATTTCCGCAATGGATATTGCAACGAGTTGAAGCTGATGCGGATTTGTTAACGGGAATTCCCTTTAGTGACGAATACATATTTCACGACATCGGAAATATTTTTCATCATAACTTCAATTACTGCGGCGTTGAAAATCCCAGTGGATAAGGGGTGCTCAATTCAATGCACAATGGACCGTCAAACTGTGGCACGGGATAACAAGTGGCACGTGCATTGGAGTGTATTTATTCGAAGAAAACCTTACGGGACCATGCTAAAAACAATTCCTTCGAGGAGACATCCCGCTCTTATTGGAGGATGTGCCTCTCATGACATGGTTAAGGATATGGTTCCAACAGGATGGAGCTCTTCCACACCAATCGTCGGCAGTACGGAACCACTTGCACAGGACATATCCGGGACGATGAATTGGACGAGGAGACCCTGTCACATGGACAGCTAGATCACCTGACCTTATTCCAGTAGATGTTTTTCTGTGTTTTCCTCTGGGGTTATTTAAAGGAAAGAGTCTATGCGCAGGAGCCGGAGGTCCCAAATCATTTACTGATTTGTTAAGATGGAAGCCATACTTTCCAGTGCCGATTCAGTTAAATGCAACTTAATAGCTTTTAAGTCCGTCGAACGCACACGTATAATATAAATAAGACACTATAACATACCTGTAAAAACCACTATTGAACAGAAGTGACGAAAATTCTTCCCACAGGTGTTCTTTTGCGTGCCGGCAAGTGTACTGACAAGAGCCTGGTGTGTATGAGCACCTTCAACAAGGAATATTCCTTATTCAATAGTGTGTTTTTACAGGTATGCTGTAATGTAAAATTTATACTGAACTTGTGTGTTCGACAATGTGAAAAGCTTTTCAGTTACATAAATTATTTACTGAGGCTTATCAGTGAAGCCTGCAGAAAGGTTCCACCATATATTTGCAGGCTGCCGGAGGGAGCAATTATCCCTTTATACCAATTCTCTACTACCTCCGTGAGTAGCCTCGCGAATCTTTGGCATATATTCAGGCTCCATCCAGCAGTTGGCACTGCAGGGGGAGAAATTACCTCTCTATACCAAACCCCTACCACACTCGAGAGCAGTCTCGTGAATCTCCTGGAAATCGTTGAATACCAGGTGAATACCACGACCCTCCGCGCAGTGTTCACTGTGGCGAGGGCCCACTATTCCATTATTATTTTATCTATAGTATAGTTGAAGATGTTCGAGTAGGTTGAGCAATGTTATTTCTCTCCATTATGGATCACTAAGGTAGGATGTACTGTAGATTTGGAAGGAAATAATAATTATAACAAATAAATATATGTTGCAGGGTTAAAGAATGTCTCCCCTCCACCGTGCTCAGGTTTCATTTAACGAAGGAGGTGGTCATTTTGAACATTTGCTTAATTAATCGAATGGCCATATACAAGCCCATTGCACCTCTGTCGGTAATTGCCTACTTTACTGCAAACTGATTTCTAAGAGCTACTTAAAAACAAACAACGTACCTGTAATATGATAAGTGATCATAATTTACATTTGTATTCATCAACGTGACTCTTTCGAATATCAACAACGAAATAAATGTATTCTTTCTACATCGGATTCGAAACTCCGACTAAGGAGCTATCGTCTCATCCTGTAGCTTACACCTTGGCTATCACGAGTTGTCGCATAACGCCCTTAAATCATTATTACTTCCAGCCATTAAGCAATCATATTCCCTGTACACGCCGTTTTCGTGATTAGATGATTTTCATGATTCTGCACTATCATTCAATATTTTACTATCAATGCTGATTTGGTTGACACGAATAAACAAATTATATGAAGGTTTTTTTTTTGCTAGCTGCTTTACGTCGCACCGACACAGATAGGTCTTATGACGACGATGGGTCAGGAAAGGCCTAGGGATGGGAAGGAAGCGGCCGTGGCCTTAATTAAGGTACAGCCCCAGCATTTGACTGGTGTGAAAATGGGAAACCACGGAAAACCATCTTCAGGACTGCCGACAATGGGATTCGAACCCAAAAACTCCCGGATGCGAGCTCACAGCTGCGCGCTCCTAACCGCAAGGTCAACTCGCCCGGTATTATAAAAAGCGTTAATAAGACCAGACATTTAATATCAAAAGCCAAAGCCAATAATTTTAGGTTAGCCTTTAATGTGCTGGTTTGGATAAAACTGAGTGAATAGGCGCAGCTGTACCACCAGGTATATCATTAGGACAGTCAACGTTCTTGAACAAAAGGGGCTAAACTTCTTGGTTAAAAGTATAAAACTTTTTGAGTAAAAACGAACATTTTTAATTACGTATTCAAAGTTTTACGTTGACAACAATTCTAAGATACTTAACATGATTTAACATTCAAAGTTGTACGCAGATAATAGTTCTGAAGAAGAAGAAGAAGAAGAAGAAGAAGAAGAAGAGCTATTTGCTTTACGTTGCCCCGACACAGATAGGTCTTATGGTGACGATGGGAGAGAAAATGCCTAGGAATGGGAAGGAAGCGGCCGTGGCCTCAATTAAGGTACAGCCTGGTGTGAAAACGGTAAACCACGGAGAACCATCTTCAGGGCTGCCGACAGTGGGGTTCGAACCCACTAACCCCCGGATGCGAGCTCACAGCTGCGCGCACCTAACGGCACGGCCAACTCGCCCGGTGACAACAGTTCAAAGTCTGTCATTGTAAGGTTTGTTCTTCTATTCGTTAGCAAACATGAGAACTGTGAAAAAACCGTTCACAGTGAACATTATGAACTGGAACCCATACAGTTTGGAGTGCTCCGTCCACAAAATCACTGTGATATTCACGTAACGACAGCAAACCTTCTTGCAAAGAAAGTCCAGGACTATTTTTAACCATGCACTTCAGTTCACTGTATGCTTATACTGCTATATCAGGTGATAGATTCTTTGAGGTTGGCACCTGATCAAAGAGAGGTTTCAAACAGCTTTCAGTTGCATCAATGCTCAAAAAATTCTGTTTGTACAACACTTCTGATACCAGATGAAGAAATTTAAGCGCAGGATCTCCATGCATTACATTGTCTAGTTTAACTTCCATTTGCCTTGCAGCACTCTTCATTTCAATGACAGCCCTCTTTATGTGTTGGCTTTTCAGCTCACTTTATTTCTGATTTAGTACTCACCGAAACCTCTACTAGTCGTTTCTTAATGTTTTTCAGCTTAGGGTAAATTTCCCCAGCGATTGGCTTTACAGTTTGCTTCAAAAATCAGTGATAATTGACTTGAGGATGTAAGACAGTGACTTAACAAAGATAGCCTATGCATGAATAATTTTCCGTCCATCTTCATTGAAGGTGTGCTCAGCAGCAGCATTGAAATCTTCCCCTTGGTCTGAATGAAGGAATTCGAAGGGAAGGGAAGGGAATATTCTACTGATTCCAGCCACGAATTCCACCTAGTTGGAACAGGGAAAGGGAATAGACCTGTCTTGTAGCCTTTCAGCTGCAGAAAGTGCTGAAAAGAATGTCTTTTCTTTCTTGCATGAAGAAAAATTCCCTTTACTGACGCCGGATGGAAGACTCTTTTTGAGAACTACACCAACCAAATTTAGTTTGTACGCCCAATACTGTACGTGGACCGCACTTTCTGGCAAAAGCATAGAGAGCCCCTGAAAGCATGAAGTCATGAACGTTGCAGGGTCACTTATTAAAAGGACATTTCCATATCTTGCAGGGCCTCTGATATAGCACGAGCACATCTTCGACCATTCACTTCATCGCTGTAGGTCATTGCTGCTACATACTGCTGTTGCGTACTATGGGGTTCGAACGTGGCCGAAAGTATTACAGAAACAGCCCTAACTAACTTTTTGGTCGTTTCGTCAGACAACTCTTTTGTCCTTCAAAGCTACTCTTGTTACTTTCTTCCTCTTCATTGCAAAGGAGGGCGGATATTCTCTCCAAAACCCCGCTTCCAGGAAGGTCTCCTCCACTAACCACGTTTGGCTTTACGCATGCTTTAAATGCTGGATGGTCGATTTTTTTCCGGCGGAATATTCACGGAAATCATCATTTCAACGGTGGAGGCAAAGCCCGCATTTCCCTCCTAGAAATCAAGATACTCAAAATAAAGTAAATTAACTTTAAACACACTCCAATTATTGCTAACTAAAAATATGATGCCTTTTTGCTGAGGTTGCCGGCCCCGTGGTATAGGGGTAGCGTGCCTGTCTCTTACCCGAAGGCTCCGGGTTCGATTCCCGGCCAGGTCAGGGATTTTTACCTGGACCTGAGGGCTGGTTCGAGGTCCACTCAGCCTACGTGATTAGAATTGAGGAGCTATCTGACGGTGAGATAGCGGCCCCGGTGTAGAAAGCCAAAAATATCGGCCGAGAGGATTCGTCGTGATGACCACACAACACCTCGTAAACTTTAGGCCTTCAGGCTTAGCAGTGGTCGCTCGGTAGGCCAAGGTCCTTCAAGGGCTGTAGCACTATGAGGTGGGGTTTGGTTTGGTTTAATTTGGTTTGGTTTGGTTTTTTGCTGAGGTTGCACCTCTACCAAACACAACGTACTGGTTATAAATAAAATAACTAAAATCTTTTATATTTGATTTAATGCTGGGAAAGATTGCAGAATATAACCTAAAACAGCATACCGTACCTGCCTTTGCTCCTTCCACAGTTTCAAACATCGTGAGTTGTCATTTACGCGTGTTCGCTGCGGCACGGTGGTTTTTACTAGCAATATGCGTCTTTACGCCATCTGATGTCTCTCATTCTACTGGCTTGTTGCAGTAAGTAAGCTACACAACATCAATTTTCCTGACTTCATCATGCTATCTTGCAAAAATACTGTTTCAGCCGTTTTTCCAAACTTATTTTCGGCGGTATGACAGACAATTCTAGATCAGAGACGGCACAACAAAGACGACAATAGCAATGCAAGCCAAGATACAGCAAGAATGCGGCTACACAAGAAACGACATACGTCGATCGACGATCGATAGTCTTATACCTCTCCGATAGCGTTTGCCACCTAACAAACCGTTTACGAACCATCTCAACTCCCACCATCTAGCGCCAGCATTTTAAATCTTATGCATTTTTCAAACAGAATTTCTAAGATTTCCAAATTTAGATAATGTATGTGTTAATTATTTAGTTCTTCTTTCGGGTTGAACCGTGTTGTTGATTTGTGTACATTCAGTACAGTTTGCCGACGTTTCGAATACATTGCCCAACTTCGCAGGTTCGAACCTGGCTCAGTCTGGTGGTATTTGGAGCTGCTCAAATACGTCAGCCTCGTGTCGGTAGATTTACTGAGACGTAAAAGAATTCCTGCGGGACTAAATTCCGGCAACTCGGCGTCTCCGAAAACCGTAAGAGTAGTTAGTGGGACGTAAAGCCAATTACATTATTATTAATTAATACCTGCATTATTCTCTTTCAAGGCGACTGTAATACCCCTGCTCGATGCGAGATTATTTTTTTTTTGCTAGGGCCTTTACGTCGCACCGACACAGATAGGTCTTATGGCGACGATGGGATAGGAAAGGCCTAGGAGTTGGAAGGAAGCGGCCGTGGCCTTAATTAAGGTACAGCCCCAGCATTTGCCTGGTGTGAAAATGGGAAACCACGGAAAACCATCTTCAGGGCTGCCGATAGTGGGATTCGAACCTACTATCTCCCGGATGCAAGCTCACAGCCGCGCGCCTCTACGCGCACGGCCAACTCGCCCGGTATTATTATTATTATTATTATTATTATTATTAGGGTATGTGTAGTCAATTCGTTAAAGGTATGCTCAGTTTACCGGGAAGGACGTCGGTTCAATTTCCTGACAGCAAGCCGAATAATTTAAGAAGGGAGATTTCCACTTCCCTAGAAGCACATGGCTCTAAAGTTCTTTCAGCCAACACCAAAAATGAGTGCCAGGTTAATTCATGGGGACAAAGGCGGGCGGGCGGAAAGTTGACGCCTCTATCCCACTTAGTTCTGACGAATCAAGTAATGGAAGCCTTTTCATTCCACTATTCCGGGAGCCTTCACTGCATGTGCAGATATGGCTCTGATTATTATTATTGTTATTATTATTATTATTATTATTATTTACATCTTTATGCCCTACTTAGAAGCTCGACTGAACCAGCTTAGCTGATGTGTTGGGCCTTTTTCTCCTCCCAAAACCTCTTCATCCTCTCACTGAGCTTCCTCCTTTGTTTTTGTGTCCACGTTATAGTGGCTCTGGTGTTGGCTTTGTGTTCAAACTGGTGGTCGTCGATTTTGGTTCTGAATTTACATCTATCTCGTACAATGTCTTCCGAGATATTAATTTCCTGGAGATCTGTTTCAATTTCACGAAGCCAGCTGTTCTTGGTTTTAGATGAAAGAGCCATAAAATATCAATAATCTTTTCCTAAAAGTGTGAGATACTTTCCAGAACAAAAATATATTTCCTGGGATGTTTTTCCCCTCCATATTCCCTCTATACAAACTGGGCCAAAAAAATTCTTAAAATTTTCCTTTCCACCTTCTCTATGTCTTTGGTTAAAGACCGCCACCAATGATTAAGGTTTCTGAAGTAAATAACGCTTCAGGTTTCATTACTGTATTATAGTGTCGAAGTTTTGCTTTCCGGGATATTGAATTTTTATTGTACCTCTTCCAAGTGATCCTGTAAGCTTTCTGTAATTTGAGAATTATTTCCTTATTTGCTTCGCGGTTTAAATCAGAAGGCTGAATAATTTCTCCCAACTATTTGAATTGGTTCACCTAAAAGATCTTTCCGAATTTAGTTATCATAGGTTGTCCATGTCAGTATCGCGAAGCTCCTTCCATGTATTGAGTTTCCCCATACGTGATTTGAAGTCCCGTTTTGATGACAATTTCATGTAATTTTCCAATGGAATGAATCGCTTCTTGCCTGCCAATGGAAGGGATTGCTATGTCATCCGCAAAGGCCAGACAGTGCAAATGAATTCTATCTTTAAGTAGTCTGCCAAGGGTTATTCCTTTAGTTTCCTTTTCCCAGGCACTGATCACTTTCTCAATTATGAGACTGAACAGTAACGGAGATAATCCGTCTCCTTGACGGACCCCGGTGTTAATAGTAAAAGGCTCAGATATTTCGCCTAAAAATTTAACTTTTGAAGTAGTGCCAGTTAATATTTGTCTGATTAATGCCCTTGTTTTTTAAACCAGTTGAAATTCTACTAGACTATTGACTACTAGACTTTTTTTAAATCTACAAAAATAATGGCAGTTCGGTTTTGCGTATTTGTAGGATAGTTTTAAGGTTAAGGATTTGTTCTGCACAAGATCTTCCTTTTTCGGAAACCTGCCTGGTATTCACCAATTAGGTGGTCTGTTTGTTTTTCAAGTCTAGTAAGCAGGGCTTTCGAAAATATTTTGTAAGCAACTTGTATCAAGCTAATTCCCCTATAATTACTGATGTTGGTTTTATCCCCTTTCTTGTGTAGTGGATGTATTAGCGCACGATTTCAATCTTCAGGGATTTCTTCAGTGACCCGGATGTTTTCAAGAATCGAGTGGATTTTCCGGGCTACGCTCTCACATCCTATTTCAGCATTTCGGCAATTATCCCATCTTTCTCAGGGGGTTTGTTATTTTTGAGACCATGGATTACTTATTTGACTTCTTCCAATGTTGAGGGTTCTAAATCTTGATTAGATGAGGGTGTTTCAAAGGTTGGTTGTTCTTTAAGGGATTCGCAGTTTAAAATATCCTTGAAATACCCTGTTAGAAGTTAGCAATTTTCTTGATTATTCGTTTCTAATGTTCCATCCGGGCGTTTGAAGCAAATACCAGGTGCCTGATAATTTGATAATTCTTATCGAAAAGTTTTATAGAAGTTACGTGTATTGTCTTTTGTAAAATCTTGTTCAATTTCTGCCAATCTGTAGTGATCATATTTATTTTTATGTTTGTTTCTATATTTTGGTGAAATACCGCCAGGTTAGTTCAGTTTTAAGAGAATTCCCTTTCTGCCAGGCTTCAATTAAAAAAATTACGGCCTTGTCGCAGGTTTCATTCCTCCACCTATGTTTGCGTTTCCTATGTGGTGTGCCAACATTTTGAGAAGCCTTCAAAAGTATGTCCGAGTTCTACCCAGTTCGCACTGGCGTTCTGTTTAAGAAATTCTGGATCGACGCGCAGTGTTTTTGTTATTCTTGGTTTGGACCTGTTTGGTTGAAATTTTACCTTGATTAAGGATAGATAATGGTCAGGGTCAATGATTCCTTTTTTAACTTTAACACTCATAATTTCTTTTTGATTGTTCTTGAAAATTATAAATTTGAAATTATACCAAGTGAAAATTTGGCGACCTCCAGGTTTTTCTTCAGTGGAAGCGCTCGGAAATATGTTGACATTAATTTGAAATCAAATATTTCGCAAAAGTCAATCTCTCTCCATTTTTGCTAGTCCTATTTTGCGCGGGGTATAGTTCTACAATGGTGCTGAATTTATTTTCTCTAGCAATTTGGGCACTAAAATCTCCCAATAGAATTTTTATGTGATATTTTGGAATTGTGGCTGTAGTTTCTTCTAGCAATTTCCAGAAGTCTTCCGTCATTTGTGGATCTTTTCGATTGTAGTTATTGGTGGGAAAATGCGCATTAATCAATGTATAAGCTTTGTTTTCTGATTTAATGGGTAATGTTGAAATTCTTTTAGAAGATGAAGAAAAGTATTGAGTTAACAACGTTTCTTCCTACAGTGAATCCAGTGCCAAATTGTAATAGCTTCTCATAAAGGGAGATTGCTGGCTTGCCTTTGTAAATTCTATAATACCCTGAATGAAAATGATTTTCATCCTTGTATCTGGTTTCCTGAAGTGCTAAAATTTGGAAGTTTAAGTTATCTAACATGTGTGTTAATTGCTTTAGCTTCCCAGGTTTTCGAAGTGTGTTGATGTTTAGACTACCAATGAAAGTCTTACATTTTGGGCGAAGAGATTTGGGAAGTTCCGATACATTCCCGCGTGCTGTTCTCAGTCCCCCAGAATCCAATGACCAAGAAAAACTAGTATGTCTACTAGCGCCTGGGGTAGGTGCATCGTTGAAAAACGACATCATGCTAATAGGTTGAAGGTATTGTGGAGATTGATTGTGATCAACCTCAATGTTACAACTAAGGTAGCCGGGCTGAGTGGCTCAGACGGTTAGGGCGCTGGCCTTCTAACCCCAACTTGGCAGGTTCGATTCTGGCTCAGTCCAGTGGTATTTGAAGGTGCTCAAATACGACAGCCTCGTGTCGGTAGATTTACTGGCACGTGAAAGAACTCCTGTGGGACTAAATTCCGGCATCTCGGCGTCTCCGAAGACCGTAAAAGTAGTTAGTGGGACGTAAAGCAAATAGCACTATTATTATTATTATTATTATTATTATTACAACTAAGGTATTAAGCCTTAGAGGTTGCCTCAAATGTTCTCTGGCTGTCATTTTACGGTATTGAGCCATTACTACTGTTATTATTATTATTATTATTATTATTATTATTATTATTATTATTATTATTATTATTATTGTTATTATTGTTACGGAGTTTCCGTGGAGCAGAAAGAGGTGAAAGAAGGTGCTGGGTGGAATTGGTGTATCTACTATATCAAAGATTAACTTAAAACGTTAAAATAAAGGTTATATTTCTTTTAAGTTTAAACTTAACGATCTTCTTCACTAGATCAAGACAAGAAAAGATCAGGTACAATAACAATCTTGATACAAGAATTGGAAAAGCCAAGAACAAGGAATTTAACAGATTTTGGGCTTCAAGTACCTAGTTTCCAACTTTACAATACATATTTCCAATTAGCGTTTACATGGACAAGGAGAAATCTCCCAAAACAAGAGCACCTTGCTCCAAATGTTACAAATACGGACTTTCAAAGGCACCCCTCAATATTACAGGAATTTCAGAAAAGAGCTTACATGCTCTCCAAGACTAACCAAGGAGACTGCGCTCCCAATTTCTTACACAAACTTACAAATTTCTGGCCTCTTTAGGCCCAAACTATAATTTACAATTTTACACAGGGGTATCAATTACCCAAACTACTGTACCTTCATGGAAAGAAGAAAATTTTAAACCCTAATTGGGCTCACGGCCCGATGATGCAGAGGCTAACCCCAAACTACTGAGGTGACTAGAATGGAGGTTAATTTAAAAGGTTACAAAATCCTAGTCACCTCAAATTAAATTGAAGGGGAACTCGAGAGGGTAACGCACTCTCTATACCCGATTTACAGTTTAAGTCTTTATGAAATGTTTACATCAGCCGAAAGAAGCTTTATATTTTCGAAAACAGGTTACATTGTTAAAAATTAGGACCTTCCCCTCGTGTAAGTCTTCGGAGGTAGCTACAGAAAAATAAGTCTGGTGACCATTACCTTGGCTGTTGAACTGCCTGGCGAAGAATGAAGCGCCCCGCCTCCTGACTTAACACACACACTCTCATAAATACGGTGATCCAAAGACAAGGTAGCCTGAAAGGCCGCACCTTATATACGCGAGGGGACGGTTCGAGAGGGTTCTGGACTAATCCGGACACACCCTCTCAATTTTATTGGGTTAACTAAAAACCTACAAGAAGCCAATGACTGGCTGGAAAATAATGACAGAAAATACATGATTGGCCAGATTAAAAAACTGGCGGAATATGAAGGAAGTGTTGCAAACTTTGAAATAACAAAATTAATGAAAGTTAATTTAGTTGAGAAAACATAATCATTAACTCTTTTACCTTGCACCAGAGTGCATTACCTCAGTTTTTAGAAGTGACATCTATGGGAAAATGTTCAAACTTCTTGATGTACACCAAAACAAAAGAAAACAAATCCAATCACTTTAGGAAACTTAGAAGCTTAAAACTTCTCAGACATTCAGTAGTGACATCTTCCGATTAATGTCCCAATTTCATGTAGTTGTTTCACGTTTTGCAGGCTAGATAGAGTTCTTTAAGGCACTTCTTTTGAATGAGCGGAGTTGAGGTGTACCTCCCGGTACAATTATTATTATTATTATTATTATTAGTATTATTATCATCATTATATTTTGTTCTTTATCTTTAAATTAATTGGAAATTCACGATTATCCTAGGGTTTCATTTATTTAGTTTCATCAAGTCAAATATAATATCTTCATGTTTAATATTTTTGTTGCATAAATGGCTGTTCGGTAAGGGCCGCGTAGCTCTAAGCTTGTATTTGGAAGATGATGGGTTCAAATGCCATTTTTACTATTATTTCCCTTACGTCGCACCGACACATATAGGCCTTATTGCGACGATGGTATATGAAAGGGCTAGGAATAGGAAGAGAGCAACCGTGGCCTTAATTAACGTACAGCCCCAGCATTTGCCGGGTGAGAACGTGGGAAACCACCAAATCTATCATCAGGGCTGCCGACAGTGGGTTCGAATAAACTATGTCCCGAATGCAAACTGATAGCTACGAGACCCAAACTACGGGGTCGAACACGCTTCGACAGCACAGAAGATGGTTTTCCATAGTTTCCCATTTTCACACCTAGCAAATTCCGAGGCTGTAACTGCCGTCTCCTTCCTAGTCCTTCTCCTACCCCATCGTCGCCAAATGCGTACATGAGTTAGTGCAACATTGAGTCACTCTAATAATAGCAATAGAAATATCAGTGAAGGTCACTGAAATTAAGCTTATCCTAATGCCATCAACACATCTCCGAGAATAATTCTTGAACAGTCCCACTATTATCTTCAGTCAATTGATTAGGATATATTTTACTCCATTTTGCCAATATACACTACATTATGACATGCCTCCTCTGGTCACATCATCTGTCTTACATTTCTTGAGTTATCGGGTGACATTTTTTCTAATCGCTTGGCCTATCAATGAAGTCCCAGGCACATTCACTATTGTTTCCTTCAGTCTATCGGCAAAAAGAATCTATTCCACAAATTAGTGCTATGTGTATAAGGGATGAACAAGTAGGCCTACGTAGTGGGAGGCGATGCACCATACGAATTTACATAAACTGAACAGCGACGAACTTCAGAACACTTCTATAAGTTTGAAATGTTTCCTAACTTTTTAACAACAGTAATGAGAATTGTAAGCTCTGAGAAATTACAGTTCATCTCCTTAAAATATTTTATCAGGGAATTATATGTCAAGTGGATCAGCTAGGAAACATTAGTTAAATTGAGGAATGCTTCTTAATGTAAATTTGTAAATGAAAGAACGTGCCCATAGCCCATTCCATATCTGGTGAGATATAGTGTTTACAGTGATCTGTGTTTTCTGGTATAAACTAAATAAACTCGTTACTCTCGTCGACCCATCACAGTTGGATCCTTGCCTTTGGTAATACGAAAGGTATGGATGTGGTGTAAGTTACACCTTTCAATAGGCTTGGCAGACTGATATGTCGTAGCTGTTCGGGAAAAACGTCATATCTCCCAATGCTCTTCCTATCCATAATTTTCCTTTAGACTGGTCACGCCTCCCAGCCATATATGGATATTTAGTCCATCAGAACAATATTCCTTGTGTTAATTTTCCTATGCTTACATATAAAGGAAAATGAACCTTACTCTGCCGCACTCTAGGAATGTATATTTTCATGACTTATTCACGCACTCCTACAGTATAATGTACTTTTCATTTTCCTTTACACGTAAGCGTACGAAAATGAACGTAACGAAAATTGTTCTGATGTGGCTGGGAGGTGTGACCAGTCTTAACGAAGAAAATGGATAAGAAGAGATTTGTTAGGTATGATCTTCTGCCCGAACAACGACGATATAATGGCACCTTCTACGTGAGGAAAGCAACGGGAATCTTATCCTCACTCCACATTCTTCTGAATAAATAGTAATAATGATATTATTTGTTTAACGTCCCACTAACTAGCTTTACACTTTCCGGAGTTACCGAAGTGCAGGAATTTCGTCCTACAGGGGTTATTTTATTTTCCGGCAAGTCTACAAACAAGAGGCTGGTGTATCTGAGCACCTTCAAATACCAGAGGGCTGATCCTGGATCAAACCCACCAAATGGGCACTATCTGAGCCACTCAGCCCAACTCGTTCCTCTGTGGTGCCTCCTTAGTGGTGAGGCTGTAAGGCTCCATGGCTAAATGGTTAGCGTGCTGGCTTTTGGTCACAGGGTTCCGGGTTCGATTCCCGGCAGGGTCGGGAATTTTAACAATCATTGGTTAATTTCGCCGGCTCGCGGACTGGGTGTATGTGTCTTCATCATCATTTCATCCTCATCACGACGCACAGGCCGCTTACGGGAGTCAAATCAAAAAAGACTTGCACCTGGCGAGCCGAACATGTCCTCGGACACTCCCGGCACTAAAAGCCATACGTCATTTCATTTCATTTCAGTGGTGAGGATCCGACGAGCCTTCGCGCGGATGTTTCATCGTACACAACATGCATACAAGGTATTTAGAGTTAATATAAACATTATTCAAATGATACAAGCACTTCATCAATAGGTACATTTGACATGGTGAGTGGATAATGGCAATACCGCGTAATTATTTATAGAGTCCACATGAATATCACGACGAGGTAAAATGATTACTCAAGGCATATACTGTGTAGATTGCAGAAGGGAAAGTTATCCATAATCTACGAATATAATGCGTCCAATTGGAAACCAGAACAACACGATCGTATGAGTCTTTGTACAAGGAAGAAACCACGCTGGTCAGAATTCAACCTTTAATAAGGCTCTGAAATATAATTTAAAGGGGCTAATTCATCAAAATTACGATGCGAGGTATGTGTCGAAGGAGTACAGCTAGCGGTGATCTCCTTTGCTGTGGGTATCGATAAACTCCCAGAAGGAGGGATCACTGTCTGTGCAGCTGTAGTGATTATTTTTGTACTTAGCATTTTTACATAGAGAGCAAGAACTACTCTTGAAACAAACAAGTGGAAACAATGGCAGAAATGCATATCCTACTAAACGAAGAGAGAAAAGAGTGGTCAGGAATTAATTCGATACATGAATCGATATATATGTACCGGTTTTGGTGGTGGTTGTGGTGTCATGTGAAGCGAATGGAGGGAGATAGGATATATATAGGGATAATGAATTTGGCCATCGGTGTTTAAAGAAACAGAGGTAGAGCTAGGAGACGATGATTAGACTCAAATTCTTGATATGAATTTAAAGTATTAGGTTTGAGAAATAGCAAAGACCACAGTATTCGTTGAAGGGGAAGAGTTATAGAGCCATTTAGATCATTCACAGAGGTCTGCAAACTAAACGCTGAAAGGCATGAAATGGTGTAATTAAAAGCAAGGATCCAAACACATAATTTTACCTGACTGTTGATATCCTGGCCGTATTTCAGGATCTCCAATAATGTTATTTGCTTTACGACCCACTAACTACTTTTACGGTTTTGGAGACGCCGAGGTGCCGGAATTTAGTTGCGCAGGAGTTCTATTACGTGCCATTAAATCTACCAACACGACGCTGACGTATTTTGAGCACCTTCAAATAACACCGGACTGAGCCAGGTTCGAAGCTTCCAAGTTGTTACGCTATTGATTTACGTCGCACCGACACAGATAGGTCTTATGGCGACGATGGGATAGGAAAGGCCTAGGAATGGGATGGAAGCGGCCGTGGCCTTAATTTAGGTACAGCTCCAGCATTTGCCTGGTGTGAAAATGGGAAACCACGGAAAACCATCTTCAGGGCTGCCGACAGTGGGGTTCGAACCCACTATCTCCCGATTACTGGATACTGGCCGCACTTAAGCGACTGCAGCTATCGAGCTCGGTCTTCCAAGTTGGGGTCAGAAGGCCAGCGCCTCAACCGTCTGAGCCACTCAGCCCGGCTCATGATCTCCAGTTGTACGTGAAATTCGAAACAGAGACGTGACTATCCATTTCAAGAACCTCGAATTCTTTGGCCGTGATTCGGATTCCGACCGCCGATATATAGCTTTTTCCTCGCATTTAATATTTTAGAAGAGTTAATTTTAATTAATATTAAAATATAATTCCTCCCCCGCACCCCATGTAGATACAAATGCGTGTATATATTTGCCACAAATAATATTGTTTCTAATAAAATGTACCTACAACAAGCTTATACATTACCATGTGCTCGATTTTTGAACGACTGTATATTCGTGCACAACGGTTTCTTCCCATCAGGACATATTCTGAAAGTGAAATCTCCATTGAGGTTCTCATCGTCAAAGAAAGGAGACTAAGACTTGAATAACTTTGCTGATTATGTCGAAAAATATAGGAGTGATGCCAAACCTAAGCAGCGTTCAAACTGTTGGCCTATCTTTACCTTTTCATCTACGAAACATTAGGGAAACTTACTTTGCGACTAGCAATCGTAACATCTAAGATAACCGTCTCCCACAATCTCTGAAACCACAGATCAGGGAGAGGGTATTGTTTATTTAAATCTTTTCTTATTTTTGATACATGCTATAAATTTTTTATATCAGTTAGCATCATTATAAAACACAACAAATCAGAAATAATGCAGTGTCCGGAAAACATCTTACACAAGTTTTAACACATATATCATTTAGGACACTATTAATGTAAACAGCCACGTTTTCAAAAATTTGTATGCTTACTTGTTCGCTGATATTAATGCTGTAGCGGATAAGCAGGCCACACTGCTAGCATAAAACACATACCTTTGAATATTTATTCCGCTAATAGGTCATATACCTGGACTTTCACGATAGTGAATACATTATATGACGCAGTATTCTTGGCAAAAGAATCATATTTGGAATAGATTTCTGCTTTAAAATTTCACGTTATTTAATATCTTACCGTTACCTGGAAATAAATTAAAATAACTTTGAAAATATGGGGATCTCGGAAACGGAAAATTTATTGAGAACGTATTACTATTGAATTCCTGCTATTTGAAAGGATAATGATTCATTAGAACTCAAAGTAAGTGTTTTACACAACAGTCCAATTTGGTACTGTAACCGTCCAGGCTTCTCCAGCCATACTAATTTAGTGTACTATCCTTTTACGCGATATCACTCGATATCAAGATTATCCGCCATCGGCAATTATTCATATGATATATTAAGTCAACTTCAATTATTTGTAAATAAGGCTTTTGGAATCATATTTTATACATTAGAATATCATTTATTATTTAAATTATTATATTATGTAGGATAGGAATTCATTATGTATTGTAAATATGGTCAATGTTGAGACAGATTTGGTGTCATTTCATCTCATATTTGTGTACACGGAAAAGTTATTCTTGAAGCGGGGAAGTTTGATGACTCACGGGTTTAACTCATGAGCAAAGGTAGTATACAGCGACCCGCGCGCGAGGCTAACAAGCCAGGCATCTACATCATCGCCACGCCTACTGGTTACTTGTGAAGAATGAAGAGAGGGAGATGATAATGCGATCTACGAATCAGATGCTTCATTGTATTGAGATTTGGTATTGAGCTGCTACCAATAGTGGGGAGAGCCCGGTGATATATTATCCAGCTTACTACCAGAACCACATCTAGTTTATTATATTTGAGACAGTGAGTGGTCGCTTGGAGACATAGCTATTTGTCATACAGTGTGTTGTCGCTTCGACACAGTATTACATTTTTGAATTCTAAATTCAGTGCACTTCTCCCAAAGTAGTATTAATATTTATCTCTTATATTAAAAACTATTTTGAATAAATATAATTCAGATTATTTATTTTGAATAAATCAATCTTTTGATTGGAAGTCAAGCCACGTAATAAATATTTAATTAGAATAATAATCATAGTATTTTTTATGTATGCTATGATGCTGTCGGATCAGGGTGAGATGCAACAAGCATACGGCTTGTGATATATTCAGTAATTATTCTGGACGAAGAACTACGTTTAGTTCAAGTCCACGGAATTTGGTACAAGTCTGTATTTTATCAGTAGAATAGCTAAGTTAGATTGAGATTTTCTGTAAACATGGAAAAATTTATATCTCTGAATTTTCTCCTCCTACGATCAACGGTGATCAATTTTCACAAGTACAGGGCCAATGTCTAATTTAAAGACTAGGCAATTAGGGAGTGCTAGTCCAGATAGCCCAAACCATATCACAGAAGGGAGGAAGGAAGGAAGGATGCCCAGGGAGCCAATTCTACAACAAGAAGGTGGAACGAGTATCCACGGATGATAGATGACCTCAACGCAAGCTGTAATTGGTGAGCTTCAATTGGATAAAGCAAGCAACAGTTAATTTCAGTAACGTAAATTCTAAAATCCCTCCAAGCTTTAAGGAACTTTTCCGATTCATCTCATTTTTGTATAATCAATTCATTTTATTTAATATTGCGTTAATTTTCTTTCTCAAGCGATATTTAATGGTTAATTATTTAAAATCCTACCTCTGTGATTTAAGTATAAGTCTCTATGCTAGTAAATATACATTATGCTTTACAGTTTTGTCTAAAACTGTAACGCTGGCGCCCAAATATTACATAGAGAGGTGGGAAACCATGGAATGATAATTGATTTTATTTGCGCGGCAATTTGCGGGCAAGCCACATATAGTTTATATTTATATTCATGTGTCCGCAGGTATTAACTTTCGTCTCCTCAAGTGTGAAGTTACGAGAGAGAACAGTTACATTTGTCGCACCAACGTGGAGCTCTAGAATCATTAGGTATTCGTGGAAAGAAAGCAGTAAAATAGAGTCTGTGCTTATGGGGGTTAAGTGAGTGCCCATATAATTTATATGTGTGATTTTGGGGGAATCATGGCTGCACAACGTGAAAAGGACATGAAATTACGAAGCGGATACTTAGTAAAAGGAGGCGAGACGCTGAATTCTAGGCATGTTGTAGATGAAAGCATTGAAGTAGATAAAACGGTAGAGAGTGGTGGGAGCATGGAAAATAGCACAGAATCTGATGTAGCTAGGATGGAGGGCGAGAAAGAAGGTAATACGAATAGTGATAAGAATATTCAACAACTGTTTGTGATGATGCAAGGGATATTAGAGCAAACGAATGAAATTAGGAAAGAAACGGATGAAATTTGGAAGGAAACCAAAGGGATAGATGAAATTAGGAAGAAAGTAGAGAGAACGCAGACAGAAATTAAAGAAAATAGAAAGGGGATAGAACAGACGAAAACCGAAATTAGCAAAGAAATAGAACAGACGAAAACCTAAATTAGCAGAGAAGTTAATACTAAGATGGATGGTTTAAATCGTAGATTAGATGAAGCACTAGAACAGCAGAAACTTTTTGAGAATCAGTTAGCGGAACAGGAGATGAGACGTAGCCAACATGAGAAAGAGGTAGAAAGGAAGTTAACTGGACATAGAAGCGAAGTCATGGAGTTGGTAGAGAAAGAAAACTGTAAAGTTAGGAGCGAAGTAGACCAGCAGATCACAGGAATTAATCGTAAAATTCAGGAACAAGTAGGAGAAGTTAGTAAAGTTAGAGAACAAGTACAAAAAGAATACGATGATTTATGCGGTAAGGTAGAGATTAATGCCAAAATATGTAATGAAAAATTTGCGAGTGACGTAGAAACAAGAGAGAAAATAATAAATGAACGTATTGATAGGTCGGAGGCACAAATACGTAAAGAAATCAGAGAAAAGCAGGGTAATATAGGAAGTCAGTGCCATGGTACAAATTTCATATGTGAAACTGAACTACAAAAATTATTACTCAGACATTTTCCCAACAAAATACGCGAAGCTAGCTGTATGCAACAGATAGAGTCTATTCAAAAAATGGAAAGATTGCTAGCAAGTTTTGATGAGTTAGGAAATAGTAGTAGTACACGAGAGCACACAAACTATCAAACACCACCCATGAGACAAGAACACAATCACCGTAGTCAGTTTCAACCGAGACAACAAAATATAGGTAATCAGTCACACCAGCAAAATAGTAATGTTCAGAGGGAACGTAATGTTGAGGAAGGCACAAACCGAAATCAGGATACAAAGAGACAAAGTAATTTAAACTGATATTAAACGGTAATGAGAGATCAGATTATCAGTCTTCAGTACATGTTGCGAGAAATTGTGTAATGACACACATGAATTATGATCTCTATGTCAGAGATGAGTTATTACGGGAGGTGGAAGTGGATCAAGTCGAAGTTGCTAGTAAAAGTGATAACCCCGTTGTTACGATCGTAGTATGGAGGGCGCATTATCAGGCTTTATTGGATTCAGGCAGTCAAAGGTCATGTGTAAGTTCGAAGTGGTATAAGGACAGATAAAAGGAGAATATTGAGATTGAAGAAATGCCTGTGAAATCCACATATATCGTCACTGCTGTAGGTAAACGATCCAAGAAAATATGTAAACAAGTTTCCATACCTATTTGTATTAACGGGGAGTCGAAAATTCAGATATGTCTTGTTATTCCGAATCTTATATTTGATGTTATCTTGGGATCTGACTGGCTATGTCTATACTCAACTCGGTTAGATTACAATGAGGCGATGGTATATTTAAGGTAGGATAATGAGGATACTAAAGTCAAGTGGGATGCCGAAGTTCAGACGAAAGTGGAGGTTTATAACATGTGGTGTGTCAATGAAGTTTCAAAGGATGAAGAAGAAAGAGCGAATTGTAAGTTATGTGAAATTTGGTTAAAGGAAAACCAAGATAATGCATTGAGAGAAGCGCGGTAGATAGTAGCAATTTCGAAGGAGGTCAGAGGGATCGATTGTTGTATGTGTTGAGAAAACACAAGGAAGTATTTTCATTGAAACCTGTGTATGAACACATTTTCAGTGCTGGATCAAAGTATATTCGCTGGACCGAGATATCCAATACCATATAAATATGCTAAAGCAGTAGACAATCAAATAGAAGCCATGGTAGAGGATGGTATTATTGAAGTTTCGAGTAGTCAGTGTGTCAATCCTTTATTGATTGTGCCTAAGAGCGACGGATCTGTCCGTTTATGTATTAATACGTGAGAGATGAATAGACGTATTTCGGCTGATCAATTAAAATCGTTAACTGTAGAGGAGCTGATACAGGATTTTCAAGGGAAAGTTTGGTTTTCTAGTGTAGATTTACGTGGTAGTTTCTGGCAGATTCCGTTAAGGGAGGAAGATAGAACTTTAACAGCTTTCAGTCACAAAAATAATCTGTATCAATTCTGTCGTGTCCCATGTGGTACTCGTACTAGTTCTGCTTTAATTCGTGCTTTGAATATTGCTCTGGGGAACGAAGCCGACCACTATGCCACTATTTATATTGATTTAGTAATTTCGTCTAGCAGTCTTGAAGAGCATTTAGAACATCTCGACAGGTTATTTACCAAGTTAGAACAGGCATGTTTCACTCAAACTGGAGAAATGCATGTTTTGTCAGCCCGAAGTCATCTTTTTAAGACACCGTGTATCTGCAGTAGGTGTGACTCCAGAAAGCATGAGAATAGTGAAAATATTGAATGCAAAAAGGCCCAGGAATATAAAAGAATTGAGATCATTCATTGGAGCAAGTAACTTTTTTAGAAGATTTGTATTAAGATTTTCCTAGTTATTAGAGCCGTTTAGATATTTGCTGAAAGCTGGCAATAAGTGGAAGTGGGCAGAATACCATGAGAAGGCATTTGAAGAGCTGAAAGTTGGTTTTAGAAAAGCTGTGATTCTGAAATATCCTAGAGGAGATAAGAAGTATGTTATGAAGACTGATGCATCACATTGTGGTATTGCCGGAGTTCTATGTCAGGAGGATGATGAGAACAACTTAGGGATTGTTTCGTTGGCTTTGAGAGGGCTAAGTGCAGCAGAGAAACGCTATACGATAACTGAATTAGAGTTCTTAGCGATTATATATTCTCTAAGTAAATTTAGGATGTAAGTGTTGGGTACAAAATTTGATATCTGGACCGATCATCACGCGCTATCTTTAATTCTACTTGCAAATTGTCATCTAACAGGGTCAGTAGATGGATTTTAGCTATACAGGAGTATGATTTTAAAGTGGTACACATTAAGGGCAAGAACAATGTGTTAGCCGATTTGCTATCCAGAGACCGCGATTTGTGTAATGAAGGTAGTGTCATTAAGACCCATGAAGGCATTTTAATCTGTGCATGTCTTCATGAAGACAATAAGGAAGCTTTGAATAGATGAAAGAAGATGCGTTTTGAACAATCTCAGGATAATGAGTGTAAAGATGTGATAAGTGAACTTGTGAACGGAGATCAGGAAAGTGTGAAGAAAGGTAGGCACATTTATAAGATGGTTGATCAATTTTTAACGAAGAATTGTGGTGGCGATCGTTGGCGTATATGCGTACTCAAGTCATTGAGAACGGACTTAATTTGGTTCATTCATAAGGAGTTGGGACATTTGGGAGCAAGTAAAGTGTTGTATGAGATTCAGAGAAGTTTTGACCGGGCGAGTTGGCCGTGCGCGTAGAGGCGCGCGGCTGTGAGCTTGCATCCGGGAGATAGTAGGTTCGAATCCCACTATCGGCAGCCCTGAAAATGGTTTTCCGTGGTTTCCCATTTTCACACCAGGCAAATGCTTGGGTTGTACCTTAATTAAGGCCACGGCCGCTTCCTTCCAACTCCTAGGCGTTTCCTATCCCATCGTCGCCATAAGACCTATCTGTGTCGGTGCGACGTAAAGCCCTTTGCAAAAAAAGAGAAGTTTTGTATGGGATAAGATGGGAAGGGAAATTAGGAAAACTCTTTCCTCTTGTGATTTATGCCAGCGCAGTAAAGCTCCCAATAGGTACCTCGAAGGACCTAGGCAAGCGGTCATTACTGAGAAAACCGGTGATCTTTCTTTGTATAGACTTATTTGGACCCGTAGTTCGTGGTAAATATGGCTATCAATACGTTTTTGTGGTGATTGACACTTTTTCCAAGTTAGTCAGACTGTATCCGATGATAAAAGCGACAGGTCATAGTTGTAGTAAGATTATTAGTGACAAGTACGTTCAGGAATTAGGTACGCCTAGGAGGTTATTGTCGGATAGCGGATCTCAATTTAGATCGAAGAAGTGGAAGGCTGTGATGACAGAGTTAGGTATCACACATGTATTTTCCTCAATTAGGAATCCGCAAGGGAATATGTGTGAACGCACGATGAAGGAATTAGGTAGGATGTTTAGGTCTTTAGTTCATGACTAGCACACTGCGTGGGTGGGTTCTTTAGCGTTGATTGAGAAATGGATTAACATGGTACAGCATGAAGGTACGTAATTCACTCCATTAGAGGTTCATTTTGGCAGCAATCCAAGGAATGAGCTGACAAAAGTACTAGGTATTACACAGGAACCTCAGCGTGACTCTTAAGATATATGTCAGATTAGCGAGAGAGAATTTGATTTAAGCGGCTGAGAAGCGTAGCAAACAGCAGAAACGTAAGGTGTTAGACGAATTTCAGGTAGGAGATTCTGTTCTGTTACGTGTTCCGATGCTCTCGTCCAGTGAAGAGAAGGTCTTTGTTTTATCAGGGTCCATTCCAGATTCATTGTCGGGTTGGTCCGTGTGCATACAAATTGAAAGACGGTGATCGTGTCATGTTGGGCACTTATAATATTCGCTCTCTGAGACAATATATTTCTGCGAATTAAGCGTAATGTCTCCCAGGTGTTGTTTTGATAACACTAAATGTACTTCAGTTTGAAAACGTGAATTCGTGTATAGGTTGTGAACCTAGATCTGACACTATTGTAGAAGCCATAAATAACTTGGGAATTTTTTGTAACTGCAGAAGGAATTTAACGTAATAATTTTCTAAGTATATTTTTTGCAATGAAAAGAAATTGCTTGCTGCCATCTAAGGGAGGTAAGCCACGTGCGATGACGTGTATGTGTGGTGTATATATTATAATAACCTGGAACTGCAGAACACTTTGATGGTGAAGTACAAAGATAGTGTTGTTAGGTTGTAAATATTATGAGTGTTCCTGACAAACTTTCGGAAGAAAATCGGCAGGAATTATGTAATATAGTATCATTGAAACAGACACTCTACAGTGAGATACTATATTTGATTATGTACTTTTTAGTAAGTGTTTGTAAGATATAATGATGTATTTATCAGCCATATTAGTGTAGTGTGTTATTTACATATACGTTATATTTGTAAATAACAGGAGGGCGTATGTAACTGTCCAGGCTTCTCCAGCCATACTAATTTAGTGTACTATCCTTTTACGCGATATCACTCGATATCATGATTATCCGCCATCGGCAATTATTCATATGACATAATAAGTCAACTTGTCATTTGTAAATAAGGCTTTTGAATCATATTGTATATATTATAATATAATATATTATTTAAATTATTATATTTTGTAGGATAGGAATTCATTATGTATTGTAAATATGGTCAATGATGAGACAGAGTTGGTGTAATTTCATCTCATACTTGTGTACACGGAAATGTTATTCCTGAAGCGGGGAAGTTGGATGACTAACGGGTTTAACTCATGAGCAAAGGTAGTATACAGCGACCCGCGCGCGAGGCTAACAAGCCAGGCATCTACATCATCGCCACGCCTACTGGTTACTTGTGAAGGATGAAGAGAGGGAGATGGTAATGCGATCTACGAATCAGATGCTTCGTTGTATTGAGATTTGGTATTGAGCTGCTACCAAGAGTGGAGAGAGCCCGGGAATATATTATCTAGCTCACTACCAGAACCACATCTACTTTATTATTTTTGAGACAGTGAGTGGTCGCTTTGAGACATAGTTATTTTTCATACAGTGTGTTGTCGCTTCGACACAGTACGTAGCTGCTGTGATGCTGTCGGATCAGGGTGAGACGAAACAAGCTTACGGCTTGTGATATATTCAGTAATTATTCTGGACGAAGAACTACGTTTAGTTCAAGTCCACGGAATTTGGTACAAGTCTGCATTGTATTAGTAGAATAGCTAAGTTGGATTGAGATTTTCTGCTAACATGCAAAAATTCATATCTCTGAATTTTCTCCTCCTACGATCAACGGTGATCAATTTTTAAAGTACAGGGCCAATGTCTAATTTAAAGACTAGGCAATTAGGGAGTGCTAGTCCAGATAGCCCAAACCATATCACAGAAGGAAGGAAGGAAGGAAGGAAGGAAGGAAGGAAGGAAGGAAGGAAGGATGCCCAGGGAGCCAATTCTACAACGAGAAGTGGGGAACGAGTAACCAAGGAAGATAGATGACCTCAACGGAAGCTATAATTGGTGAGCTTCAATTAGATCAAGCAAGCAGCAGTTAATTTCAGTAACGTAAATTCTAAAATCCCTCCAAGCTTTATGGAACTTTTCCGATTCATCTCATTTTTGTATAATATATTCATGTTATTTAATATTGCGTTAATTTTCTTTCTCAAGCGATACTTAATGGTTAATTATTTAAAATCCTACCTCTGTGATTTAAGTATAAGTCTCTATGCTAGTAAATATACATTTTGCTTTACAGTTTTGTTTAAAACTGTAACGCTGGCGCCCATACATTACATAGAGAAATGGGAAATCATGGAATAATAATTGATTCTATTTGCGTGGCAATTTGCGGGCAAGCCACATATAGTTTATATTTATATTCATGTGCCCCCAGGTATTAACTTTCGTCTCCTCAAGTGTGAAGTTCGGAGAGAGAACAGTTACAGTACTGAATGAATGCCACGCATGGTGTAATCTGTCATTAAAGCTGAACTACTGGAACTACCAAATCACGCTGATAAATAATCTTTCAAACGACGAAATGTGTAAGCAAACGTGTAATATTTCTGATTATGTCAATTTGATCAGCATTTTATATGAAAATGGAAGATTATATTGAGTCTAATAAATAGACCAGGTAAATTCTGTTTGACAAAAATGGTCATCGCTTGTTCTTCGTGCAGTAGAGCAGACCTATACCCTGCAACAAAAGTGGGCAGGCGCACTATTACCTGCTCACGGGTCGACATATAGACAATAATCGACAAATAAACATTTCTTATTTTACTTGTGCATCCCACGAAATGAATTCATAGTGGTTGGTAAGAAAGAAACCTCTAGACGTACACAGATTAAACTCCCTCACTTAAGACAGTGAACGCTCAAGGCTACTCTATTCGACCGACCCGAGTGGTTACCTCCACACTTGCCAGTCAACTCGTCCTGCGTTTACATACTATAGGTGTTTGAGACCAAACCTTTTTTTTTTCTATTGGCTTTACGTCGCATCGACACAGATAGGTCTTATGGCGACGATGGGACAGGAAACGGCTAGGACTGGGAAGGAAGTGGCCGTGGCGTTAATTAAGGTACAGCCCCAGCATTTGCCTGGTGTAAAAATGGGAAACCACGGAAAACCATCTTCAGGGCAGCCGACAGTGGGGTTCGAACCTACTATCTCCCGAATACTGGATACCGGCCGCACTTAAGCGACTGCAGCTATCGAGCTCGGTGAGAGACCAAACCACTTGGACAACATTCTCGTTACGAGTGGACAGTTTTCTCTGGTATATCTGGGATATGTAGAAAAAGAATAGAAAAATAAAGCCTAAACATGTCTCGAGATTTCTGGAGGAATATCGTCCTTTAACCTTTCTCGTTAGATTTATCAAGATTTTGTGTGACTGTGCCCACAAGTTTGATTTTAATACCATATTTTTTGAAGATAATGCACCATAAAAGAACATAAATATTTTTAGAATATGGATTTCAACCACCGATGCTAGTCGGAAGAAGGCGGAAATCCTGAAGACAATTCGTAGTTTTTATCAACTTGTATATTGCACTGAAGACGTTTACAATAGTTTAGATCAGGACCCCTCAAACACCTAAAATCTGCGCGTGCAAACTGAGGTGCAGAGGTCCTGTACACAGTGCATACGCCCCATTCGGCTCGGCTCGGACCAACGCTTCGTCTCTGGGCTACTAGGCTACGCTCGGCTCAACTCGGCTCGGATTTGGAGTTCTACGCAGCAAGTGAGGTAGAGGGAGACAGCGGAGCGAGCGAGAGAGGCGTAGGAAAAGAGAGAGACAGCGCTATTGCTCTAAATCATCGAGTGGGGATCTGCATTGTGGTCAACCAAGCGAATTCGTCTTTTACACCGTGCACAGCGCAATGCACTGGTGCATGCACCCTGAGAGGCCCTGGTTTAGATAAATGTAGTGCATTACTGTACGTGACCCTGAGCAAAACACTGTGTATGTCACAGAGGATTCGATTGTTTTTCTAGCTAAAAATGAAAAGTGGTTTGCTTCCGGACTAAATAACAACATTGATAAATTCCTGGTGAACACGAATGTTCGCTTAACACACAAAAAATGGCGTGAAGAATCTCTTGTAGCGACTAACTCCCCAGAGGAGCTTTCCTTTGCTGCTAAACAGGCAGCATTGAAGGTAAACACACCATTAAATAACGAACAGTCCAAACGCATATCTGTTTTGCATGCCTTATCCTTATTTATAGATTTCGGTCATTCCGAAAGGCAATAAAACACTTTGAGGTCGGTCGTCATCAGCATTCATGAAAACCGTTTCCCTAGTACATACAGTGTAAAGCAAGCAACAAAAAAAAGGAACTATCGCCCCAATATTTTTTCGTCACCAAAACATCTGCACGGGTAGACAAAAAAAGAACTTTTGTATAAAACTTTTGAAAGCACTTCCAGATCGTTGAATTTAGAGGAAAATGATATATAAATGGGGATTTGGTGGCGGTGAAGATCATAGTATTGATGCTGATGTCGAATACTTGGATGAATACATGCTTTTCATTGCCTTGTCCCTATTCAATTGATGGATGTCATATCCGGAACATATCTGTGGTGACTGTCCAGGTAGACCTACCAGATTCGTTTTCTCCAAAGAATCGTTGAAGTTAGTTTCACGAGAACGATCCGACATGAAAACTCCTATAGAGTATCTTGTGTACCTTGACCCGTCGTGACTAAATTATATGTAAACTTCGATTTGCATTTAACTATGGTAGATGGCAAAGTGCGTAACATTCTAAGTGGAATACGAATAAACACAACCTCAATTTGTTTCATTTGTGGTGCGAAACCAACAGAAATGAGTTCAAGCAAATCTTGTGATAAGCCTGCAGACGAAGCCTTATTTTCATTTGGCGTGTCCCCTTCACGCCATGATAAGAACTTTCGAATGTTTATTACATATTGCGTATCGTCCATCCTTCAAATCACGACAGGTTGGAGGTCCAGAATAAAAGGACGTTTCTTCAGAGAAATAAAAAGAAAATATAAACCGAATTTAAAGAGAAAATGGGCCTGATTGTCGATAACCCAACAGGGCTCTGGGTGCACCAACGATGGTTACACAGGTTACTAATTCATGGAATACCATTGAATTACCCGTTGGAAAGTTTTCAGATGAGGCTTTAGAAGCCCACCTCAAAGCCTTTCGCCACATTAGGCTCAATCATACATGGAAAACTTCTCGATCCCATACCTTTTCATACCTGTTGAAGCACATAGTTATTTTATCTGACCCTATTGATCACTTAAAACTCCATACCTCTATGGAAAACGATGTTTACTTAGACTTTGACGGTGATGACCGATCTGAAAAAAATCTAGAAATGTTGAAGTCATTTTATTAACTGATTTTCACTATTTCATTAGTGTTACGTAATTTTGATTAGTTTGCGTATATGTTTAGAGGTGCGGCAGAAAATTTGAATTCATAACACCATTTATTTTACGTTACTGGACAACCGGACGAGGTAGTATTTTCTGTACATTTACAGTTGTAAAGTTTAACAACGACAAACATGTTTGTTTCCATCTAAGTGGCTAGTGGCCAGTGAGTGCCTTAAGAGGCAATAAACGCGTGATAAAAGCTTAATTTTGATTTTTTTACACTACTCTCATATGCTCGACACACTGTGTGGCGGTGAGCAGGCTGTCCGCATGGTCTCGATGTCATCTTTCATTCCAGCAACACTCTCCAATATCATTTAATTTCATCTGTCAGTCATTAATCACTGCCCCAGAGGAGTGCGACAGGCTTCAGCAGCCGGCACGATTCCTATCATCGCCGCTAGATGGGGCTTCATTCATTCATCCCATTTGTGACCGGGTCAGATGACTGGAAACAGGCTGTCGGTTTTCATTTTCACGTCAGTCTAGTGTCGGTAGATTTACTGGTACGTAAATAACTCCTGAGGGACTAAATTCCGGCACTTCGGCGTCTCCGAAAAACCATAAAAGTAGTCAGTGGGACGTAAAGCTAATAAGATTAATATTAATTTATTAATTAGGAAAATATTGTACAAAATAATTGTATTATATTGGGACATAGTTTCTTTCCGTATAGACCCATTTTTCCTTTTGCGAACGCAAATAATAATAATAATAATAATAATAATAATAATAATAATAATAATAATAATAATAATAATAATAATAATAATAACAATAATAATAATAACAATAATAAATTCCTTACGGCTTTCGCAGACACAGAGGCGCCGAAATTTTGTTAACCAAGATTTCTTCTGTGAATAGCTAAATCCACCGGCAAGAGGCTAGCGTGCTTGAGAACCTTCAAGTACCCATTGATTTCGAAGTACCCGCATTTAAAATGTGTTAACTTACAAAAGCAATTACTGATATGTTGGCTGAATGACCAAATTATCAATACCATAACACCATTTTATTAAGCATTCGAGCTAAACGGAGAACAAGAACATCCCTGTAGAAGAAATGGGTAGGCAGAAGGCTGTAGTCCCTGCCATAACAACAGAGCACGAACGCATGCTCGATTCGGACGGTGAACAGGAGCATCGTTTGTGAGCTGCACATCTGCACAGTCCTACTTTAAACTGTGCGAGTTACAGCAACGTGCTACCTTACGCCGCAAAAACTGTCGCCAAAACTGCTTCCCATTTGAAAGCTACTGCAATATTATTTAATCTATTTATTTATTTATTTATTTATTTATTTATTTATTTATTTATTTATTTATTTATTATTTATTTATTTATTTATTTATTTATTTAAAAGAGGCGAAGGTAGAACGCGAGGCCATCTCTTACACTTAATCACATCATTTACAAGGTAATAAAAGAAATATTCAATTACAAAAGAAGAAGAAGAGAACATAGGCTATATAACAACACATCTAAGAATACATAAAAAATAGGGAAGTAATGCAGTAAGTGAGCTGTGGTAATTTGGATTATCCTACATCCGAAGTGTAATGTTGCTTCATAGGCTCGATAAAAAGAAACTCACCTTTAGGGTCTTTAAATCTTCCATTGCCCCATTGCCACTTTAAAAACGTATCCAAACAATCTCACTGCGGTCTGTATACGAACTCCAAAAGATTAAACCTGCATAAAAAATGTAAAGTCGTGAGATTCCTCTTCCAAGAAATATTAAAATTTAGCATTTCTGACCGTCCATTACGCGAAAAGACATCTCGTACCGCTAGAAGCTCGACAACACGGCATTTTGATGAGAAATGCAAGAGAGAGAGAGCAACGGAGAGCAAATAATCAGAATTAATTATTGTTCACATGCTTCCATCCGCTCGCTTTATTTACAGAGTTACATGAGCTCACCATGTCTAATTAAAACAGATCAACTCTGCTTCAACCTCCTTTTGTGGTAGAGAACAAGTACTCGAGTTGGGAATACTGTTGTTGCTCAATATGAACCTCGTAGTGTGAAATTGTGGCAGTACGCTCAGCTTTAAGATATACACCATTAGAGCTGCTGTTGTTAATAATAATAATAATAATAATAATAATAATAATAATAATAATAATAATAATAATAATAATAATAATTGTACCGGGAAGTGCACCTCAACGCCGCGCATTCAAAATTAGTGCCTAAATGAACTCCTCTATCGAACTAAAGTGGAAACTACTGCAACAAGAAATTGGAACTTCAATCAGAAAATGTCTCCATTGAAATATTAAGTAATTTTGTTACTGTTCAGTTTCCTAAACTGAGTGAATTTCTCCTTGTTTTATTTGCCATTCATCAAGAAGTTTGGACATTCTTTTACAGATGACACTACTAAAAACTATGATCATGCACCCTGGTGTAAGGTGAAAGAACTTATAATTTAAAGAAGTTTCATATTCCTAGGTTTTCCATAACTGATCTATGTTCATTTATTTTGGGGTTGGCAATACATCCTTTTCTTTCCGCCAGTTTTGAATCCGGCCAATCAAAAATTTCTGTAATTAATTTTCAACCTATCACAGGCTTCTTGATCGATTCTGAGTGTAACTTTGAGATTAACCAATTAAATTGAGAGCGTGTGGCTGGTTTAGTCTTGAATGATCTCGAACCTTCCCTGAGGGTTTATAAACTGCGGCTTTTCACGTTTCTTGGCCTAGTGATCGTCGTTTATCTGAGTGTGTGTGCGTAAGTAGGAGGCGGGCGGCCTCTTTCGTCGGCAGCTAGAACTTCTACAAGGTAATGGCCACCTAACGTTATTCTTCCTTGCTACCTTCGCAAATTATTCCAAGGGGAAGTTCCGAATCTTTAACTATGTAACCTACGTTTCTAAAATGTAACTTTCTTCCGGCTAATGTAAAAATTTCATAAAATCTTTAACTGTAAATCGCGAATAGAGAGTGATGTACACTCTCGCGCTCCCCTTCATCTTGGTTTGAGGTGACTACGTTTTGTAACTGTTCTTCCTTCTGTAATGTGCTAAAGTAATTTCTATGCCACTCACCTCAGTAGTTTGGGAATAGCCCCTGTTTCATCGGCCTAGAGCCCCGTAAGTTTTCAAGTTTTCGTTATCTTGGTGCGCAGTGCATGCCTCCATTCCTTTTGTGTTTGGGCCTATTATTAACCTGTTCTTTTTTATGAAGGTCCCGTAGGTTGGGTATTAAATACCCCTGTATAAATCATTTTCAAATTGCAAGTTGTGCCTTGAGGGTCTAGTGATTGTAAGTTTATGTTGCCTTGAGTAGGCTCGGAAACCTGAGAGCCTGTTAGCTCTTTCTAGTTTTGTAACTGTAAAGTGTGCCTCTGGGAGGCTAGATATTGTGATTTAGGGCGCAAGTGCTCTTGAATTCGGGGATTTCTGCCCCTCACTAAATAATACCTTTTCCTTTTGTAAAATTGTAGAACTAGGGGCTTGAAGCCCAGAATTTGTAAAAATCACTAATCTTGGACTTTCCTAATCTTGTTTCAAGATTGCTTTTTTTACCTGATATGTTAGTTTTTGGAAAAGAAATATAAATTTTTAAAGTTTTAATTCAATTTTGATATTGTAGATAGACCCATTCACCGCGGCACCTTCTTTAACCTCTTTCTGCTCCACGGGTAACCCCGGAATAATAATAATAATAATAATAATAATAATAAATATAATAATAATCATAAATCGATATTGCTCACTCGTGTGCAGGTCTAACAATAATAATTTGGTTTGGTTATTTCTAGCCGGGTGCAGCCCTTGTAAGGCAGACCCTCCGATGAGGGTGGTTGGCATCTGCCATTTGTAGGTAACTGCGTGTTATTGTGATGGAGGATAGTGGTAGGTGTGGTGTGTGAATTGCAGGGATGTTGGGGACAGTACAAATACAAAGCCCCGAGACATTTGAATTAACCATTGAAGGTTAAAATCCCCGACCTGGCCGGGAATCGAACCCGGGACCCTCTGAACCGAAGGCCAGTATGCTGACCATTCAGACAACGAGTCGGACGCCTGTTACAGTGCAAGGGCTTTTGTTAACTTAAGTATTTCAAAATTATGTTGGAATGATGTTGGCCAACACAATTTTGAATTAATTAGGTTTCAGCATCCTATTTCGATTTTGTACCGGTCGATTTTCTCAAATTTCATTTCTGATCTCCCTTCGGAGTTTAAATATTTCTTAACCCATATTTAGTTTGAGCTTTGCTCCTGTTTAACTTCGGGATTTTTTTCCCTTCCTTATGTTCCGTTGTCGTTGCCTTCCTTAACCAAATAAAGGGCATCGAGTGTTTGACTGTGTTTACACTGGTATTTGAAGGCACATAGGCTTTGGAATATGGGAACTCAAGTTATCCCTTGCTATTAACGAGGCCCTGAGAGCACTCGACCTGTTGTAAATTTCTCAAACCTTGTAAGTGTTATATACAATTACCAATTGTTAATTTATTATAGTGATCGAGCATCCACTATTGTTGTTATTCTGGTCCAAAGAGTTTTGCTTTTATATGGTCGTTTTTATTTTATTCGCTCAATCATATCGCTCTGCCAAGTATTCCTCAACACAATGTGGGCCACCATACCTATTATTATTATTATTATTATTATTATTATTATTATTGAGAGTGCCCAACCAGGACGATATAATCAAGCATACTTCACTCGTAAGGAAACCAATTCGATATCCCGACAGGAAATTTTAAAAATTTACACGTTAGTCTCACTGTCCTTTTTTAGGATTTGCTTTACGTCATACCGACACAGGTCTTATGACGGCGATGGGAGAGGAAAGGCCTAGGAGTGGGAAGGGATGGCTGGCATGCTGGCCTTTGGTCACAGGGGTCTCGAGTTCGATTCCCGACAGGGTTGGGAATTTTAAACATCATTGGTTAATTCCGCTCGCACGGGAGCTGGGTGTATGTGTCGTCTTCATCACCATTTCATCCTCGTCACGACGCGCAGGTTGCCTGCGGGAGTCAAATCAAAAGACCTGCAGTTGGAGACCCGAACATATCCTCGGACATTCTCGGCACTGAAAGCCATAAGCCATTTCATTATTATTATTATTATTATTATTATTATTATTATTATTGTCCGACTCATTAGCTGTGTGGTCAGCGTACTGGCCTTCGATTCAGAGGGTCCCGAGTTACATTCCCGGCCGGGTCGGGGATTTTAACCTTCATTGGTTAATTCCAATGGCTCGGGGGCTGGGTTTTTGTGCTGTTCCGAACATCCCTGCAACTCACACACCACACATAACACTATCCTCCACCACAATAACACGCAGTTATCTACACATGGCAGATGCCGCCCACCCTCGTCGGCCGGTCTGCCTTCCAAGGCTGCACCCGGCTTTAAATAGCCACACGAAATTAAAAATATATTATTATTATTATTATTATTATTATTATTATTATTATTATTATTATTATTATTATACAGATGAATTTTTGGTTCGGAGTAAACTGTGAAAGGAGCTTCGAAAGAGCACTGAAAACATTAGGCTAGGTTTGTTTTAGATTTTAGAAACGTATATTATTCCTACAACAGACACTCATCGACCAAGGAAGGAGCATAACATTAAAGTGATAAACGAACAGGGAGAGAAATTCAGTTTAATGAACATCATTTGACATCCTAGTTTTAGAAGCAGATTGTTTCTTAGTCTTGCTGTATAAGGACATTAATATTTTAGTGAAACCTTCCAGTACAATGAAAATAAGTAAATTCATCATTTAAACAGCAGATAGAGAATGAGATCAGGTGGATCAATTCAATATTTTCATGGTCAATTGTTTAATATTCTTCAAATTGATATACACTCCAAAAGACGCCGGAATGTCGGAATTTTGTCGAGCAGGAGTTTGTCACAGGCCAACGCAACGAATTCTGGAATTCAGTCACCTTCAAATGGCACTGGTCTTATCCGGAATCGAACCACTTACCTTGGGAATGGCCTGCACAATAAATTAACGACTGCGTCATTGATACCATTGGTTCAATTCAAGTCAAGCACATTTTCCAACGTTGAAGTAAAATAATGCATTGTTAATTGTTTAAGACCCCTTAATTGATATACATTTTACTAGACGCCAGGTTGTCGGAATGGTGTTGCAGAATTTCTTGATGGGCAGTGAGTCAATGATTCGGAGTTGTCACATTTAATCACCCTCAAACGGCACCGACCTCAGCCGAAACTGAACCCAATATGATGCGACGAGAAGGTCAAAACCATTCGGGCGCTGGATTATATTACGTTCAGAAAAATCCGATCACGATCTAGCATTTTTTTTTGCTAGTTGCTTTACGTCACGCCGACACAGATAGGTCTTATGGCGACGATGGGACAGGAAGGGGCTAGGAGTGGGAAGGAAGCGGCCGTGGCCTTAATTAAGGTACAGCCCCAGCATTTGCCTGGTGTGAAAATGGGGAAACCACGGAAAACCATCTTCAGGGCTGCTGACAGTGGGATTCGAACCTACTATCTCCCGAATACTGGATACTGGCCGCACTTAAACGACTGCAGCTATCGAGCTCGGTCTCTAGCAAATTTAACTGAAATCCAACAATAAATTTATGAACAGAAGAAGACTAATCACACTCTGAAGATTTAAGAAATGTATGACCTTCGTTTGAACAACATTTGATCATCACCTACGTACAAATAACAAATAACAAATAAAAAATCAAATAACAAATAACTGACAAATATATGAGCTGACAGCCCAAAGCACTTTGAAAGTTTTACGATCAATAAATACATAACAAGTACAATTGGTACACAGAATTTAGAGGAGGGATGGAAAATAAATAACCTATTAACAATGCAGTGAAATAAGGCAAATTTTCAAATCAACTGTTTTCAAAAAATCATCAGTGCATTAAGTACTTAACTGTTTTCCCTTGTAGGCCTAACACTAATGTAGCACTATAGTAGATGTAGAAGCAACATAGAAACTAAACATAAATAAGATTTGGTTCATATCGCCGTTCTCCGCCTGACTGATGGTGATGAATCTTTGTAAACCATGGTTTGGAAGGGATGCTGTGTAGTATCGCAGAATAAGCTCTACCTTGGTGAAGCTGACCCATTCCGCAGGCTACTTGCGACAAATTTATTGGTGAATGATGTGATTAATTCCACCAATGGGAGTTGCAGCGCTGTAAACACACCTCCAGAAGCAACACCTTCGGCATTCATATCAGCCATTTCATTGCCAATCAATCCACAGATCCCTATAACCCAAAGAAATACTACAGAGCAACCTGAATTGTAAATAATTAAAGCACAATCCACGACGTTGTAAAAGTAAACAGCCTTTCAGAGGTCTCGTTGAAAATCTTGTCATTTCTGCACAGCACTTTGTGAAGCTGTAATTATGAAAATGAAGCTGAATATCTTTTATTAACAAAATCGAAATTCAGCACATAGAGCCTGTAGCTAAAACTTCCACGGTAAAAATAGAGGTTTCGGGTCGTAGTTTGAATATACCACATTCTCCCGACTATTGGCAGTAGTATGCATATCGCACTGAGTCATCGCCTTTGGAAATACCCGTGTTCATAAAAGTACGTTTAGGTCATATGGAGTGAATCAGAGCCGGAATGTAGTTCTGTGGAGTAACCTCGTTGTTGAGGTAGCTAGATAAATAATAGAGAGCCAGACGATTTGTAGATAGTGAAAGCTAGCATCGAAACCGGGTATGCTTCGTGCTTCGAGATTTAATGGAAAAATGGTCGTCTGTTCGTAGTGAAAGCATAACAGAAGGTGAGGCACGTACCGTGAAGAACAAAGTCCTTTAACATAATGCTGGTGGTAGTCCTAATACACTGACTGACAGAGCAAATGCAGCACCAAGAAGGAGTGGTTCGAAAGGGATGAAAGTTGGGGAAAAAACAGAGACGGCACGGACGAATAATTGATGTTTATTTCAAACCGATATGCAGGTTACACAATGCGCACGGCATCGACTCAGTAGGATGTAGGACCACCGCGAGCGGCGATGCACGCAGAAACACGTCGAGGTACAGAGTCAATAAGAGTGCGGATGGTGTCCTGAGGGATGGTTCTCCATTCTCTGTCAACCATTTGCCACAGTTGGTCGTCCGTACGAGGCTGGGGCAGAGTTTGCAAACGGCGTCCAATGAGATCCCACACGTGTTCGATTGGTGAGAGATCCGGAGAATACGCTGGCCACGGAAGCATCTGTACACCTCGTAGAGCCTGTTGGGAGATGCGAGCAGTGTGTGGGTGGGCATTATCCTGCTGAAACAGAGCATTGGGCAGCCCCTGAAGGTACGGGAGTGCCACCGGCCGCAGCACATGCTGCACGTAGCGGTGGGCATTTAACGTGCCTTGAATACGCACTAGAGGTGACGTGGAATCATACGCAATAGCGCCCCAAACCATGATGCCGCGTTGTCTAGCGGTAGGGCGCTCCACAGTTACTGCCGGATTTGACCTTTCTCCACGCCGACGCCACACTCGTCTGCGGTGACTATCACTGACAGAACAGAAGCGTGACTCATCGGAGAACACGACGTTCCGCCATTCCCTCATCCAAGTCGCTCTAGCCCGGCACCATGCCAGGCGTGCACGTCTATGCTGTGGAGTCAATGGTAGTCTTCTGAGCGGGCGCCGGGAGTGCAGGCCTCCTTCAACCAATCGACGGGAAATTGTTCTGGTCGATATTGGAACAGCCAGGGTGTCTTGCACATGCTGAAGAATGGCGGTTGACGTGGCGTGCGGGGCTGCCACCGCTTGGCGGCGGATGCGCCGATCCTCGCGTGCTGACGTCACTCGGGCTGCGCCTGGACCCCTCGCACGTGCCACATGTCCCTGCGCCAACCATCTTCGCCACAGGCGCTGCACCGTGGACACATTCCTATGGGTATCGGCTGCGATTTGACGAAGCGACCAACCTGCCCTCACCATACCCCTCGTAAAGTCGTCTGTGTGCTGGAAATGCCTCCGTTGACGGCGGCCTGGCATTTTTAGCTATACACGTGTCCTGTGGCACACGACAACACGTTCTACAATGACTGTCGGCTGTGAAATCACGGTACGAAGTGGGCCATTCGCCAACGCCGTGTCCCATTTATCGTTCGCTACGTGCGCAGCACAGCGGCGCATTTCACATCATGAGCATACCTCAGTGACGTCAGTCTACCCTGCAATTGGCATAACGTTCTGACCACTCCTTCTTGGTGTTGCATTTGCTCTGTCAGTCAGTGTATGTTGAATGAGAGTGAAATGTAGGGAAACTGAGAATCGGTTTCTCAAAAGGAGAAATCAACGCTTACGATCAATACAAGAGACTAAGAGACAAGCGTGACAAGAGAGAAAAGTTCTTGATACATTGCATACAATACTGAAGGGCACAGCGGTCAACAATGGAAAGAAATCTACGAATCTTAGTCTTTGTGAGATCCTTGTGTCTAAAGGAGCATCCATGTTCTTGACATCTATTACGCCAAATCATCTGTGGAAAAGTAGGTGAAAACGGCAAGATTCTGTGCTATCGGTAAACACATATCAGTTATCACTAGATATCAATATCATGGAAATTGAGTTATTTAATAGAAGTAATATAACATTTTTTTCCGGTCACTCCATGTGCGATTTGTGCTGAATAAAGCGGAGGCGGGACAGGTTTTCCTCCGGGTACTCCGGTTTTCGCTGTCATCTATCATTCCAGCAACACTCTCCACTATCATTTCATTTCATCTCAGTCATTAATCATTGCCCCTGAGGAGTGCGACAGGCCTCGGCAGCCGGCACTATTCCTATCCTCGCCACAAGTGGGAGCTTCATTCATCCCATCCCCGACCCTGTCATTTACTGGAAAACAATTTTGTAGGTTTCCATTCATTATAACCTTTTTTGTGATATAGATCAAGCACAGAAATAATCCTCTCTCGGTTTGTATCGATAACTGACCTTCGAAACGTCATTATCTACGTCTGCCTTTCCCTGAAGGCCGGTCTCCACTGATTAACATTTAACACCAACATGTTAAATTTAACATGTTACAATTGGCATGTATATTTTGATTGAGTCTTTCAATTTACTTTGCATGTTAACTCAGAATGTTGAGGTTAACACTTTTAACATGTTGGCGTGTTTTCCGCTCCAAGTGGAAAACATGTCAAGTCAATTCATTGTACGTGAGATGTCGGCACAGCTTCGGCAACTTCCGTGCTGTTTCCCATTGCAACTGGTAGCCTAAACGACGCAAACGACGTACTTCTCGTGAAGTAGGATTATAGTTAGAACACTGCGCAATGCTCATTCTCTTTGTTGTAAGCTACAAATACAGTACGCGCACGTATGTCGTTCTCTCTGCACTATACCGGTACTAAAATGTATAGTCAGAACTGGAGTGGAGCAAGGAGATTACTCTGTACTTAATTAATGATATAATAGATGGGCCTTGTTTGTGGGACGTCTCATCAAAGGAATACAAAGATAAAGCGAAGAAAGCCGACAGTTTCCAGGAATTCGAAATTATCTATAACTGTTCCCGCGAGTGCATCGAAAAAATGAGCGTCCCTCCGCTCTCACTTGTCAGTACAGTCGAGAATTGTAAAAAGTTCAGAAAAGTCGGGGGCGGGAGCGGACGAATTTTATACTTCAAAGTGGTTTGCTTTTGAAGAAATGAGCAGGATGAGGGGAGGAAATGTGCCTAATAAAACTGCATTTCTAAATCATAACAAGAAGCAACAGTTGCAATAACAAAGGCCAAATCTTCGTGTTTCTTTATTTTTGCTAGTGGCTTTACGTTGCACCGACATAGACAGGTTTTATGGCGACGATGGGACAGGAAAGGCCTAGGATTTGGAGGGAAGCGACCGCGGCCTTAATTAAGGTACCTACAGCCCCAGCATTAGCCTGGTGTAAAAATGGGAAACCACGGAAAACCACCTTCAGGGCTGCCGACAGTGGGACTCGAACCCAATCTCTCCCGAATGCAAGCTCACAGCCACGTGCCCCGAACCGCACGGCCAGCTCGCCCGGTAATCCTTTTCATCTGACTTCATTGTCCTTGTTCAAACTACTAGACACCACCTAAATGTCGGACCCACTCTCTCCCGGATGCAAGCTCACAACCATGTGCCCCTAACCGCACTGCCAGCTCGCCCGGTAATCCCTTTCATCTGAGTCCATTGTCCTTATTCAAAAATACTAGACACCACCTAAATGTATTACCACAAACTGATAAAATGAACTACCTGTATATAGAAAAAGGAAGTCAAGTTTAACATGTTTATTAAGTGTGGACACAATGTTAATTGTAACAGTATTCAATTAAAATGTTGATCGTGTCACCAGTTAACATTTAACACTTTTAACATTTAACACGTTGATGTTAAATGTTAATCAGTGGAGACCGGCCTTTAGTCATATAAAGTATAGCTTAACACACTGCCTGAGAGAGATAGCTCGGTGATATCGTCATTGGCTTCAGCCTCCATGTTTGAAACCCATATCAATGTCAATTCAATGAAAGTTCGCTTTGATGATGTAAGAGTTCCTCATTAAAATGTGGACACAATAGCTCACGATCGTTATAGCAGAAGTTCCTCGGAAGTACAATGCAATGAGCTTGCTTGTTATCACATCACAAAACCAACAGCATTATAAAGCTGCTCCTTTCATAGACTTCCGCGAACACGATATGATCCGCTCAGATGTTGGGATTGACACGCTGAGCCCTGCTACGGATAAGACGGCCTTTGTCAGGAAGGAGGCTTTCAGCAGACATTTGTAGCAATATGAAATTTTATTTTTCTCAACACCTCAGTATTAGCCTATGTTTGCATTTCAGGGAAAATTTATTTCAAAATCTCCGCGTCATTGAAGTATTACACAAGGGAGCTAAGAATGTCAATTTATCAAGCATATTCGCATACCAGCCGTAGCACACTTCGTTGATAGGACAGTCATTTAGAATGTGCAATGTTATCTAACTCCCCAGTTAGTTTCTTCCAATATGGAGGCATGCTCTTTCATTCGGGGTGCAGCAGTATCGGAGATAAGTGGCAGCAGAAGAGACAAAGCACAAAACAAACAATGGTCAATGTAATGTTATTGTTGATCAGTTTTATGAACGTTTTGATATTGTGAGCCTTCACATTTAGTTTTCTTCCGATAATTAAAGCATCTAATGTAAAGGCAGCTCTTCCTTCTTTTATGACTCCCTCGTGTCTCATTCTTCAAGCAGTCATTCCTTGACGATTTTTCTCACTTTTTGTAATCATCTCTTCAATTTTCCTTGTCGTTACGGACCTATAACCACGCGGATTTACACCCTAAGACAATCATTACTCATGACAAATAAACGTCAACAGTTGAGACGACAGTTAACACGGTTTAACAATATTTCCAAGTTAGAAATGCATATGGCAAAAGCAAAGCAAAGTCATCTCCGCATAGGCCATGAAGGCCTTTGTAGGAGTGGAAGGTAAAGGCTTCCACAATTCGTAACCTCGATACGTTATGGGGTAGAGTGGTCAGCTCTACACCCGGCCGCCTTTGCCCCCAGGAATCAACCTTGTACTCATTTTTGGTGTAGGTTGAGTGAACCTCAGGGCCATATGCACCTCCGGAAGTGGAAATCTCGTTTCTTAAATTTGACGACTTCCTGAAGGGAATTCGAACCTACTCCTTCCGGGCGAACCGAGCACGCCTTTACTGACACGGCTAGGCAGCCCCGAAGTGTATATGGACTAAGCAACAAAAGTCTAAATTCATGAATTCTGTCATCATAGTCGGTATGGCAAAAGTGTATAAGACATAAATGATTATTACTTGTACTCCATATGACTTTTGTTACGGTATGTAATACTTTTTGATAGGACCAATAACAGAAGTATTAAAAAATAAAATTTTAATCACCTTCCTATGAACTACCATTTCATCCATCGTGACTAAAAATTATTCATAACCTAGAATGTAGCACCCAATTCCGAAATATAACACACCGGTTTCCATTAAATTCTGTTCACCCACTTTCTGGTGGTTCGGCGTTGATATGGACTTAGTAATAAAAATCGAAATTAATGAATCTCTTATCATAGCCGGTATGCAAAAAATTGTATAAGACATAAATGATCGGAAATTTAATAATTTATGACTTAAGTTATGTTGTGCTGGTCATCCTCCCCAGTTGTATCCTCGACTCAGAGTCTGAAGCTCCATGACACTGCCCTTGAGGCGGTAGAGGTGGGATCTTTCGTTGAGTCCGACGGAAAAACCGATACTGGAGGGTAAACAGATAAAGAAAAAGAAGAAGTTATGTTGTATTTATCGATAGGATCATTAATAACAAATATCTGAGAATTACGTTATAGGCCTTTCCCTAACATACCATTTTACTCAGCGTGAATATAATGATTTATAGCCTAAATTGTAGTGAATCATTTCAAGACTCCAGATACCGATTTTCATTAAATAATCTTCAGCCATTTTCTCGTAATGCCCGTAAATACAGAGAGAGAGAGAGAGAGACAGACAGACAGACAGACAGACAGACAGAGTTGACGGAAAATTACTTACTTACTTACTTACTCACTCACTCACTCACTTACTTAATCCGTTTACACTCCAGGGTTGGTTTTCCCTCGGATTCCAACTCTACCGCCTCAAGGGCAGTGTCCTGGAACGTGAGACATCAGGTCGGGGGATACAACTAGGGAGAATGACCAGTACCTCGCCCAGGCGGCCTCAACTTCTACGCTGAACATTGGCCTTGGCGGGGGATGGGAAGATTTGATGAGATCAAGGAAGAGAGAAGGAAGCGGCCGTGGCCTCAAATTGGGTACCATTCCGGCATCTGCCTGCTGTAAAAATGGGAAAGCACGGAAAACCATCTTCAGGGCTGTCGACAGTGGCATTCGAACCCACTATCTCCCGGATGCAAGCTCACAGCCGCGCGCCCCTAACCGCACGGCCAACTCAGGCTTCAGGATGACGTTCCACAACAGATCGTCAGTTGATATAGTCTTGCACGATGGGGATTCTCCTCACGTCAGTATGTTTGTGTATTTTTACAGATATGTTATAATGTCATTTGAACTTGTGTATTTACGTCACATTTAACAAAGTCGACAATAGAAGGTATGGTTTCCTTCTTAACAAACGGCTTATAGGATGTGTAGTTCGGACCTGTTGACAGTCCGTTATTTTATTTTTCGTATAATCTGGCAGATTAAATACTACAAAGTTTGAGTGTAACAGGTTGCTATGTTAATAATAATAATAACATTATTATTAATAAAAATAACAAGAGTTTATGTATGATCAGTCCTCATCCCGAAGGCTGGTTGAATCCTCAACAGCTCCACCATTAGCTGCCATAGATGATCTAGGTATCACTGAAGAGGCGTACTAGGGAAATGAGGGGTGAGGTAGTTTTCCGATGCGTTCCTCACTGGGCCAGAATCTGCTGTGACGTATCAGTCTGCCAAGCCTACTGAAAAGCATGCACCAACCGACCCTAAGATCAACATGTTCATATCATTCATAGCAGGTATTGGCTGCATAAGGATCTGCATTGCTAGCATCACTCATACTTCAATCACTTTCATACTCTCAAAGCCTGACACAGACTGAGACAGGTAAATGAAAGTAACAAAATGTCTCTACCCCATACCAGAGTAGGTCCCGCCAGCAAAGGCGTGGATAGTAATTCAAAAAGAGAAGAATGAGCGCATGATATTGCCTGTACCTCACATTTAATACTTTATCAGACTTAATGTCCTGCTCCATGGCTAAATGCTTAGCTTGCCGGCTTTTGGTTCAGACAGTCCCGGGTTCAATTGCCAGCTGGGTCGAAGATTTTAACATTCAGTGATTCATTCCAATAGCTGGAGGGCTTGGTGTATGCGCTGTCTTAATAATGGCTTAAGAATAATAATCTTTTGCGGTTTTTTTAGACCACGATGTGTTGGAATATTGTCTCTCAGACGTTCTTTAACGTGCCAGTAAATCTACTAATAGGAAGCAGACGTATTTGACCACCTTGAAATATCACCGGAATGAGGAAAAATCGAGCCTGCTTTAACCGTCTGAACCACTCAGCCTGGCAACTTTTATTTTGATATGTTTATAAGCATTGCAACAGCATCAGTATGTTATAATGCTTTATTTGACTATTAATATTCTTTTCGTTCCGAAACTCGAACTGTAGGCAAGTTTAATTTCTTTAGTTTTATAACATGTCCAATATTCGTTTGAAACAAGAAGTTCGATTTGTTTCAACAATTCACTTCCGATACTACTCATTTGAAAATCTTATACCACGCATTCTTTCGTTGACGTAAGAAACTTTGTTTACGTACACGTCAATACGATTTTGCCTTGCTCCTTTTCCCTTAATGCAATGAAAATGGGGAGAGTAGCATATTTCACGTCCTGGAGTGCCTATCCCTAACCTACGCTCGAATAATTGTAATACCACACATTCGTACAGACACCGTACCGTCGCAGATTGTCAGGTCATTTCCACAATCGCTTGAGGATGGGGCTGATGACTGCAGATGTCCCAATCACCTAAAGGACGTAACATAAAGGCACCTTCATTGACACAGGCTATTCAATACATCTCCAGTATCCGAAACCGATTACCAAGAGTGCCTTTAGCCGCTAAAACGGAAACAAGATGCTAACAAACGCAATACCAGTCTTTTGCTAGTTGCTATACGTCGCACCGACACAGATAGGTCTTATGGCGACGATGGGATAGGAAAGACCTAGGAGTGGGAAGGAAGCAGCCGTGGCCTTAAGGTACAGCCCCAGCATTTGACTGGTGTGAAAATGGGAAACCACGAAAACCATCTTCAGGGCAGCCGACAGTGGGATTCGAACCCACTGTCTCCCGGATGCAAGCTCACAGCCGCGCGCCTCTAACCGCACGGCCAACTCGCCCAGTAAACACCAGTCTGGCGAGAGTGGTACGTAATATGGCGTGCCATAGTAGCAATAGCCTTCATTTGTTATCGTAGTTTAGTTGCCTAGAACACAAAGAAAACCAGCTTGTGAAGAATGTTACGTAACATGTCGTGGAATAGTAGCCACAGTTTTCAGCTCTTATCGTAGTTCAGATGCTCTTAAACATAAACAAAACCAGTTTGGGGAGAATGGCCCGTATCAAGGCTGTTATAGAAACAAAGCTAATAATTCACAACAAAGCCTACTATCGAGCTCGATAGCTGCAGTCGCTTAAGTGCGGCCAGTATCCAGTATTCGGGAGATAGTAGGTTCGAACCCCACTGTCGGCAGCCCTGAAAATGGTTTTCCGTGGTTTCCCATTTTCACACCAGGCAAATGCTGGGGCTGTACCTTAATTAAGGCCACGGCCGCGTCTTTCCCACTCCTAGCCCTTCCCTGTCCCATCGTCGCCATAAGACCTATCTGTGTCGGTGCGACGTAAAGCAACTAGCAAAAAAACAAAAAAAAAAACAAAGCCTACTCTAAAATCATCTTATCCCTTTCATCGCTAAATTAACTTCCTGGGATTACTAAAACATTGATATCTATATATATATACATATTGGTTCGCCTCATCGTTCTTGGTTACCGCAAGATATATCCGCACTCATACACCTAACAGTCTGTATTTCAGTACTATTCTTATGTGTAAATTGCGAATTAATATTGCATAGTAGGCCTACATGCCGTCATCTCTCGATTAATACAATATTTTGTATTTGTCTCTCCGTACAGCGTAGAGAAATCTTCTACTGACGAGTCAGCCTAGTTTAGCCTGCATCGCAATGGTATGGAAATTTCTGAAGGGATAATTGGTGATTTACAGAGAATGCTGCGAAAGGTGATAAGTCATAGGTAGTATAGTGCTCCAGTAGATTTGTATGGCCCAATGGGAAAAACAATCCCTCCAGTAACACTCATTATGGCGATGTGGTAGAATTTCGGGTTTTCTTTACAATCACATAACCCCTACTCCAGTTTTTCACGAAACAATTATGCCGTGGGGTCTGACATAATTATTACATACTTAAACTAATTATATAAACATAAATGAATCCTTTGTCACTATTTCACAACACTAAAGAGCCGAGTAATGACGACTGGCGACTGCCTGTAGTCCGCTGGGGTAATCAAAACAGAGAAAAGTTCCAATAATAGAAGTACGAGTCCTAACAATTGGAATGTTTTAATAATCATAACAAAGGTTTGGCGCGCGCGGTTACATTTTCAGAGCAGCATCTGCGAATCAGGTTGTACTAAACCACAGCAAGCATAGTTAACTCTTCGTAGGAAAAATTGCTCTGTTTGTTTTCAATCAACTGTTAGTGATACTTTTAGTAAGAACTGAATCTGCCTACAGAAATTCAGCTCTTACTATGAATCGACTTTCCTTGTAACATGTATGTACTGTAAATTACCTATATACAGTGTATTGATTTCAGATTGTAATGGGTTCGGAGTAAATTTTGAGGTTAGTTTCCTAGATTATGTTCGTAACAACAACAATAATAATAATACTAGTACTTTTTTAAAGTTTCTTCTTCATCTAACCTTTTCCTGTATTCTTGTAGTTCGGCATTAATGTGGACTAAGCCCGTTTTACGGCCGGATATCCATTTTTTCTTTACGTCGCACCGACATAGATAGGTCTTATGGAGACGACGGGACAAGAAAGGGTTAGGAGTACGAAGGAAGCGGCCGTGGCCTCAATTAAGGTACAGCCCCAGCATTTGCCTGGTGTGAAAATGGGAAACCACGGAAAACCATCTTCAGGGCTGCCGACAGTGGGGTTCGAACCCACTATCTCCCGAATACTGGATACTGGCCGCACTTAAGCGACTGCAGCTATCGAGCTCGGGATGTCCTTCTTGACGCCAATCTTGTGATGAGGGAGGAGTCTGCTATTGCGTCCTTTAGGGTAGTTGGTAGTGTCTTGTGTAGTATGTAAGTCACCGAACCAGAAGTTTTAATCAGATGCAATAAGGTCCTGATCTCGATTGGGATTCGAGTCCGGGACCCCAAGAACCGAAGGTTCCCACGCTAAAAATTCAGTCACCGGGCGAATTAGCTGTGCGGTTAGGGACGTGCAGCTGTGAGCTCGCATCCGGAAGATAGTGGGCTCGAATCCCACTGTCGGCAGCCCTGAAGATGGTTTTCCGTGGTTTCCCATTTTCACACCAGGCAGATGCTGGGGCTGTACCTTAAGGCCACGGTCGCTTCCTTCCTATTCCTAGGCCTTTTCTGTCCCATTGTCGCCTTAAGAGCTATCTATGTCGGTGCGACGTAAAGCAAAATAACAAAAAAATTCAGTAAAATAGTCGGACGGTTAAACTGCCACCCTAGTGGAAGAATTCTGCCCTGCAATAGTTCGGTAAGATAGTTCTGATTATGAGAATAAATCTTCTGCTCCTGTCACTAAGGTATCTTCTAACCCTATAAAAGCATACGAATATTAAGTTCTGGTGTTACCTTTACAGCGGAACAAGAAAAATCCTGTCAATCCAACTTTTACGTGGGCTATTTTTTGGGATTTCAAATGATTGGCTGAACTGGGAACTGTGGAGGTGGTGTATATTATCTACATTAAAATCAAAGTGCCTATGCATGAGGGTTATCGTTGAAGCCTATATAATGTAATTAATTTGATCTTCCATTATCAATAATATCCATTGAATTAATTTGCGTAAAGTAGTACGTGATGCAATTTAGCCGCTACCAATTGTAATGTATTATTCACTGTTAATATGTTTTGAAATGCCAAGCAAAACCAATATTCCTACTTGACCGTTGAATATCAGTACGGACCATGATTTTTCTCATTTATCATAATATTCCAAAAGTACGTGTGTCCGATTCCTTGGCTGAATGGTCAACTTAGAGGCCTTCGGTTCGAAGGTCTCGGGTTTGATTCCCGGCCTGATCGGGGAGTTAAATTGCGTCTGATTAAAACTTCTGGCTCAATGACTAGGTGGTTGTGTTTGTCCCCTCTTCATATTCACACAACACACCTCACTACCAAACATCAAATGAACGCGCAGTAGTGTTCACATCCCTCCACGTAGGGTTGGAATCAGGAAGGGCATTTGGGCGTAAAACAGAGCCAAATACAGAAGTGCGCCGCAATACTCATCCGCGAGTTCACAGGTGTAGGAAAATGGGTAGATGATGAAAAATAAGAGAATAGAAGGAGAATTCCAAGTGTACGTATGTTGAGTCTTCTCAACCATCAGCTGTCAAATAGCGTAAGATTCACTGTAGAGGCGCAAGAGGGAAAGAGGTGGGATGTAATTTCCCGTTACTTACCTCAAGCAGTCCCAAGCAGATATTATACATTATTCTGAAACGCCCACTAAAAATATTCACTAACCAACCACAACACTTTCACACCGTCCGATTCGTTGACTGAATGGTCAGCGTACTGGCCTTCGGTTCAGAGGGTCCCGGATTCGATTCCAGGCCGGGTCGGGGATTTTAACGTTCATTGGTTAATTCCAATGGCCCGGGGACTGGGAATTTGTGCTGTCCCCAACATCCCTGCAACTCACACACCACACATAACACTATCCTCCACCACATTAACATGCAGTTACCTACACATGGCAGATGCCGCCCACCCTCATCGGAGGATCTGCCTTACAAGGGCTGCACTCGGCTAGAAATAGCCACACGAAATTATATTCCATACTTTAACACCATTCACCACAGGGACTGGTGGCTGCACTAGCACTGCTCGTACCTCATTCACTTTCGTGTTATCAAAGCCGAGGATGAGACTGAGATAGGTCAATAAACGTATCAAGTTTGTTCTAGCCAGTAACAGTAGATTTGGGCAAAGTGGTTCATCTGTCTGAGTGCCGCTCAATGGTACACTCACTGAAGAGAAAGGACTATTTTGAACGGCAGAGCGGCTCATTAACCTTTAAAACACCGACCCAATTCATGGACCATGGTGCGATCAAGCTTGGCGAGTGCTGGGGGAATTTACAGTAGGCCTATGAGTAATTAAGGTTAATAAAATTAAGAGATGTAAGCAAAGTCATGTGTTACAAGTAGGGGAAGGGCTAAAAGGAAAGATGGCCGCTATCCATTGGTATTGTGGGACTAATAATAATGTTATTGGTTTCTACGTCCCACTAACTACCGTACTTTAACGGTTTTCGGAGACGTCGAGGTACCGGAATTTAGTTTCGCAGGAGTTCTTTTAGGTGCCAGTATATCTAGTGACACGGAGCATGCGTATTTGAGCATCTTAAAATACCACATAACTGTGCCAGGATCGAACCTGCCAAGTTGGGGTCAGAAGGCCAGCGCCTTAACCGTCCGAGCCACTCAGCCCGGCTCTTATGGGACTAGATCTGGGGAGGTGACCTGGGTTCTGGGCAAGGTGGCCGCTGTACTTTAGTCAAATGGGATAGCTGGTGCAGGGGGATAACAAATAAGCTGGCTACTATACATTGGTCTCAGAATTTGGGTGAATGTGAAATTATAAAGCGCATGTACCCCTGTAGGTTTTCCTTATCTGTCCCTGAATTCACAGTATGTGTAATTAAGCTTAATGAAATTAAGGGATGTAGACAAAGTCATGTGTTACAAGTCGTAACCTAGGATCTGTACTGAGCCTGGCATTATTTCATTTTTATTTTTTCATTTTCTATTTATTCCACCTAACCTTCACTGAATAAGAAAACAATGTTCGGTTTCTGGCTGGTTAAAGGATGTTAACTCTTCCGACTCGCGGACGGACGAGTTGGATTTAGAAGGTAAAATGGCTCCTTACGGGACTAACTCTGAGGAACTGGGCTAGGGCTAATAGGCAAAATAGCTACCGACTTGACCTGGTATACGATAATTTCATACTGCAATGTCCTCAGAGTCCTAAAACTTGTAACCTAGGACCTCTTAACTAAGTCTGGCATTATTTTTACTTATCCCGTCTAACCTTATTTTAATATCAAATGGAGGAGTGCTTTCTGTGGATGTTAACGCTTCTAACCCGGAGCTCTCTGACTAGGCACTTGCCTGAAGTATACTGCAGTAGTGTGGTCTAATTACATGAGGGTAGAGGTTGAATACTAGGGGGTATTAAGTCAGTATCATTACAGCTGAACGTGTGAAGAGACTTCTTATTACGCATCTCACCATTTCGTGCCTAGATATCCTGAGCTACTCTGCTGTTTATAACAGGGAGATCGAAACAACTGAAGACACAATCGTCTGATGAATTATAGGCTTAAGTGCGTGCTCACCCCTAATCTTACCAGTAGCCTTTATTGTAGGCAGTCTCTCAGGACTATCGAAGACCACGACAAAATCTCTGTATCGGTTAGCATGGTGCAAGTCTTTCTACTTGAAACCCACAGTTGATCTATGGGATGATGATAATTAGGTAGAGAGAGGGTGAAACACGGTGTCACTACATAGACTACTCATGTCGAATAACTCCAAGGGATCTGCTGAACTGTTAACGCTCCATCCGACGGACGAATCACCATCAACACCGTCATATGCCCTCTCTACACATGAACACTCCAGAGATGTTAAGAATTGCCTTCAGGCTTTAACACGCAGTCTAGTGAATAAACCACCGCCTCTCCTAGCCTGCCGGCTAGCATTCTGATGGTAAAAATTATTTCATCCAACGTGACTGGAACCGATTAACCACGATGTCAAACCATACAGAGTCGATATTGTAACAATCAAAGCTATCAGGTACACTTGAAAATGTCAATTAATATTATCTACAAAATAAATATTACAAGACCAGCTGAGTGAGTTGGCAGTGCGGTTGGGGTCGCGTAGCTGTGAGCTGGCATTTGGGAGATGGTGGGTTCAAATTCCAGCCCTTAAGGGTATTTTCCGTGATTTCCCATTTCCACTCAAGGCAAATGCTAGGTTTGTACCTAAATTAAGGCCATGGAAAGAACCTTTCCAATCCTAGCTCTTTTCCATCCTCACTTCGCCGATAACTTTCTATGTGTTAGTGAGACGTTTTTTAAAATCACTAGCAAAAAGTGATAGGTTACAAGACCTATCACCATGAATTGGGAAGTGCTCTCGCAGAAGCCTGCGGTAGGCTTCTAGTATTATACTATAATGAGGAACTGAAAAATACTTTAACGCTTTGAACAAAAATCGGCATTATTTGGATCATCTGATTTCTGTAGCACGATTATGGTCATCTGCTCCCTTCAACTTAAAAACGGTACTTTTGATATCATCTCATAGCATATGTTTACAGTGATACCGATAACTGTGTATAAAAAACTTATACCGAGCTCGATAGCTGCAGTCGCTTGGGAGATAGTGGGTGCGAGTCCCACTGTCGGCAGCCCTGAAAATGGTTTTCCGTGGTTTCCCATTTTCGCACCAGGCAAATGCTTGGGCTGTATCTTAATTAAGGCCACGGCCGCTTCCTTCCCACTCCTAGCCCTTCCCTGTCCCATACTCGCCATAAGACCTGTCTGTGTCGGTGCGACGTAAAGAAAAAAAAAAAAAAACTTATACCGTCGGTAGAGGTTTAGAAGATATAAAGAGTCAACCAAGGAATGTCAGATAGTAAAGCTGAAGACAAGGAGCATGGCATAAGTAGCAATATTATGTGAATCAGATATAGACCACATGGTTGACGGGGAATGCCGTTATCTTACATAGCAGAGTTGTGCTCCGAGTCTGTGGTACGTAGTCGATATAGATTCGAACCCCGGCCAGGTTAGAGATTTCATTCGTGTCAATTGTTACAGCGTGCTATGTGATAATAATCTATTAGCTATCTTGCTCACAAAGCGTTTTACTACCGGCCGTGGGCATGCTAAAATATTAATCACAAGAATTAATGTAAAATTAAATTCCCGAATCTTAACGTCTCGGATTATTATTATTATTATTCATACCGAGTGCCAGCGAGGAAACAGTCTTGGATGACTAGTCTCTCTCTCTCTCTCTCTCTCTCTCTCTCTCTCTCTCTCTCTCACGACATACAAACACAGCATGTTTTCCACACACCTCCTATTTTCCTGTTACTAGCAAAGGAGCATGCATCGGTAGTGCAGCATGTTTTGGGTAGTAAATACCCACGACCTTGCAAAGCAAGCAGCCTCTTCACACGTTTTGCTATACTGATACTAACTGGCTTACTTCCTTGCAGTGTTCCACCTCCAAACATGTCGGGTGGACCAGCACCCTCACGTAATTTTACTACCCTACTGCACTATACTCAAGAGAATTGTCAAGTCATCGAGCAAGCTCTCTCTATTGAGACCCTCCTCTATTGAATTGTTGTATGATGTTCTAGTAATTATTGACAATTTCGAACAGAAAGTTTACGGCCATTGTAAGGCAGACCCTCCATCGAGATTGGGCATAATTTGCCGTGTATAAGAAACTCCGTGCCTCCGTGGCTCAGACGGCAGCGCGTCAGCCTCTCATCGCTGGATACCGTGGTTCAAATCCCGGTCATTCCATGTGAGATTTGTGCTGGACAAAGCGGAGGCGGGACAGGTTTTTCTCCGGGTACTCCGGTTTTCCCTGTCATCTTTCATTCCAGCAACAATCTCCATTCTCATTTCGTAGCATCTATCATTCATTATTGTATCACTTTGGGAGTGGCGACCCCATCGTAATAATAGCCTATATATGATACATTCATTACATCCCTCACCCGGTCAATGGCTGGAAAACAGGTTGTAGGTTTTCATTTTCAAGAAACTCCGTGCCATTGTAGTAGAGGATGGTGTTGTATGTGCTGTATGAGTTCCAAGAATGTTAGGGGCAGCACAAACACTCAGTCCTCGGTTCAGAAGAGTTAAAATCTGCAACGCAGCCAGAAATCGAACTTCTGTTTACCTATTTGGAGAAGATTAGGCAGGGAAATTAAAACCAGATTATTAACACATAATAAATAAATAAATAAATAAATAAATAAATAAATAAATAAATAAATAAATAAATAAATAAATAAATAAATAAATAGTAATGTGAGACTCAGAGGCCCTAGGCTACAAGATGTAAGACTCATGGGACATTGCAGTATCAAATGATTGTATACCAGGTCAGGTTAGTAGTTATCTTGCCTATTAGCCATGGCTCAGCTCCCCAGACGTAGCCCCATAAGACCAACAATCTTACATTTTAGCCCCAACACTTCAGTGCTCAAGTCAGAAGACATAATATCCTCAACCCAGCGAGAGACAGAACACCGTTTCCCTGCACATAGAACGTTAGGCAGGATAAATAAAATAATAATAAAAATTAATCTCGTGTGGCTATGACTAGCCTGGTGATGCCTCTGTAAGGCAGACCCTGTGACGAAGGTGGGTGGCATTTGCCGTGTATGGAATAGTGCGTGGTATTGACGCGCAGGGTTGTGTTGTGTGCGGTGAATTAGTTTCAGGGATGTTGAAGACATTACAAATACCCATACCTGAGTCAGGGACGTTAACCATTTAAGGTTAAAATTTTCTACCCAGGCTGCAATTGAACCAAGGTGGCCTTTGATACGAAAGCAGTGACGCTGACCATCCAGCAAAAGAGCTGGACTATATAAAATAAAACTTAACAAAATAAAAATAATGGCCGACTCAAATTGAGACCTTAGGTTACAAGTTTTAAGACCCTGAGTATGAGACCAATGTACAGTAGCCATCTTGTACGTTAGCCCATCTTCGTAAGGCCAATGTATAGCGGCCATCTTGCACCTTAGCCCTTTCTCCAGGTCCGTTCTCTTTTCCTACTGATACACATCATGTTTAGTACACCGTGGATGTATTCTACCGCCCCCACCCAGAGGGGGGTGTCGCTTGTTTGAGGATCTAATCAATCAACTTCAAATTGGAAATTGCCTCAAGAATAGTGTTTTCGTAGCATCATAAACTACGGAGATCGGTTGTTAGTTCAATATAAATATTTACACATAAATGGCTCAGCAAGTCATACTCCAAACGTATCACTCACTACGTAAATTTATAAATATATTTGTCTCGTGGTCTGGAATAAAGCAAACCATTAGAACATCAATCTACCGACGACTTAAGAGGATAATTAACACAAGAGTAGATAATTAATAAATAGTTTCAATGTAAGCCATCTACTGTGCTTTCAAGAGTCTTATTTCAATTGCTTTGTTCACAAGATTAAAGTGATCTATTTACACCTTTACAGTATCTGATAATCCTACAGATTTCCTAATTTAATTAGCATTATGCTAAGCCACATATGCTCCCAGCGATCAACCTGGGCACTTTCCCGTTCTTTGGACGAATGGTCAGCGCAGTTGCCTTTGGTTCAGAGGTCCCTGGGTCCGATTCCCGGCCGGGATGTAGGTTTTAACCACAAATATTTAATTCCCTTTTCTTGGGAAATGAGTGTTTGTGCTGTCCCCAACATCCCAGCAACTCATACACCTCTCACAGCACTAACATCCAATATAGTAACACCCGGATTGCCGTACACGACAGATCCCACCCGCATATTCGTCGGAGGGTCTGTCTTACAGGGCTGTACCAGCCTAGCAAATAGCAAATATTATATTATTATTATTATTATTATTATTATTATTATTATTATTATTATTATTATTTGGTGAAGTGAGATTTATACGCAATAAGGAATGTAGGTTCTCTCACTAACCACAGAGTTACGCTCTATTAGGATTTCTTCTAACAGCTCCTAATAGTGCACTAAATATTGTACTGAATTTTAGTATAACAGTTACAATATCTAGAGTGGACAATATCTAGTGACTTTCACCCGTATTTGGCACTACTAACTACTCTATCAAATGGAATAATTATACGATGTAATGAAATCGATTAGTGCTAATTTTGTTGAAGACCCATTGTGTTGCTAGAGAGGCCAATGCAGTTAAATAACGACAATGTGATCGCTCCATACTGAATGTAGGTAACATATAAATATTGTGCTAAGTTTAGGGTTAATGAAATCATATGTAATTAATTATATAATAATTGGACGATTTTAAATTCGAGCAAACGAAGTGCGACATTTGCAGCAACACTTATTTCCGAAACACCAATTTCCTTTGTGATTCACCAAATATTTTGAGAATAATTACTATTATTCCTTCAGCAGAAAAGAGTGAGTCATGGCTTCAGTTTGTTTCTCTTTCCTTTCAATGTTCATGCAAAACAAACAGTTAAGGAAATCAAAGACGATTTTGGAACAGTAATCACAGTTTAAGGAGAGGAAATTAAAGCTCTGAGATTTTCTGATGATATTGTTTATGTTTTAATCTGTGTCTGCAGAAGATCTGGGGGAATTGCTGAATGTTATACAGTAGACAGTCGTGGAGGAAGAGTACAAGATGAAAGTAAATACATCCAGAGGAAAAGCAATGGAATTCAGTCAAGCGAAATCAGGGTAAAATGGAACTATTTGATTAGGAAATGAAGTATTAAATGAGAAATGTGAATATTATTACTTGGGTAGTATAATAACTAGCCGGCCCCGTGGTGTAGGGGTAGCGTGCCTGCCTCTTACCCGGAGGCCCCGGGTTCGATTCCCGGCCAGGTCAGGGATTTTTACCTGGACCTGAGGGCTGGTTCGAGGTCCACTCAGCCTACGTGATTAGAATTGAGGAGCTGTCTGACGGTGAGATAGCGGCCCCGGTCTAGAAAGCCAAGAATAACGGCCGAGAGGATCCGTCGTGCTGACCACACGGCACCTCGTAATCTGCAGGCCTTCGGGCTGAGCAGCGGTCGCTTGGTAGGCCAAGGCCCTTCAAGGGCTGTAGTGCCATGGGGTTTGGTTTGGTTTTTAGTATAATAACTAACGATAGCATAAGTAATGGGACATAAAATGCAGACGGGCACAGGCAATGAAGACCACTTTTAAGCCATAAAATTTGTTCAGTTCGAACACAGAGATGCATGATAGAAAGATATTTTAGAAGACTTTCATGTAGAGCGTTGCAACGTATGGATGTGAAACATGGACAACAACTTATGAGGAAAGACAGAAAGAAAGAGAATATAAGCATACAAACGAATTTGACCAGAATAGGAGAGATTGATAGGACACATCTTGAGATGCCCAGAAATTGTTCGGTTAATTTTTAAGGGAGGTGTAGGAAGTGAGAGCTGTAGGGGAAGACCACGGCATGAATATGACAGACAGGATAGAAGTAGATGTAGGATGCATTAGTTATGAAGGAATTAAAATGCTATCACAAAATAGAGAGTCAGGAGGCCTGCATCAAATCAGTCGGTGAACTGTTTGACACAAACGAAAACAAAACAAAATTCACCAGTGTTTGCAAGACGATTAACACTGTTATTGTTAACGTGCCTGTCTCTCATCCAGAGGCCCCACTTCGATTCTCGGCCAGGTCTTTGATTTTTACCGGGATCTCACGAGATGATTCGAGGTGAACTAAGTCTATCTGATTGTGATATGGCGGCCCCGGTCTAGAAAGCCAAGAATAAAGGCCGCGAGTACACGTCACGCTGAACACACATCACCTTGTAATCTGCAGACCATTGGACCTAGCACTGGCCTAGCAATGTGGCACCATATGGTGTGGTTCCTTTATACACCATTATACAAGGAAATAGTTGGAAAAAAGTCGATCTAGATATAGCAGCTGCCAATTTCAGGGTTGCATAACCGAAGGGTTGAACTGTACATTCTTCGAATGGAGTGGCAATTAAGGTATGTGTAAGGGTCACTTACAGATGGTGTTAAGGTAATTAAATCCTCGCATGAGATAAAGTGCTACGTGCCGCTTCCAAGAATAACTTGGAGCCGAGTTGAATAGTTTACTCTGCAAATTTTTAAACAGCTTCATTCTGACTGCTGTGAATGTGTGCGTATCAATTGGGGCAGCTAATTTACCGTTCGTTTCTACACACCCTGCATTGATCATCCACTGATTCAAAGGGACTTATCTGATTCTGTGATTGCGATAACCTAATTTGTTTGAGTAAGGGAGAGAATGACCAGCTGTGCGTCCCAGCGTTTCTATTCATTGGAAGAGTGGAACAAGGTAATTGAGGACATCAATAATATATTTGACACACTTTTCTACTGGAATCCAAGCTAGGAATCCATAGTTTGGAAAATATTATGGGTACCTCATATACAGTCTTCGTCTGTGAATAGTTAATCTCTACAGTATTCTGCAGTTGGGAACGGAAATCGGCTCAACGAAATGGATATATTACTTTCTCATTATTAGTCCAGTTATGGTAAGCTTAAATAGCACCAGAATCCATACTCATACCCACAGAAATGGTTCTCTAATGTTTGTTAGGTTCGAATTAAACTACAAGTAATTCACTTTCTGATACTACCTACCTTCTACTACCGTGACACTGCGTAGAATAAAATAATAAATGACAGTAACAGTAAAATGGGCAGAAGCATGAACAACTGCGTAAGATACATATTTAATCTGACATGTGACCATTTCTACCACCGCATTCCAAGGGACTATCATGGCTTCGAGTGCAACAGCACCGTGACTTTCACATGGTATCACTTCAACATAAAATACTTCCTGCTAGTATTGCTATCTACCTTTCCTCACTTTTTCTTACCATATGACCGCAATACAAGATCCGTCTCCTCTCCTGCAATACATACCCATAAAATGCACTGCTTTTTACAACACCACCTTCATAATCTCTGCGTCCAAGTCCTGGAATTCCCGACCTACAAACATTAGACATTTTCCCTTTCATCTCAAGCTTAAGGTGGCTTACCATGAACACGTGTTGAGTGGATCCCACTGACTTTCTGGATAATTGTTGAAGGAATAAATTGATAAATGACAATCATATTACCGGTTTTACGTCCCACTAACTACTTTTACGGTTTTCGGGGACGCAGAGGTGTCAGAATTTCGTCCCGCAGGGAGTTACTTTACGTGCCTGTAAATCTACCGACACGAGGATTATGTATTTGAAAACATTCAAATACCACCCAACGGACTGGCTAGAATCGAACCTGCCAATATGGGCTCAGAAAGCCAACGCCTTAACCACCTGAGTCATTTATTCCTCTAAGAAATTAATTGAATGAATGAATATAGTGTACCATGTTTCCATGATTAAATTAAGGATTTTGTTATTATCATCACTTTATTTGTGTTCTAATTAAATATGTTTTATCAGTGGTTAAGAGTAATAGAGGGGCATAAATAAAGTCAACATCTATCTATATATTTATCTATCTACAGAGCAAATGTGAAAGTTCAGGGTAAATGGGACAATGACAACGGGTTCGACGAGTAGAGACTAAGCAGTTACGGTTTATGTTGGTGACCACATGATTATATCCGAATGTGAAACTTTATTCTCTTACAAGTGTTTTTGTCCAACAAATTCAATCATAAGATTGTGAGGTAAAGGAAGAAAGCTAGTGTTGATTATACGTAAGCATATCGTCGCATAAGAAACAGTACCGCTTATTTGGCAACGCTTTTCCTATCCATTATGTTCCTTAAGACAGGTCATTCGTCTCAGCCACATATGGATATGCAGTCTATCATAACAATTTACATTCTGTTCATTCTCCTCTGGTTATATGTAAAGAAACATGAGCCTTAGTGTACCGTTCCGCAGGGTTGTGTGTTTGCATGGCGTATTTACGTACTCCTTGTGATGTTTCGAACATCACAGCTTGTATATAAAATTATCAGACTGTGGAATTAATTGCAAAGATGTATATATTTATTTTAAGGCAGGCCATTCCAAATTATTATGCTTATACAGTGTGATTCAGCGGCCCCTTCCAATATCGTTTGCTGCAGCCCAACTTACGTGCACAAGGTTATAGGGGTATTATTCCCCTGCAGGCGTACTGTATGGTACTAACGTTCAGTGAGCACATTTTGCACACGTTTCTGAACCCTAGCGACATTTTAGATCATCCGTTCGCAAAATATGACGCCTTGAAGTCATGTAGCAATGTTCATTAACCTAGTAACGATGTTAGTGTCAAGCCTCGTGACGGGGTGTAACGAAGAGGAGAATCAATGCATAAAACTAGGTAACAGTGCAGTAATTAATGTCTTCAACACCGAACCGGATGGCTTATGTACTCAGCTCTCGTCGTAGTACCAGCCTGTTTCTAGCAGTGTAGCGCAGCGGATATTGTTACGCGTTCGCCTAGCAGTCGACAGAACGTGTCAGCGGCGGTTCGAATCCTGCATCGTTCAAATATTTTTGCATCGGTGTGATGTTTGAAAACGTAAACACAGGCCCACGTTTGCCACATTCAAACAGTAGAATGACGCTGTTATTTATCTTCTGCCCTGCGCATACTCCGCTGGTTCGGGCCTGAATGTACTGTAATCTCTTCTGTCATTCGGCCTGTTTTCCACACAGGAAAACGTTGACATACTCATTTATGGGGAAGCAAGAAAAAACGCATGCAAGGCACTACGTCTGTACCAGGAACGGTATCCCGACAGGCGACACCCGGCTCCTACGATATTCCGCCGTGTTGAAAGACGCCTAAGGACAACAGGCGTGATTTCCAACCAGCCACCAGTCCGCGATAGGCCCGTTACATCAGTTGATAAAGAAGAGGCCGTTCTGGAGGCAGCTCCTAATAATACACACATCAGTACAAGGGCGACTGCACGACAGGTGAAGACCAGCCAGCCGTCCGTCTGGCGAATACTGCATGAACATGAATTTCACTCATACCATCTTGAGCTACACCAAGAGCTCCATGAGTGGGATTTCGAAGCTCGAATGGAGTTCTGTCGGTGGCTTTAGGCAGGCTGGACAATGATGCAGTATTCGTATCGTATATCTTGTTCTCGGACGAATCGCGCTTCCGCAATAATGGAAACGTCAGTCTCTACAACATGCACTACTGGAGTTCGGACAATCTTCACTGGATGCGAAAGGCGGACCATCAAATACGATGGTGAGTGAATATTTGGTATGGAATCTTGGGGGATCGCCTGAATGGACCTTATTTCTTTGAGGGCCACTGAACGCGCCCACGGTACCTGCACTTTCTGCGTCAGGAACTCCCACTGCTGTTGGAGGATATGCCCTTGCACGATCGTTTGACGATGTGGTTGCAACAGGATGGAACTCCCCACATTCGAGTTTGTCCGATCATAACCATTTGAACAAGAAACTGCCAGGGAAATGGATAGGACGAGGAGGCCCTGTTTCTTGACCTGCCAGATCACCGGATTTAACACCGTTAGACTTCTCCTTGTGGGGACATTTGAAGAACGTCGTCTACACTTAAGCGTCTGAAAACACCGATCAGCTCCGGCAGCTCATCACAGATGCCTGCCAAGCAATTACATCTGGAAGGCTTCAGCGCGCAAGACGATCTATTTGACACCGGGCCCGAATATGCATAAATAAAAAAACGGTCATCACATCGAGCATTTGTTGCGATAAAACATTGTCACGGCAGTTGTGATCCTATTATTTCCGTTCTGTATGTGTCCGGCCTGCTTACTAATCGGCCCTTCTTAGGGCCAAAAACACATTCATTCACACACAGTTTTCATGAAAGCGTAGACTGAACTTACATTGCGTGCGGTACGTATTAAAGAAATATTTCAATAACTTGTAATCTTCGCCCCAGACTAGAACCTTCCGCCTGCCATGCAAGTCCGCTCCACCACGCCTTTTACCAACTATACTACGGTTCCTTGCGGCACACACGGTAGCTTATAGCAAGTATTAGGTTTACTGTGGTCACATTCTCAATTTAGTGTTTCACCGGCGTGTCAGGGTCATATGATCTAGAAGGCACACGCATGCCTTTCAGTGTTTAATACGAGTAAAACATTACGGCGTTCTATCGTGGTGAGGCGATAATTACTAAGATATCCGGTTGTGTTTCCTGCGCATACCGGCAGGGCACGACGGAATGAATATTTTGAGTTTTATAAAACTACATGGTAAAGGGTGGCTGAATCACGCAGTATACAGGGTTTTTAGTCATCTATTTCGCATTATCATCTCATTTCTTTGTATCACGACAATAACAAAAAATGAACGAGTTAAGTGTTGAGTAAGGTATTACAACATCATCCGTATTAATAGCTTGCAGTAAATTTCCAGTAGCCCGAGATCAGGCAGCCGGACACGCCATGCTAATTTTAGACCTTTACCAGGAAAATGACATCATCGAGATTATAGAATTACACCGTCCCCTCCATATTCTGAAGAGACAGTTACAGCTTGTTAACTCCTACTTTTCGAACTTAGCTACATGACGCTTACGAGGCGCGTGAGCGATATACAGCGGTGGAAAGAAGAATGGGATAGAACATCAGATCTTACTGGACCATGTGGTATGGTAGACGGAGGGAGATTTTGGAGCCCATATACATCAACGACAAGAGTTCGTGGAGGTCTTAATAGCTGAATAGTTTAACGTCGGAAGGTCTTAATATCTTAACGCCGTAACACGAGAATATCTTAACATCTCAGCGTCTGAACGTCTTAGAGTCTGATTATCATGATGGTAGAGGAAGGAGGTCTTTCTCGCCGTTCTTATTATACGAGAGAAGGCAGGGTAGACAACAAGAGGAGGTTCTCCGTTTAGTTTACAAGTTCACTTCGCATCTGAGTAGAGAACTATTCAAAGTTACTCTCATTGAGAACTGGCTATCTCAATGACGAGAGAAAAAGTTAGCGAGAGACCGGTTTTTGACTTGTCTGGAACAGGAGATAATTTTTTATATCTTTAGTTATGCTACATTTCTGTAACACGGAAAAATACAAGTATGTTCTCTCTAAGAACGCAGCACAAGGTGGTTTTGATTTTTAAATTAGGGCTCATTATCACATTATGTAATGAGTATTATAGGAAGTGTTAAGGTCAGAAAATTCGTTGCCCAATTAGTGGGCAATGCACAAATCGGAAATAGGTCTGGTACTTACTACGAGAGATGACAACGACAGTACGAGAGGAACATCAAACAACAGCTCCTACACCATCGAACGTGTCCAGATACCAGAATCTACAAATGGTGAGCTAATGGCATAAATTACATGTCTCCGCGTAACAGTTCATTTTATTACATTTTATTTTATTAAATTTTTATTTTGTTTCCGTAAGTTCAATTTTCGTTAAAACGCCGCCACGTTTATCACCCTAATAAATCGTTGTTTTAATTGGTACTTTCATAAATTCTTATTAATGATCCTTAGATTCCTAGTTAGTGTGAACTTAATGGTAAGTGTTCCGTCCCCCCCCCCCCACTGGGAGTATCTGGAGTCTCATTACTTATTACTATTAATTATCACCTATCGCTTTCAAGCCATAAGTTTGAAGGCTGGCACCCAAGGGACATGGTTCACGGAGCGGGAATGCGAGAGTATTTATCTATATCAAAATTAAGGTGACCCGGCACGTCATATCCTACAGTACAATATACTGTATTTAAGTATCACTTCCCTTTATATACAGGCATACCAAAATGAACACATCGGAAATGGTTCTGATGGACTGTATATCCACACGTGGCAGGGAGACGTGAGCTGTCTTAAGGAAAATAAAAGGCAGGAACAGTATTGTGAGACACGAGGTAGTGCTTATTAAGCTTCGATATATGTATATGATGCAACGTAATGAAATTAAACGTATATTGAAATAGACAAGATGTTAAGGAAAAACACTCACATCAAGCTCCTGGGCCACTGGACTAAACCAATTAACCAATGACGATTAAACGAAAGGCAATCGCGCTCTCCATTTAGCCATGGAGACGGATGAGGTTTCGTTTTAACTCACAACTCTCATAACTCGAAATACTCTCACTATAACGTGTCGAGTATTATCTTTCTGAAACGCGTGAACATGAACACTGTCGTTAACACAGGAAGCGCAACGAAATCAAATCCATCGAAGGTGAGGACACAGTTCTGTTAAATGTCGATTTGCAGTTGCCATCATGGAAGGAGTAACGCAGTATTGAATGTGGCTCAGATAAAACGCTGCAAGTTTCAAATACGAACATCATTCTGATTTGATATGACATTGTACATGATGCTCCACAATGAATGTAAAAAGTATTGTGAGCTGCTTACAGATAAATGTAAGACTGGACAGTCATATAATGACAAAGACAGAAACACCTATTATGATGAGCATCATTAGAAATACTGGGATAGAGCAGTGTTCGTGTTCACACGTTTCGGAGCGATCGTAATCGAAACGGTATTGTGAGTGTATGTTGTGTTATGAGAACGGTTGGACAATCACACACTCTTGTAGAAGGTGCACCAAGCCCGATTTTGGAAACTTTACACCAAATACCGGAAGATCACACGCGATTGTAAATCCAGAATATAATCCCGGTGTCAAGATTAGATGCCTTAGATGTCTCAAGAGAACATAACTGCATCTGTAATTAATGTCACAATGTTTATGTAAGTTGAAAGGAAATAAACGTCTTAATTTTTGATTTAGTTCCGTATATGTTCCTAAAATGAATTTCTGAATGAATTGAACTGGAGATGGCGTGGTTGTGATCACGATATCAACAGTCACATCGCCCCAATATAAGCTAGAACTTTTAATTAACTAGTATGTCATCCTACCGAGCTGCATAGCTGCAGTCGCTTAAGTGCGGCCAGTATCCAGTATTCAGAGATAGTGGGTTCGAGCCCCACTGACGGTAGCCCTGAAGATGGTTTTCCGCGGTTTCCCAATTTCACACGAGGCAAATGCTGTAGTTGTACCTGAATTAAGGTCAAAGCCGCTTCCTTCCTACTCCTAGCCCTTTCCTATGCCATTGTCGTTATAAGACCTATCTGTGTCGGTGCGACGTAAAGCAACTTGTTAAAACGTTTTAAAAAGTTCGTCATCCATGTTTGGTTTCCAAAAATACAACCGAAGACAGCTTCCAGCCCCTGCACATCTTACCACGGGACATAATTCGAGAATGTCATCAGATCTGTCTATTAGCCAACTTACTGGCAAATATCTTTAATCTTTAGAAATCGAGTAAGTTTGGCTGGTTACATAACCCTACCCTACCTAAGTTGGGCGAAAATTGTGGATGTGTTCCTTTCTCTTTTCAAGAATAAAATGTGTGTATACTAATATCAAACAAAGACAGAGCTCGATAGCTGCAGTCGCTTAAGTGCGGCCAGTATCCAGTATTCGGGAGATAGTGGTTTCGAACTCCACTGTTGGCAGCCCTGAAGATGGTTATCCGTGGTTGTCCTTTTTCACACCAGGCAAATGCTGCGACTGTACCTAAATTGAGGCTAGGGCTACTTCCTTCGCACTCCTAGCCCTTTCCTATCCCACATCGCCACATGACACCTATCTATGTCGGTGTGACGTAAGGCAACTTGTAAAATCAAACAGAAGGAAAGTAACTTCCATGGTTACATAGATCCGGAAAAATCGTCGCCAAAAGACCTATCCGTGTCGGTGCGACGTAAAGCCACTAGCAAAAAAAAAAGATCCTGAAAATGCGAAATTAATAGATATGCTTCGACTATTCTTCTTTACGGACTGTCCTGGATACAGACGAACAACTCTTAGACTGCACTTTGTCGTATGACGGTCGCTATGTTCACAAAAATCATTGATATTACAGTATGTAAAATGACAACGTAAAAATTATCATGCTTAGATGAGTTCTAGATAACAAGGAAATTAACAAATCAGTGCTGCTAACCTAAAGACCGTCCATCATTGGTTAATTCCCGTGGCATGGGGACTGGGTATGTGTGTCGTATTCATCATCATTTCATCCCCACCACTACGCGCAGGTCGCCTACTGGCGTCAAATCAAAAGATCTGCACCTGGACACATCCCGGCACTAAAAGCATACGCCATTTCATTTTACGTAAAGACTTCTTCAAAATGTATCCAAAACTTATTTATTTGTAGCCAATGGTGAACATGACAGTAAGTGTTACATTGGAATTACTTATTCGCTGTTCCTCTTCCCCATGTATTTGGCAATGTTAATTTTAAGTTCATGCGATCGCTCGTTTTCGACATATAGACGTTCAAGCAGGAAAGTTTATCTGTAACTAGTCAGTATATCTTCTCTGTAACCATCTGATCTGTTGGTTGCTGATTGATATTGATGAGTACTTGTAAGTATTGTCAAAGATATAATACTAAAATACATATGGTCCATTTTTTCCCTGGATGACTTCGAAAACAAGCATACTCACAACAATAATATTTTCTTTAGCCGGGCTGTGTAGCTCTGACAGTAGAGCGCTGGCCTTTTGAGCTCAACTTGGCAGGATCGACCCTGGCATGTCAAATAACTCTTGCGGAACAAACTTCCGGTATCACGGTGTCTCCGAAAATCGAAAACGTAATTAACGGTACCTAACAATAATAGCATGATAATTATTACTTTCTATAACACGAATTACTCTGTAACTGGCACTATCTAAAATATAATCTGTTAACTTACCTAATGCACAACAGCGCAGAAGGGCCATGGCCTCACAAGTGACCACTACTCAGCCCGAAGGCCTAAAGATTACGAGGTGTCGTGTGGTCAGCCTCGGCCGTTATTCTTGGCTTTCTAGACCGGGGCCGCCATCTCACCGTCAGATACCTCCTCAATTGTAATCACGGAGGCTGATTGGACCTCGAACCAGCCCTCAGATGCAGGTAAAAGTCCCTGACCTGGCCGAGAACCGAACTCGTGGCCTCCGGTTAAGAGGCAGGCACGCTACCTCTACATCGCGAGCTCGGCAACTTACCTTTTTGCCCCAGAAAAGTGGCCATCTTTTTTCCTATCGTGCGCAGAATTTAATAAGTGCTTAGTTACCACAACTTGTCCATTTAACATAAAAATATGATCATGAGTAAAACAATTCTCTTTTGAATTCTCACATCAGTTTAAATGAACAAAACTGGATGGAACGCCGCAACAACTGGTTTAGACTGTGAGCGGCCACCGTACATGATTGTGACGGCTGTACTCGGCCAAGCATTTCATAGCGGATCATCTTGGCACTGCTTATATCTTCGTTTAAGAAACAACAAGACGTAGCTAATAGAATACAGCTAAATCGCGTTACTAACATGTATAAATTCGTACAAACATGATGTTTCCTTTTTTTGCTTACAAATTAGTAAAGCTGTTTCATTGTAAGAGACAATTTCTAAGACTTCTGAGGAATGTTTACAGTTTTATACAGTATGTTTTCCTTATGGTGTAAAATTTTCATTTTTTTCCTTGCGTGGAACTGGTTCTTAAGCGAAGATATAGAGTGTGTTCATAGGCACTTGCGATTTGTAGTTCGTAAATATAAGATTAATATTATAACCGGGGGAGTTCAAGTCTCGTTCTAAATCATGTAGATAGTTCACATTTTCTGATCGAATTGTATGCTCATTGTGTTAATGAAAATATTGTATTAGTGTATAATTGAGGCAAAAATATTTTCTCACTCATAGCAACAGTTAAAGCAGAAACGACCGCGTACCGTATAATTATGGTGGTGGTAATAGTATGATTCTATGGCAAATAAGACAATTACCTGGAGGGACAAATTCACAGAGACAGAAAGCATCGAACATAAACAGACTCTGTCAGATTTTTCATAGTGGGTTGTGGTATACAATACTGCTTCACAGAAACGTTTGGTGGTTTGCCTATACAGCTGGGCGTTAACCTGTTTCTTTGCGGAGGGAACTAAACAGGCCCGTCAGCAACCTCACCCGCTACATTATTATGTACCAGTTATCCTAGACTGAGATCAAGGAGAAGCTTCCCGAAAACACTGCACTCTTGCAATCTACATCGGCTACAGCAAGAAAACAGATATGGTTTTCTCGACTTGAGAATAACTCGGACTGGCCTCGCCCTTCAGAAAGCCTCCCACCTTTGCACGAACAAACTTGAACTGTGTGGAGATCACTCGATCGTTTCCGTTCTGGAGTTGGAAGATTCAAAAGCAGTCTCCAGAAATGGCACTTCCCTGTTGACAACGTTAACTGGGACTGCGGAGAACCCCACACCATGGAACATCTACTGGATTGCATGCTGTGCCCTGCATCTTGAACAGAAGATCTCCTTGCGACACCAAACGTTGTTGAGGTTGCACGTCACTGGTCTACCGAGGTGTGACTTAATTTAAAATTCTCTTTTGTGTATGTACATATTTTGCTTGTTTCTGATTTGAATAAATAACTTACAGGGTCTCTCATATAAACTCGGCCCGAACGCACGGTATTTCTACTCTGCACTACGGCAGTTGCCTCAGCCGATATTACGTCGCGCGCGGCTTCCCTGCTTTAAGCGTGTATACAATCTTATATGATACCTTACCTCATAAAAATGCTAGAAATGTCTTTTTTGGGTTATACAGACATTGTATCTGGTAACCATATTCTGACTGACGCAAGTAAGTTCTGCCAATGTAATGTTTCTGATATCATTCGTAATGTTTTCTTTCAATTCCGCCAATCTGTGAGGATTTGTTCGGTAAACTTTTTTCTTTCAGTTTACACACAAGTAAAAATCCCACACTGTTAGATCTGGAAAACGAGGGGGAAATAGACCGGCACTGATCACTCTGCCTGCAAACACTTCCAAGATTGTAAGAAGAGAATATTCTATTGTATGAGCAGGGGCTGAATCTTGTTGAAACCACCCACGCGATTTTTCTTCCTCCCTTAACTGATTGAAGAACGGCGTAAAAATGTCATCTTGGTACCTCACTGCATTTACTGTCGTCTCGAAAAAATAGGCCCAATTATTCGTCTTGCACTAACAGAACACGAAACACCAATCTTCCTGTCTAGATAAGGTACTTCAAAAGCACCATAAAGGTTTTCTGCACAACAATAGTGATAGTTAAGACTGTTCACACGACCTTTAAAATAAAAACCAGAACTATTGCATACGAAAATATGGTTTTGTAATGACAATTGTCTCTTCACCTTAACAGCCAATATTCAGACTGGTGACTCATACTTGCCAGATCGAACACGTGCTGGCTGCATGCAAGGTCAAGAACTATGCGCGCGCCTCCCATACTGCAGCTTCCGTAGCTCAGAGTACAAACGCCGTGCGTTCGGTCTGGGTTTATATGAGAGACCCTATATTTCTGTTATCACTGACGCTTTCACGGCCCGTACTTGTATACATGATATAGGGTTTTGGGCTAATGCCGCGCCAAGAAAATAAGGTGAAACACTTTACGTTTCGCAGAGAACCTTGCTCCTCGTCTTCAGAAGAAAATCTCGACTGTTCACGAAGTCTTCCTCGATTTCTTCACACGGCATGAGCCCAAAAGCATATATCATGTCTATAACTAATTTATTTTAATCTATGGTCTTCATACTCGGTCATGCAGGTTCCTAGTGAAAAGCTTAAAGCAGAAGATCACTGACGATAATCACATCCATTAAGGGATAAATTTAGATAGTTATAAGTGGCAATCACTGTGCTTCAAGAAGTTATTTGTGAAATACCAGAGTATGAAATATTATAATCTCATGAGATACAATACTTCAAATTAAATGTTGATGCATGCTAATGACTGAAGTGAAATACCAGGGTGTTGTAGTACCAGGAATTATAGCCTTAAAATAGAAATGCTCAATTAAAGAACTCAATTGTAATTTTATCGTATAGTGCTATATCAATGTATCGGATTTCGTTAATGTCATTATAGTATCTCTAGAGTTGCAATAATTAATAAGCAGACCTCATGATGTGTATTGTCTTGCAAATATTCGACCATTGCTACACCAGTGTCCAAAAGTTAAGCATAATCACTAAACAAGGCCATATCGCCTGATAGGAATGCCAGACGGATTGCTGAACAAACGGAAGCTGAATCACACACCATATGTCACACAACTTGTACAAAGGAAAAAACAGTGTCAGAAAGGTTCTGATAGCTAAGGTATACATTTGACAACAACGAACAAAACTGGACAATGTCTTCCACAACAAAATATGCTGGTAAAAGGGTGTATGGTTACCCCTAACGGCCACACATGCTTCGCAGCGACGTGGCATGCTTTCTATCAGATGGTCCAAGAGCTCTTGTGGCAGTCGATCACATTCCAACGAAAGGGCAATGCGAAGGTCTTGGAGGGTCCTTGGTGGAGGCTGACGGGATGCAATTCGCCTCCCCAATGCATCCCAGACATGTTCTATAGGATTCAGATCCGCAGACCTCGTTGGCCAGTCCATGCGATGAATGCCTTCCCCAGCCAGAAATTAATCCACCACAGCAGCGCGGTGCAGTCGGGCATTAGCGTCCATTAAGAGGAAGTCTGGTACAACCGCACCTCTGAAGAGTCGAACATGTGGTCTCAGTACCTCATCCCTGTATCTCCGAGCGTTAACAATGTTCCGCGGACCACCCATGAAGACGTGCATGTCCGTACGGCCATTCAACATTATGGTACCCCACACCATGACGCCACAACCACCATACTGGTCCCGTTCCACGATGTCCCTGTGGTTGTATCGGCTACCCGGTTCTCTCCGGATTAATGTGCGACGGGAATCGTTCTGAAAACTGAAACGGGATTCATCTGTGAAGAGCACATGCCTCCATTCTTTCATGGTTCAGTTTCGATGTTGACGGCTCCACAGTAAACGGGCCGGTCTCTGTGCTGGTGTGAGCGGGACGCACACCGCTGGACGTCGGGAAAACAGTCCGGCTGTTCTGAGCCTCCTGTACAGTGTTTGCCGGGAAACGGCAACCCCTGAGACGGCCGCAAGCTCCGCCGACAATTGTCTTGGAGGTGCACTCCGATTTCGTCGGGCGGTTAAGGCCAGATATAGGTCTTGCTGTGGGGTGGTTATCCTTGGTCGACCTGGCATTGGCCTACTAACATCTCCTGTCTATCGAAATCGTCTCCAAAGCCTGGATATGACACTTTGTGGCACATTCAAGGATACGGCGACTTCGGTCTGTGTCTGGCCTGCTTCCAGGCGTCCGAGTATTCTACCCTGCAAAACGGGGTCCAAATGGCGTTGTTGTGCTATTATGTTGTCACGTTCTCCACGAGGCTACACACTGCACACTATAACAAGGCAAACACGACTGAGGCAATATGGGGCGCAGGCACTGGCTGTGTTTACCTTGTGGTTACGCCGCTAGTCAAAGCAGGGAACACTCCTTTCCTATACAGAGCGAACATGCAAGGTTGGTAGGTGCATATGTCGTGCTATTTGCGGTCCTATTTCCTGTTGCACTGCTTACTCGTAACTTATGCTTAACTTTTGGACACTAGTCCAGAACTCTAAAGCTTTAAAATTACGTATGGTGATACATTTGTACATAATACATCATTAGAACGCTTCGAATAACTCGAACATTGGGAGGTAAACATTAAAAAGTTATATGGATTTACTTGAAAATATTAATAATCCATTCGAACCTTTCTCGTGATAATTTCTGACCATATTATGTTCTGTTAGAAGCAAACGAATTGCTTGAGTTTAGAATATATATATATATATATATACATAGGGAAGTAATGGCATCTGTATTCTTCAAATTAGTGAGCAAATTATTTTTAAAATTTTAAATGTTAAAATATTAAACATTCAAGAAGTTAAAACTTATTATTATTATTATTATTATTATTATTAAATCTTACATAGTCCCTTTCAGACCTGAAAGAAAACTGGAGGTGTGAATTTTTGTTTGTACGTCAAGAACTGACTAAAATGCTCCTCAATACACATATTAATAGTTTATTTTACAAAATAAAAACTAACATCCGAAAAACAGGACCCACACAATTGTGCGTATCAAAATTCAAAACCTCGTTGTATCACGTACGTTGGTGTAGCTTCAAAATTTACGATCACTAACCAATGTACACACTTCATTGAATATATTCCGGTATTCAGTAAAGCTTCTAGATTGATATAAACGCAGTAAATAAATACTTACTTTCGGTACTACTGCTTCCTGCCATCTCGCCGATCAACTGTGCTTTTTAAACTCTTCTTCTTTCGCCCTGGCGGTCAAGCGCATACTAAAATCAATTGAAATACACGCCACGTGTCCTGCACAATCACTGCAGTCCGGTGTAGCGCCGATAAAACATCAAACACGGTCAGGGATAACTAAAATTCGAACCCGCACAATTGTGCGTACTCGGTCTGAAAGGGGTATAATAATGGTGCATGGTTTCCGGCTAGATGTGGTGCAGGCCTTTATAGTTGACGCCTATGGGCAACCAGCACGGCCATGTGGATGGGGCTCTACCATGGATGAAATCTAATGTTGGAGACAGCATACAAACCCAGTCCCCAAACCAGAGGAATCAACCAATGAAAGTTAGAATTCATGACACGGCCCGGTATGGCACCCAGGACCCGTCGAACACTTGAACAAAAGGCCATCATGCGGAGCCGAAAAACCTACTCGAGGCTGTACAGCACTTTTTACGCACACTCCGACGGAGGTGAGCTGCACTTACCTGTTTATACATTCATTGGCAGTAATTATTCCTGTTTTTCTTGGTTTGAGTTCCAATCTGTATTGCTATTATAAATTTCTGGATGCGTATGTATTTAACTGAAAAGGACACAGCCCTGGCCTTGAGAGAGGTAACATCACACACTTTTCTCAGAATTGTAACCCACCATCGTGTTGTAATGACGTTAACTTGGCAATTCATGAGTTATACCAAACCAAACCCCATGGCACTACAGCCCTTGAAGGGCCTTTGGCCTACCAAGCAACCGCTGCTCAGCCCGAAGGCCTGCAGATTACGAGGTGTCGTGCGGTCAGCACGACAAATCCCCTCGGCCGTTATTCTTGGCTTTCTAGACCGGGGCCGCTATCTCACCGTCAGATAGCTCCTCAATTCTAATCACGTAGGCTGAGTGGACCTCGAACCAGCCCTCAGGTCCAGGTAAAAATCCTTGACCTGGCCGGGAATCGAACCTGGGGCCTCCGGGTAAGAGGCAAGCACGCTACCCCTACACCACGGGGCCGGCATTCATGAGTTATAGGGTCCAAAATTCTTCTCCTTCTTCCTCTTTTTCTACAACTTTTTTCACACATCCTGGTGAGGTTGCGGGTTCGAAATGTATCGTACATGAGGATTTGGCCCTGTTTCACAACCGGACTTCCCTCCTGACGCCAAACGTATGTGGAGGAAAGTATTACTATAGAATAGTATAGAATAGAATAGAATAGAATAGAATAGAATAGAATAGAATAGAATAGAATACTCCCGACCGCCAGTTTCGGATCACATGAAACTGCGGAGGGAGTAATTATTCATTGTAATCCAAAATGTGCTTTGATACATGCATTCTTTCCTATTACCATTTATCTATTACTACATTAAACATTACAATTAAACTTATCAACTATTTAAATCCAGTTTCTAAATTGTAGTTTTTCTTTAAAGTTTATTAATTTACTTTGTCCTAGACGTTAACAAAATTACATAGTCTGGTACAAACATGCATCTTACCCTCCCTAAGTTGTATTAGAGCTTACTTTTGTATCATCAAACTTTATAGAGTTATGCTACAACTACAACAAACATTTTGAATGAATTGCATGAATGAAAGGATTGAATGACTGATTATATGAATTGGTGAGTGAATGATTTGTCGTGCGTGAGTGAATTGAATAGAATGAATGATTTCGTGTTTGGGTCGTGTTCGTGCACAAATGATTGTATAAACCCTCTTCTTTCTCATCGAGTCACGGATAGCCACTAACTGGGGAGAGAGCATTCATGATTGAATGGACGAATGAATGTATGTACTGATAAAAAAATAAAAGAGGAGGAAAGTATTAACTATGGGGTGTTTCTGTGGTGGTTGCTAATGTGGTGTATGGTTGTATAAATATGAAGAGGAGTGTGTTGGAACAAAGACAAAAACCTAGTCCCCGAGTCAGGGAAATTAACCACAGTCCGTTGAAATCCCAGCTCAACCTGAAATCGAACTTGGGAACTTCTGATCCGAATCCCCCAACGTTGACCATTCATCCAAGGAGCCAGAATGGTAAGGAACAAAATTACACACCACAAAGTGCATTGCCCGTAAGCCTACATTTCATATTCTGAAATAAAGCTAACTAGTTCCACTGTCGTTTTTAATTGGTTTTACGTCACAGCGGTTCAGACCGTCGTTATAATGACTACGGGATACGACAGGTCTAGGACTGAAAAGAACGTGCCTTTGGCCTTAAAGTTTCAGCCCCAGCATTTGCATAATGTGAACGTAGGAAACCACCGACATCCATCTTCAGGGCTGCCGACAGTGGGTCCAACGTCATCATCTTGAGGTTAGCATAGTACCGCGCAAGTGACCGCGCGGTTAGGTTCGCGCGGCTGTGAGTTTGCATTCGGGAGATAGCGGGTTTGAACCCCAATGTCGGCAACACTGAAGGTGGTTTACCGTAGTTTCCCATTTTTACACCAGGCAAATGCTGGGGATGTACCTTAATTAAGGCCAAGGCCGCTTCCTTCCCACTCCTAACCCCTTTCTATCCCGTCGTCGCCAAATGACCTATCTGTGTCAGTGGGACGTACGGTAAATTGGAAAATAAAGTTAGCATAGCAGTTTTTCCCCTCATATGAAACAGGTATGTAAGCCTAATAGCATAAAAACTTGAGCTATACTGATCTATTAACAGCCCCATTATTGGCTTGTTGTGAGAGTACGGTACGACATAAAGCCACCAGGTCTGCCGACAGTGGGTCTCGTCATCGTCGCCTTTAGGTTACCATAGTAACATTTCCCTCATATGAACCGGGTAAGTTATAACAGAAAAACTTGAGCTCTACTGATCTATTAATAGCAATCTGCAGATACAGTTTTAGTAACACAAATATAAAACATTTCTTTTCATAATAGAAATCTGCAACTGACTTCCCGCAAGCAGCCATTAGCACGGAACTATTTGCTGATGTGATACGTGACTAACGTGACTGTTGTCCAGTACGAACCGCGCTTAGCTGCTGACGAAGACCAAAATAATTCCTTCCAGAAGTTTTTAAAGTAGTCCCCCAGCAGGTTTGAATTGTAAGTTATTTCAACACTTTTAGCACCAAATAGGTATTTTACTGGCAGAGCTGTAATTTTAAGAGAGCTCAGACATCGAGAGCCCTGTGTGTGTAAATGTCAACATTCTATTGATTATAACTGTTTGGTCTCCTGCGTTTTAATCAATCTTGACTTTTTTACTCATCCTGCTATTATAATAAACAATTTATTAAAGCAAACGAGTTCACAATAATATTCATTATCCATTTATTTTAACTATAGGCAGTAAGTCACGCTTTATACAGAGGTTTAAAACTTATATTTACTTTTGCACCGATGGCAGATTCCGACCTCCGTGAGATAGAAATTCAAATTATGAACCCCGACATTGCAAAGACTAGTCGTGAATACCGGTATACTGTTGTATGAATTAAGGATTCGAACATCTTTTACAAAAACCAAAACTGGATAAAAATCACTGACATTTAAATATATGTTAAAGAGTTCAATCTTTTATTTCACACTTTACATTGAAGATAAAATTGTACAAATATTTTGAATACATCTCTTACTTATTATCGTTCTCCCCTGCTAATCAGTAATCGAGAGGGAAAGAACTGGTCATCGTAATGCATTTGTCTCCCAGCCCAGTACACTTTACTTTGGGATTTTTGTATTTACATCTTACAATAGCCTATAATCTTTAGTTGTGCATTTCAAGGATCCATTCCTGAACTGTTGATTGAAGAAATGGAAGAATGTCTTCTAGGAAGTACTTTCACGCCCTTCGCGTGCTGTAACTTGTGTCTGAACCCAAGTCTGTAATTGCATGACATCTAACTGGTCTAAAATACAAAATCACTCGTGAATTAATGAGAAAATAAATACTTTTTTTACAATTTCCAGTACGTCGCACCGACACAGATAGGTCTTATGGCGACGATGGGACAGGACAGGCCTAGGAGTGGGAAGGAAGTTTTTTTTTTTTTTTTTTTTTTTGCTAGGGGCTTTACGTCGCACCGACACAGATAGGTCTTATGGCGACGATGGGATAGGAAAGGCCTAGGAGTTGGAAGGAAGCGGCCGTGGCCTTAATTAAGGTACAGCCCCAGCATTTGCCTGGTGTGAAAATGGGAAACCACGGAAAACCATCTTCAGGGCTGCCGATAGTGGGATTCGAACCTACTATCTCCCGGATGCAAGCTCACAGCCGCGCGCCTCTACGCGCACGGCCAACTCGCCCGGTGGGAAGGAAGTGACCGTGGTCTTAATTAAGGTACAGCCCCAGCATTTGCTTGGTGCGAATAAAATAAATAAACACTAACATGTGTAGGGAAAAAGACTTTCTTATCTGGCATCGTTTGTTAATTGGAGAAGGTGTGGAAATGAGACAAGAAACCAAGAATAGAATTATTCAGAACATCTCTCTATTTATGTAAAAATGATTGTTATGAATAAATCCCTTGGAAATACTTAAACTCTCGCAGAGAGTAGAGAAAGGGGCTTTCACTCATTTACCTTAAAACTACCCCTTCAATTACATGATGATGAAGTGCAAATACATTCATAAAATTCTAATGACATTGCTTAGTAGTTCTGCCTTACCTGAAATCCAGGAAATACCTTTCCGGAGTCCTTACTTTATTTATTCAATTACAATATTAAGTTCCCTGCTATTTTCTAGAGTCAAACCATAATGTGTGTTGATGCATTCCCTTCTGTAACACATAATGCTATTTATTTGATGTCCTTTCAATTGCTATAGAATGTTGTTTGGTTTATATCTGACAGACTTTCAAGGTTACTGACCTTACGAGATGCCTCACCACCACCACCACCACCACCACAACTGGTTTGTACTGTTGAACCCCCAGTACTGTGGTCTATTGCCCGATATTTAATATTTCATTAACCCTAACTCCGGCGGAGCACAGGAATGGAAAAAATGAAATGAAATGGCGCATGGCTTTTAGTGCCGGGAGTGTCCGAAGAAAAGTTCGGCTCGCCAGATGCAGGTCTTTAGATTTGATTCCCATAGGCGACCTGCGCGTCGTGGTGAGGTTGAAATGATTCCTGAACTATCCTTGATGACAGAAAGCGGCGACCTCCCACTGGTTCTTCTCCCACACCATTTCGTCAATGGCATGTTGATAAGCGGCCACGTCACTCTTCTTCTTTCAAAGTCGGTGGGCCCTCTGCAAATTAACGTGGCCACTTCCACACTTGCTGGACACGCGTAACTCTTTATCCGTATTCATATATAACCCTCCTGTGTCCTTACCCGCTAAAAATTAATCACTCCACGAACCTCCACTCATAACCACTAATTCACTAACTTCGCCGTGTTGTAACTGTCGCTTTCCCAATGTCCTGTTTTACCGACTGGTGCACCTGAACATGATCTATTGGCGCGACCACACACTATCGGATAATTAAGATGGAGGGAGCTCTGTTTCTTAGTTTCTGAGCAACAAAAAGAGAAGCTTACGTTTTGACATACTCTATTTCGTAAATTCATTTACTTTTGCTTCCCAGTGGTTAACGTGGACTGAGAAGAACATCTGCTGACAAATAGAAAAACACGGAACTCCGACTATTTTTTTACAACTTGCTTTGCGCCGCACCGACACAGATAGATGTGACAGGAAAGGCCTAGAGTGGGAAGGAAGTGGCCGTGGCCTTAATTAAGGTACAGCCCCAGCATTTACCGGGTGTGAAAATGGGAAACCAGGGAAAACCATATTCAGGGCTACCGACAGTGGGGTTCGAACCCACTATCGCCCGGATGCAGACTCGCAGCTGCGCACCAATAACCGCACGGCCAACTTGTCCGGTCCACTAACATTGAAGTGAATTCAGAATTTGTTCTGCATTATTGAAAAGTATATGCAGTTCATGGTACACGTAGATATGTAGACATATTTCATGATACTGACAAACTTGCACTTGTTCATGTTGTAGAATATGATGTATGTGAATTCTTAGACTTGGTCAATAAAGTCAAGCAATGACTGAGGAAGCCGACACGTTGACTTCGTGACAATCGAATATCTGAAAGCCTTCTGGATGGCCAGCAGCTGCCTTAGTTTGCCAAGTCCCTTGATAAGCTGTATGTGCTACAGAAATTTATTTATTTATTTATTTATTTATTTATTTATTTATTTATTTATTTATTTATTTATTTATTTATTTATTTATTTATTTATGAGAAGCCATCTTTCTTCCTTCATAACACTGGTCTACACTCAAAATCTATCCAAGTTAAAAATAGGTAATTCCTATTTATTTCCATGTGACATAAACGTATATGATGTTTAAAATGTTTACTTACCTCTCATTTTCTTGACAAACAGGAATTAATTTTATTATAGAGGGAAATTTTTCAATGTTGGTATATTTTTACGAATGAAGGTTGTCAACACTGGGTAAGCCCTCTACTGTTTTGTTTCTGGACAAGCCATTTTGTTTATATAAATATCCATTGCTGTGCTCATAGAACATATGTGCTCTTAATTCTCAGTAATTTTCTGTGATTGAAGTTTAAATTTCACAGGTAAAGAAGAAATCGAGTGCAATTTTTTTATCTCCTTGGGGGAAAATTACGTATTCATAATCTAAATGTTCTTAACCAACTTTATTTTCTTTATATTTCAGGTTAATTATACTTCAAGGTTCCACGTAAATATGTTAACAGTATGAATAACTTTTGCTATGTGTGCGGTGAAGTGACATTTGCTTCTCAGAAACGTGCGTTAACTCCATTAATAAAGGCAGCATATTACCATTACTTCGACTGTAAAATAGATGAGGGTAAACCTTTAATGCCAAATGTTTACTGTATTTCATGTGCAGTGAACCTCAGTTGTTGGTCAAAGAAAACAATGAAGTGAACGCCATTCGCATTTTCCGTGACATGGCGAGAACCTAAAATCATGTCACTGACTGTTATTTCTGTAAACATGGAATGTCAAGAAAGAAAAAACGGACCATCACATATCCAAATTTGACATCGGCTACACGACCGGTACCACATGGAGAAGGTCTTCCTGTTCCTATCCCTCCGGATCATTATGTCCCAGATCCTGATGAAGTCATGGAGGAAGAATACGAACAACAGCCTGAGTCTTCACAGCAAAACCCAGATTATACACCAGTATCGATCTCGCCCAATAGGCCACACAAATTTAACTAAGAACAACTTAATGTTTTAATTCGTGATCTGGACTTACCAAAAATCAAGGCCGAACTTCTTTCCTCCAGGCTTCAAGAGTGGAATCTCCTGGAGAAAAATGTGGAAGTTTGTGTTTATGGTCACTGAGAAAGATACTTAATGCCATTCTTTGAAATGGAAAACAATATTGCTGCCTGTAATGATGTAAATGGTCTGATGGCGTCTTTGAGATTGGAGGATAATCCCCAACACTGGAGACTTTTCATTGACTCTTCTAAGTTAAGCTTGAAAGCTGTTTTGTTACACAACGGAAACGCACTACCATCTGTTCCTATCGGTCACGCTGTACATATGAAGGACAGCTATAAAAATGTAAAATTGGTTGTTAAGAAAATAAATTATGATGTCTATCAATGGCTGATATGAGGCGATCTGGAGGTTACTGCTATCACTCGGAATGCAGGTAGGATATACAAAGTATTGCGAGTGGGATAGTTGTGACAGGAAATTACACTAAGTACAAAGAAACTGGCCTGAAGGGAAAATGATGGAACCTGTGGAAAATAATACACAGTAATCTCCCTTAGCTTCCCGTGATAAAATCTTATTGCCACTTTTACATATAAAGCTCAGACTTATAAATAATTTAGTGAAAGCGGTGAATCGAGAGGGAGAAGCTTTCAAGTATTTAGAAACAACATTCCCACATCTCAGTGATGCAAAGATCAAAGAGGGAATCTTCGTTGGACCACAAATAGAAGAGCTGTTGACGGATGGAACATTTAATAGGGTCACTGAAGGGAAAGAGAAAGCAGCGTGGGAAGCCTTCAAAAATGTTGTTCAAAAATTCTTGGGAAATCGAAGAACTGAATATTACAAATTAGCTGTTAATGAACTTCTGAGGGTATACCAAGAGCCAGGTTGTAATACGCTGCTCAAAATACACATTTTGGACTCACATCTCGACTTCTTTCCAAGCAATTGTGGCCCTGTGAGTGACGAGTACCGAGAGTGCTTCCATCAAGTCATTTCAGCAATGGAAAGAAGGTATCAGGGCAAGTGGAACTCAGCTATGCTTGCATACTATTGTTGGGACATTATAAAAGATACCCCATATGAAAATTACAAACGAAAAATAAACAGGAACGCTCAGAGTGAATACATAGGGAGAAGATCTACACATACTGTACATGTACACCCTAACGGTATATAAATATGTATACATATCTTTGAACCAAGAGCTAACCAAAATATTCTGGTGTCATATTCTTGTTCTTCAAACTCAAATTGGTTGGAATTGACTACTTTTGTTCATAGTAAAGATAAATTAATTTTTTGTATACCAGTGGAAATGAGAGACGTTTTCAGTCGGTCGGCCACTAATTACATTACAAAGTATAAGTTACGACCAAAAAACGGAAAGCATAACAAAGAATGGCGAGAAAACTGATATCTGCAGATTTCACAAAACAGATAAAATCAGCTGAGAGATAAATACAAGTACTAGTGTATATAGAGATGAGTTCAAATTTGTAAACTTGTTACCGTGCCAGGAAAGATAATAATGTTACTGGTTTTACGTCCCACTCACTATGTTTGACGGTTTTAGGGGAAACCGATGTGCCGGAATTTTGTCCCGCAGGAGCTCTTTTACGAACTATTAAATACACCGGCACGAGGCTGACGTATTTGATAACTTTCAAATACCACCTGACTGAGCCAGCCAGGATCGAACTTACCAAATTGGTGTCAGAAGGCCAGCACCTTAACCGTGCCTGAAAAGAATACATGAATATACAACCTAATTAAGATAAACTATGCCTTTCAGACTTCCACTCTGTCTGTCTCTGTGAATGAACTAAATACATCCATAACTCGTTATATGCAATTAGCGCTATGGACACTCCTACAACTCTCGTCTTGAAATCTATGTATATAAAATAAGAGTTTTGTCTGTACATTGCTCAGAATTTGAAAAGAATGGTATTTCTGTATCGGTCATGTCCACAGTAACAAGGAAATGCATTTTTTACTTTTACGTCCGTCCGTCCGTCCGTCTGTCGGTCTGTCACGGTATCACGGAAGAATAGACTGCTGGATTTTCGTGAAACTCGGTATTTAAATTTATTATAAGGTTGAGTGCAATCTTGGCTACAATTCGTTCCAAAAATTAAACTGGAAGGCGGAGCTTTGGAGGGGGCCTTAAACAATAAAAAATCTTTGGAACTCCTTTAAGGTTGCTTTTACAGGAAAATTGCTCATCATAAAATATATTTACAGTATTATTTACCAGTATATTTGCTCTATATCTTTTATCGATAAAGTGAAAAGTGATATATCGTTCGTGTGAATGTTCAAGTCCAAGAGTCGACAACTACTCTATGGGCAGTTGCTATGGACACAATGTCGGTTGCCCTGAAGGTGGTTTCCTATTTTCGCACCAGACAAGTGCTGCGGGCTGTAAATTAATTAAGGCGACTGTCGCTTTCTTCCCATTTCTAGTCCATTCCTACCCCATTGTCGCGTGAGACCTGCCCGTGTCAATGCATTAAAACGTGTTGCTATGGGAATCATCCTGGCAACGTTTAAATGCTTGGCACAACTCTCTGTAGTTGATGACGCTTATTATATAAAGGGGCCTGGCATCTAGGTAATCAGCGCCTAATGGTAAAAATTTTAAATTAATCCACTGATTAGAATGTAAAATAAATGATGATGAAAAATGATTATGAATTTAAAATATAATCAGTGGGTCTAATTCCCAATGCGTTATTTTCTTATACAGTGACAGAGAAAGTAGATTAAGGTATATGACAATGCCTCGATGTGCAATAATATATCGTCGTTGCTATGCGAAAACGGCGAATGTGACAATGCTCTTCCTATCCATTATGTCCCTTATGACTGGTCATGCCTCCCAGCCACATAGTGATATGCAGTCCATCAGAACAATTTTCGTTGAGTTCATTTTCGTACGCGCGTTTGTAAATAAAAATTAATTTTACTGTACCGTACTGTAGGAATGTATGTTTCCATGACATATTTACCCACTCCTAGAGTATGATGTATTTAAGGCTCATTTTCATTTACACACTTGCAAGATAATAATAATAATTTCTTTACGTCCCACTAACTACTTTTAGGGTTTCGGAGACGCCGAGGTGCCGGAATTTAGTCCTGTAGGAGATCTTTTACGTTCCAGCAAATCTATCGACACGAGGCTGACGTATTTGAGCACCTTCAAATATCACCGGACTGAGCTAGGATCGAACCCGCCAAGTTGCGGTCAGAAGGCCGTCTGAACCACTCTGCCTGACGGGTCGATAAAAATGTAATCATGCACATGCTGTCCGGATCAATGGCTAAATTGTTAGCGTGCTGGCCTTTGGTCCAGAGCGCCCCGGGTTCGATTCCCAGCCGGGTCGAGGATTTTAGCCTTAATTGGTTAGTTCCAAAGGCTCGGGGGCTAGGTGTGTGTGGCGTATTCATCATTAGAGATCATCCTAGGTAGGACCCTCATCTTCACAGAGATGCAGGTCATCTAATAAGCCGTCTACGATAAAAAGACCCGCACCAGGCCTCTCCGGAGGCCATACGCCATTATTATGCACATGCTAAGTGACTGTCTTGTTAACGTCGGGTACGATAAGTAGTCCTTTATAAAATTACGATAAAAATAATTTACTGTAATACTGTCGATGATCCTCATAACACTTCATCGACCCACGCTCACGACTGAGCACACTCAGTTATAATCTGCTAAAAAATCTAGGGAGTCGAAAATGGGTGTTTCGATTTCAAGATATTTTAAATTACAGTTGCTACATATGATAAGGTTTGTATCCACCATTTTAAACCATTTATGGTCATCATCCATTTGTTAGTTGAGTTATTGTGTTTGCTTATTTCTCAGTAGTTTTAATTATAATAGGGTTTTATTTTATTATATGACTAGCAAGATACCCGTGCTTCGCTACGGTATTATACTGAAATTTATAATTGAATGCTTATTGTTTTAGATATATAATCCGCCGAAATTCGCGATCTGACTCGTTTTCGGCGAGAATCCACCAAAATTCCCGATCTGACTCGTTTTCTATTAGATTTCGGCATGTTTCCTCCCATTTTTCAATCTTCCTTTCCAGCAATCGATTTCGTACTTCCCGGGCTAGGCTCAGGTATTCCTCCCGGTCAGTTGGGTCCCTAAATCTTTGCCATATTTTCCTATAATCATTTTTAATATGGATAAAATCCTTCAGGAGAACCGGCGTGGTGTCATATTGGTGCCTTGGCGGCACTAAACCCGCGGCCGGACTGCATTCTTAGTCATTACCAGTCCAGGAGCCGTTTCCAGCGCAGTCCGCACAACAGACGACGGTCCGGAACATTATTATTATTATTATTATTATTATTATTATTATTATTATTATGTGTTGCTGTAATGGCTGATGACAGGGAAAACCGGAGTATCCGGAGAAAAACCTGTCCCGCCTCCGTTTTGTCCAGCACGAATGACACATGTAGTGACCGGGATTTGAACCACGGAACCCAGCTGTGAGAGGCCGGCGCGCTGCCGCCTGAGCAATGGAGGATCCTTATAAGTACATTAAGAACAGTAAAATCAATAGGTTTCACCTCCTTCTACACCCCACCACCGTTAAGTTTATTTACCGCCACCCACTCCCCTCCCAAAAAAAATTAAAAGAAGGCTTGTTTCTTTATGTTTAAAGGAGATTCCAAACACCAATGTTCACGTCTATTACCTTCAGTTTTGAGATATAAGTATCCCCATAAAAATAATTTATTTTTTCACTTCATTTCACACTACTCCCCCCCCCCCCCCACTAAGTGAATATTCCCGCAAAAAATACGTGTTTCTTTAATAGTAAAGGATCTTCTAATTACCAATTATCACGACTCTAACTTCTTCAGTTTTTGATTTATGTGTCCTCATGAAAGGAATTCAACTCCTTTACACTCCCGCCCTCCAAGATGGTTTCCTCCCAAAAACGCGTTTTTCTTTGTTTTTAAAGGAGATCCAAATACGAATTTTCACGTCTGTAACAGCTTTAGTTTGTATTAGATGTATGTATTCTCATACAATTAAGTCAATTAAATTTTCAATTATTTCACACACACACACACACACACACACACACACACACACACACACACACACACACACACACACACACACACACACCCTCATTGGATTTTCCGAGAATACGTGTTTCTTTACTTTTAAAGCAGATTGCAAATATCAAATTTCACGTCTGTAATTCCTTCATTTTTGAGATATCAGTAGCGTAATTAAAAGAATTCAACACCATTTTCAGTCACATTTACCCCCCCTCCACCCAAGTGGCATTTCCGAAAACTAAAAATACACGTTTCTTTATGTTTAATAGAGATAAAAATACCATTTTTCTCTTCTGTAACATGCTAAGTTTTTTTAGATATACTGTAAAAATTCTCATTTTAAAATTTCTCTCCTTTTAAGTTCCCCTTAAGTGGAGTTTCCAAAAACAAATCACCTATGTTTCTTTACATTTACAGGAGATTCCAAACACCCACTTTTTACGTCTGTAACATTTTACGTTTCCAAGATATTGTGTAGATATAGTCTTTCAAAAAATTCACCCCAATATGTCACTCCTGTTTAACCGCCATTAATTGGATTTTCCAAAAACTAAAAAAATACGTGTTTCTTTATTTATAAAGGAGATCCCATATACAAATTTTCAGTTCTGTAATATCGTTCGTTTCTGAGATATATGTATCCTCATTAAATTAATTCAACCCATTTTTCACCCTTCTAAATATATTCTAAATATAATTCTAAATATAATATAATTTTCACATCTATAACCGTTAAAAGTTTTGAGATATAGATATAGATATAGATATAGATTGCGATTTACAGCAAACAAAAAAATACGTGTTCCTTTATTTTTAGAGGAGATTCTAACTACCAATTTTTACATTTGTAAATTTTAAAGTTCTAAGATGTAGACACACCCATTTTAAAAAATTCACTCCCCCCTTTTCATCCTCCAATATTTGGAATTTTCAAAAACGAAAAAATACGTGTTTCTTTACTTTTAAAGTAGATCCCAAATACCAATTTTCTGGTCTGTAATATCTTCAGGTTCTGAAATATAAGTAGCCTCATTTAAGACATTCAACCCATTATTCACCCTTTTACACCCTTCCTATTGGGATTTTCCGAAAACAAAAGAATACGTGTTTCTTTATTTTTGAAAGAGATTCTAAATACTAATTTTTACATCTATAAACTTTAAAAGTTTTGAGATATAGATACACTCATTTAAAAAATCACCCCCCTTTTCATCCCCCCCATTAATTGGATTTTCCAAAAACAAAAAATACGTGTTTCCTTATTTTAAAGGAGATCCCAAACACCAATTTTCAGATCTGTAATATATTCAGGTTCTGAAATATAAGTAGACTCATGAAAGGCGTAGGACAAATTTTTCAGACTTTTCCACCCTTCCTATTAGGATTTTCCGGAAACAAAATATACATGTTTCTTTATTTTTAAAGGAGATTCTAAATATAATTTTCACATCTATAACCGTTAAAAGTTTTGAGATATAGATACTCATTTTAAAATATTACCCCCTTTTCACCCCCTCTTAATTGGATTTTCCAGAAACAAAAAATACATGTTTCTCTATTTTTAAAGGAGATCCCAAACACCAATTTTCAGGTCTGTAATATCTTCAGTTTCTGAGATATAAGTAGCCTCATTAAAGGCATTTAACCCTTTTTCACCCCTTTTCACTCCTCCTATTGCGATTTTCCGAAAACGAAAAAATACGTGTTTCTTTATTTTTAATGAAGATTCTAAATGCCAATTTTTACATCTGCAAACTCTAAACGTTTGGAGATATAGATTCACTCATTTTAAAAATTCACCCCCTTTTCACCCTCCCATTTATTGGATTTTCCAAAAACAAAAAAATACGTGTTTCTTTATTTTTAAAAGAGATCAAAAGTACCAATTTTCAGGTCTGTAATATATTCAGTTTCTGAGATATAAGTACCGGTATCCTGATTAAAGGCATTCAACCCATTTTTCCCCATTTTTCACCCTTTTCACCCCTCCTATTGGAATTTTCTGAAAACAAAAAAATACGTGTTTCCTTATTTTTAAAGAAGATTCTAAATACCAATTTTTACATCTGTAAACGTTTAAAGTTTTGAGATATAGATACACTCATTTTAAAATTTCACCCCCCTTTTCACCCCCTTAGAGAAGGAATATCCAAAAATCCTCTCTTAGCGAGCACCTACATCTTAATATGAATATATCCCCAAAATTTCATTTCTTTATGTCCAGTAGTTTTGGCTCGGCGATGATGAATCAGTCAGTCAGTCAGGACAAGTTATTTTATATATATATATATAGATTTAGTAGTTTTTATTGAGTGAGAGGTGTTTAAGTGGAAGATCTATTGTTATAACTTTTTTACTTGATTGAATATCCTTATTGTTCAAAGGTTTTTTGTTGTTTATTTTGTCTTTTTTCACTCGAAATTTTTATTCGCCTGTTCAAAATTACAAAGTACAAATCACATTACAAATTAATCAATTAAAAAGAAAAACCCCAACATGACAGTTAAAAAAGTAGTGAGCTGAAAACAATACCTGTATGAGTGTATAAGAATGTTGAGACTAATATAAACACTAAACTGCAATTTAGAATTTAAAGAAAAAATACAAAAAATAGAATAACACTCTTTGGAAAAAGATACAAAGCTATCTCACTGTAGCCAACTCTCATTACATCACCGTGTACATACATAAAATAAAATAAAAAGCATTTAAAAACGAAATAAATGTTTCGCAAATTCCCCTATATTGCGATTTTTAAACCATTTCTCAACGAGCAGTCTCCATTGATCTGATAAAGTCCACCAACGTTCATCTACTCTTATCGTATGTCAAATTCCATTGCACTGCCGCCGCTACCAACCAAGTTAGAGCATTCACTTCTGATTTTTCCGCCAGTTGAAATTCGCCAATCATTAACTGCTCATTTGACAAAGAAAACAGACCTCCTTGTATTTTCCGCACTGTATTGACAGTTCATGTCCAGACAGGTCGCGCTTCTCGACAAAATGTAACTCGGTGCACTGTGGTATCGAGCTCGCCGCAATGTCCACACTTATTAGTTATCTTCAGACAAGTTGTGACGAAAGTGTTTTGTTGCTGTTGGAACGATGTCATTAATTACCGAGTAGAGTGATGATCTAACTGAGTGGGTACTTGTTTATTTTTAGCATTTTACCACACCATTTATCATTGCCTTTGAGGAAATTTTTGTTCAATCGGTACTGGTCTCTGTAATTCTTTCAGCAGGTAAGTGTAGAAATTTCCTTGTCGAGTGAAATTTTCTCTTTCTTTCCGGTCCTGCGGGAAACTGTCAAAGGAACCTCTGAAAATACAGTGGTCTATACAAAGTTCTATACGCTGTGTCATATGTTTTGTTGAAGGTATAACTTGAGCAAAGTACCATATTTTGGATAAAGCAAAGACATTAATATGCCATACTTTTTTGATGAAGTTCAGAGACCTTATATGTAGATACATTGTGGTGTTTCTAACTTTATTATTTATCTACGTCCAATTCTTGTTTAGCATATCTTTAAAATTTTGTTGGAAAATAATCCCTAAAATTTTCAACTTAGTTGCAATGGGCAGTGATCGATTAGGCGCAGGTAACTGATGTCGGCCAAGAAGCAGCATTCCGGACTTTTTCTTGTTTACCTTCGATCCTGAATCTTCCTGAAATTCGTGGATTATATTTAGAGTTCGCTCTTCCTCGGATGGTTATGTTAGGATAATACACACGTCGTCAGCATTCGCCCGTACTGTCACTTTTTGTGCACTGAGATTCAGGCCAGTTATACACTGCTTTATTCGGTGAAGAAAGGTTTCTAGCGTTACGATGAACAGAAGCATAGAGGGGACATCCTTGACGAACTGATTTGCGTATAGGTATTTTCACAGTTAGACGTCAATTTATAATGATTCTGGAGGTGGCTGATCTATACAGTCCTTTAATGCACTCAATTTAGATGGAGAGGCGAAAGCTTGCATTGTGAACCATAGATACGGATGTTTTATTCTGTCGAAGGCCTTATGGAAGTCCAAACTTACGAGTGTCGTGGGAGGCAGGTTCGATCAGGCTTTGTTGTGTAGTAACAGAATGATGTTTCTTAGCACTAACAGATTGGAGATATTTTGACCGGATGTCCCACACGATTGCCATTGTCCGATGATCTGTTGCAACTGCGATTTATTCGAGAAGTTATTATTTTAGTGAAGATCTTGTAATCTGTATGTAGCAAGGTGATCGGCCTGAAGTCTTCCATTCCTAGAGATCTTACGGTTTTGGGAAGTGAAATAATAATTCCGGACGTGAAATCTTCCGTCAAGATGTGTGGCCCCTCTAGTAATTCTTCGTACACTTTCAACAGGTCTTCCCCAATTATGTCCCACATTATGTTGTAGAATTCATAAATTATTCCATCTGGACCTGGAGAGCGATGACGCTATGCTTTGGAAAGTGCAGAGAGTGCTTCCTCCGAGGTAATATCTGCAATCAAACTTGACCCATCTTCTTTATTCATTGTTGGTATACCGTGCTGTAGGATGCTGTAAAAGACCTGATTAATGTGTGGGTCGTCATAGAATGGTGTTGTGAAGTAGTCTGCACCAATTTGGATTACGTCTTTCATATCTGACTTTGTGACCATGCTCATCCCGGAGTTTAGTACTTGCTTTCTTCTTCCCTTTACGTCTTTCAGTCAAAATGTGAAATAGAGAAGAACGTTCTTCTTCAACTACTGATGGTACTTTTGCACGCATGAACGCCCGTTTCAGATTATTCTCTTGAATATTAATGATTGTGTGTTTGATTTCTTTCATTTCGTTAGTGACATTCTCTGGCTTGCTGTAGTTGAAGCTGGTATAAAACTTCATAATAAAAATGCAATGTATTTATCTTTTCCTTTGCCCCTTGTTTGGAAATATTTTGAAAAAGTCATTTAATTTCTGGTTTAACAGTATCAGTCCACCGTGTCACGTGGTAATGGTATTTAGATCGTTTACTACGGAATTTCATCCATAGTGCTCGAAAATCATTTTTGACATCTTTGTCGTACTAGAGCGACGCATTTTCCAGTATCCATGCCCATGTAGAGGTGGTCGTATTGTTTAGTAACGAAATATGAGAGCATGATGGTCATTGAATGACACCGGTATAACCTCAGAACTCTGTAGCCTATTTATCATCTTTCGTGCCCTATCGATTCGAGAAGCTGACCCGGCCCGGTAGAATGTAAATTGGACGTCTGTTCTATGTTTATGTTTCCATACGTCATGTAAGTGTAATCCCTCAACAAGATTCTGTAGGCTGCGACAGTTATTGAAACGTGCGGTCTGATCAGGCGGATTTAATACACAGTTAAAATCTCGGCCCATAATTATGTTATTAATAGGGCTCTGCACAAAATATCTGATGTCATCTTCAGATAATCGTTCTCTGTCAAGACGCTCTGAACCTGCCGGAGCATAAACGTTAATAAAAAGAGTATCCTCACATTTCACAGCAATAATTCTACCATTGGGATGAAACTCCGCTTCAGAAACAGTCAGTCCTGCTCCATATATTCTAGCCGTACCTCTAAGTGATGGACCAACATTTACTTTATATTCGTATCCCGACAGCCAGTCGAAGTTTGGATCATTAAATTCTTTAATAAATAGGATATCTATGTCATGAACCCTGAGAAACTCCTGAAGAAGAGCTTACGTGGTTAGACTTTTGACGCTGTCCACATTCAAGGTGGTGACACAACGTAGGAGTGTCATCTGCAGAAACAAGGGAAGATTCAAGGTAATTGTAGTAGAATTCATCCTGGTAGGAGGATTTGATTAAGCTGCTGTGACCAAAACACTTTCATGCATACACTACTCTATACTTTCTGATATTTAAGTCTACTGCGTGATGTACTACGCCTTTGGGTGTTGTATGGTTTTGATTCGTCACATGCAATGTATTTGTTGACAACTTTCATCTGTAAGTTTTGAGAGTTCTTGTTACTGCCTGTCGTATTCGGGGTATTCTTGTCACCTGGTAGCAAGTTCACTGCACTTTCACTAACACTCGGTCCTGTTGTTGTGTTGGAATCAATTACAGGGTCGGGAATGGGAGAATTTTCTGAATCTGGCGTAAACTCCATATCTTCACTGAGCAAAGAAGCAGACTTCGTTTGTTTGTTGTCTGTGATTGGATGGTTTGTAAAATCTGGATGTGTATGCTTTTCTGTTAACTGAGTGTCTCCTTTTGGTTAATGGGATTCTTCCTGAATTTCCATATCCTCAGACCATATTTTTATTTCTAACGGTATACTTGCTATTTGTTTCATTCTAACTGGGCTCTCTGCGGCTGCCGCGTGATCTACAGTCTCCTGTGGTGCCTGAATGTGTCCCCCTTTCTCAAAGTTGTCACTACAAATTGTCTTGAATGCTTCCCCCCTTACTACGAGGTAAAGATGTGTCCTCTATGCCGTCAGCTAGAAGGGAGTTTTCTTGAAAGTCGTGTTGCTGTTTATGCGGAGTGTGAGTAATACTCTCTAATACGGTTGGGCATTCAGCCGAGAGAACGCCGAATTCAGTATCTGTTGTGTTGCTTAGTGTAGCGCTCCCATCAGACTCGGCCACTGCGGAGCTGTTTGTTTTCAACTCAGCGCAGGACGGGCTTTTCTGTTGGGACAACCTATTTGAAGGCGTGTTGATTTTTTGCAATAGAAACATGACTTTCATTGTCCTTCGTACGACAGTAGAATTCTACAATCTTTCAGCATATGATGAGAAGGGATAGGGTAAGTAAGTTCTATTTTTACAATTCGTATGCCATTACTTACATCTGCAAATACGTAGGCTTCATTCCACCGTTCTTCGTGGATGTCCTTAACTACTCCATATGTAGAGAGAACTCGTGCTTATATCTGGAGGAGGTTGAGCACACGTACTCGTTTAGTTAAAGTGTCCGCTGCTGAAATCGTTACTTTAGTGGTACCGCCATTAGCTGAACGAAAAATTTTCACTCCTTCGTGACGTGCTAGAAGGTTTTCAAAAAGAGTCGCACATACTAGTTTTATGTACACAGCATTTTCCCCCTTATTTAACTGTTATTTACCGTTATTTAACTTGACCTCTGTTGAGTTTTAGTTCGTGACTAATCCAACGATGGATTTCTAAACGCGAAGGCCTATTAATCCTGACTTCGAAAACACATTGTATAGTGTTTTTCCTGATACTCGTCCTGATTGTATATACAATTTTCCAAGGACAACACAAAATATGTATTAGGAACACACACTTGCACTACGCGATAACCACATAGTACCGACACGCCGCTTGCCGTGTTACCTCGCCCGAAGTTACGCACGAACTGTTTTTGGTGATTTTTATAGTGAGGGGTACATGCATGGTGATTTAACAATTAAACGGTTTATTATTTTAATTTAATTGTTTGTCTTGTCTATAAATTCTTTGGATTATTACACCACATTTGCTGAGTATTTTATTAGGATGTGTTGGGCTAGGATTAGTTCCTTATTGCTTTGTGTTTTATTATCAGAATGTGAATGTTGGAAAATTCTGGTAAAGTATTATATTGCAACTCGCGGGGAGGTAGTTTTCACTAAATGTTTTACATCAGTTTACAAGGTGAGTCTCTCTTCTATGCTAAAAAGCAAGAAGGTGATTTGGGAGGTGATGAGGAAGATGACAAAGCGGAAATATATAGTTCAGTTTCTATCGTTCTTTTACTAAAGCTGCATACTGCTAATACAGTATAGCAACTGTGCATCCAGGCCTACATCTGATGACGCTAGAGCAATTGTTAGCTCACATTAACACTCACACAATTTAAGCGTAAGTGTGAATAGTGGGTGTGTGCGAGACCTTCCTGCACTGCAGTCTGCAGGCAGATGCTTGATAAGTGCTCCTCGTATAACAGGGTCTAAGCTGGAGAGGGCGAGAAACGTCACATCAGTTGTTCAAAGTTACTTCCGTCGGTTCGCTGGAGGCAACGCACACGATACGCGTGATCCTCCAGCTTTGATAAACTGACATAATTTTTTTTTTTTTTTTTGCTATTTGTTTTACGTCGCACCGACACAGATAGGTCTTATGGCGACGATGGGAGAGGAAAGGCCTAGGAATGGGAAGGAAGCGGCCGTGGCCTTAATTAAGGTACAGCCCCAGCATTTGCCTGGTGTGAAATTGGGAAACCACGGAAAACCATCTTCAGGGCTGCCGACAGTGGGGTTCGAACCCACTATCTCCCGGATGCGAGCTCACAGCTGCGCGCTCCTAACCGCACGGCCAACTCGCCCGGTAAACTGACATTAAGAAATAGTAGTAGTGTATCTGACAATACTGCTTGGCTTACTATCCTTATCATCGCATTAGTCACGTCCCTGCGTTTTGCCCTGTGTGTAGCCTAATGCTCAATAACACTAGCAGATAGGTTCTATATAAATATGTAGACGGGGTTGATAGCTAAATATTCCCTCATCCATCACAAAATGTGATCAATAACTATTAGACATCGATCAGACACTTTTGATATTTCAGTTGAATAGAATGGATGCTTCAGAATTTATTCCTTGGCTCATACATGACATTCAACTAAAGTTATAGAGCAAAGCTACATTTTACTGAAGCTCAACACAAGTGTTTGGATATATTCAATGCATTAATTATCTACACACAAAACCAAAAAGTGAACGTAATGTGACATGATGTGGCAGATAGGTTTTTTTTTTTTTTTTTTTTTTTTTTGCTGGTTGCTTTACGTCGCACTAACTCAGATATGTTTTATGGCGACGACTGGACGGGAAAGGGCTAGGAGTGGGAAGAAAGCGGCCGTGGCATTAAGGTACAGCCCCAGCATTTGCCTGGTGTGAAAATGGGAAACCACGGAAAACAATTTTCAGGGCTGCTGACAATTGGGTTCGAACCTACTACCTCCCGAATACTGGATACTGGCCGCACTTAAACGACTGTAGCTATCGAGCTCGGTGGCAGATAGGTAAGGTGTGGTATAATGCTATTAAGTTCTTACAATCCCTCTGCACCTAAGTACACTTGATAATAATCTAGACGAAAGTTGTGAACTTGTCTTGACCTTATCAGCAAAGGTTAATGGTGTGACAGTGTTCTCATTATTCCCCTCCAGTAGTTAATTACTTGTTTACTTAATCAGTAGATTCTGAGCTGAATTCTCTTACTCATTCCCCTCCAGTAGTTAATTACTTGTTTATTTAATCAGTAGATTCTGAGCTGAATTCACTTAATAAAATAAGACTTCATTCTCGAAGAACCATCAAGCCAAGGATGTAATTAGAAAACTGTCTGTCTGTTTTAATTGCTAGTAACCGGCTCCTAGTAGCTAGGAATTATCTTTAAAATTCCACTCAAGTCAGAATTTCGCACAGTAGCTGATTATTCTTTATTAATTTCTTTCACTAAAGATGAACAGATTCTCTTTTTTCCACTTTTAGCACTAAATACTTCTCGGTGATATTTATTTAAGACTAGCTGATGTACCCGTGCCTCGCTACGGGATTCTCAGAAAGACTGACTTGGTGGTTTTCCTAACTGAATTCAACATAGGTCAATACAAAAACGTCAATAGGAATGTAGCGATTGAAAGCAATGTTATCATATAAAATACTCGATCAAATGAAAAACCGCACACTTTCTCACTTTCAACGAACAGTACTACGGTGCCGATCGAACAGTCCAAAGTTCCAGAACTGGAATAACCAGGTCGCAGACTGCCGTGAACACTCCTCTGTCATTATTCCGTTAAATACGCACACTACTCATTGCAATCAGTGCCTCAGAGTAGGGACTGAATAGCTCGAATGCTATGATGAACCAGTGTGTTACGTACCAGTAATATCAGAAAATGTATGAACCAGAGGAATGGCATGCTAAAGAAGAAAGTTATCTAACTCCGCAGCTACTTCCCGCCAATATAAGGGGCAGGCTGTTACACTCGGTACGACCAGGCGAGCTGGCCGTGTGGTTAGGGGCGCGCAGCTGTGAGCTTGCATCCGGGAGATAGTGGATTCGAACCCCACTGCCGGCATCCCTGAAGATGGTATTCCGTGGTTTCCCATTTTCACACCAGTCACACCAGGCTGTACCTTAATTAAAGCCAAGGACGCTTCCTTCACACCCCTATTCCTTTCCTATCCCATCGTCGCCATAAGACCTGCCTGTGTCGGTGCGACCTAAAGCAAATTAAAAAATCCTCGGTACGCTGCAGTAATCCTATCTATCGGGGATGAGTGGAAACAGAAGACAAAAAGCACATCACAACAAACAATGGCCAATGTAATGTTATTGTTGATAAAGTTCATGAGCTCTCTACATTGCAGGCCTTCACATTAGTTTTCGATGATGATGATGCTTGTTGTTTAAAGGGGCCTAACATCGAGGTCATCGGCCCCTAATGGTACGAAATGAAATGACAACAAAAAATTCAAAATCATAAACTGACCAAAAGAAAAAAATCGTCATGAAGAAGGAATGGATGGACATGTAGCAAAAAAAACAAGCAAACAAAAAAATTAGTGGATTCAACTCAAAAAAAAGGATCATATATAATTTATTACTGACCAAGGGACCACTCAAAGCAGAATCCTGAATCGAGGATGCTTGATGTCGAAAGGGGTGCAAAATCCACGTCTAAGGCCCCACAGAATGGTACATGTCGCGAGTAAAGTAGAACCATGCTATTTGTCATGTTGGGGTACTAATCAAAAGTAGTGAAGACTCACAGTGTTCCACACAAGATGGTACTAATCACAAGTAGTGTACTTCGTACAGGCAACGCAGACCTATGGTGTTTCTCACACAATGGCGCCACCCATAGCCAACGCAAACCGATGAGTTTCCTCACCTAGGTGTACTAGTCACGGGTGCCGGTCCCCCGGGCCCCGTGGTGTTCCTCACATAGGGGGTACTAATCACAGGCAACGCAGACCCACGGTGTCGCTCATATAGTGGTACAACTCACAGGCTACGCCCAGACCCGCGGTGTTGCTCACATGGGTACGACGCGCGGGTACTGGAAACCCACAGGGGAACCACTCTCTGCTTCTACTAATCACAAACCTATTGTGTACCAAATATATTGGTACTACTCGTATGTAAAGGCGACCCATGGTGTTCCCCGCGTGATGGTACTAACCAATAGTAGTTTCATGGTTCTAATACCAGCATCCCTTGGTCGCCCCTTGTTGTCGCCTCTTACGACAGGCAGGGGATACCGCGGGTGTATTCTACAAGTGCATACCACACCCGCAGGGGGTAGTGTGTTTGGTCCGCGAGAGGTATTTTATTTCCCTCAAGTCCGCCGGCAAGCCGGTTAGGACTACCCTATCCGCCACCTGGGACGCGCCACGTGGGAGTATCACCTCTCCCCCTGCTACGCCAGCGTAGCTGGTTCGTGGACATTAGTTTTCTTTCGACTCTGTGACATTAGGGCGTCTTACAAAGTTATTTATATCGTAGAATGTAGTTACTTATTCTCACACTTTACATACCTACTTTCACTAAATTCTGTTTACCCATTTTCTCGTGACTCGGCGCTGATATGGACTTAGTAACAAATCCATATTAATGAATATCTCTGTGATTATGTGCGGTACGGTACAATGTATAAGACATAAGTGATCGGAAATTTAATAACTTCTTACATAACTACTACTAACTTACGACATAACTAAAGTTATGTTAGTTATGTAGTATTTATCGATCCGACCACTAATAACATAAATAACTTATTTGAGAATTAAATTTCAGGCCCTCCCCTAAACTACAATTTCACTCGGCGTGAATAAAATAATTTACAGCCTAGATTGTAGCGGTTCATCACCCGACTTTACATACCGATTTTCATTAAATTCTCTTCAGCCGTTTTCTCGTGATGCGTGTACATACATACATACATACATACAGACTGACAGACAGACAGACATTAGGGAAAAGTAAAAAGTGCATTTCCTTGTTACTGTGGACATGACCGATACAGAAGAACCATTCTTTTCAAATTCAGAGCAATGTACAGACAAAACTCTTATTTAATATATATATATAGATAGATTTATAATCGATTGAACTTGTTTTCCTACGGTAACAAGGTAATACAGTATTATCCAATTACGAAATACGGTCACTTGAATGAAGGCCAGCTGTCCTCGGGTTATGTGGACACGTACAGCATGGACTCATTCTAATTACAAAAGTCTACTATCAAATTTTTCATTGTAAATCTAAATTAAAGGAAATAGAATGATGAAATGTTGCTATTCCTTGAAGTAGACGGAACTGTTGCCAATTTTCAAGTACACGGGTTTCGGATTTGAGAAAATGGGATTTGGAGAAGTTGGTAAGAATGAGACATAGTCAAGTGCGCACTAAAAAGAAGCTGAAAATAGAACATGTAATAATAATAATAATAATAATAATAATAATAATAATAATAATAATAATAATAATAAGAGCTATAACGATAAACTTGTGACGCAACAGCCCATCAGGGCCGTGGCCAATCAAAATGACGATTTTGAGGTTTTTATTGTACGTGACATGTTTTGGTCGTGCCGTCTTATGGGTACACTATTGTATGCGCAGGTTTCATAGGAATGGAGATAAGCCAGGTGATACTATCGTACGTGCAAGGTAAGCCACCTATAAACAAGAGTAAATGATCATACAACAGTTCAACCTTACGCCGTCCGCCCGCACTCCTTATCGTACTGGCCGTAACGATAGTTTACTATGGTCAGAACTGTCGATTCGACCTGCCCTAAAGGTAATAACTACAGCCCGGATTGTTATGCATTAATAGGTTAGAATGCAAACTTACTGAAGCAAGTAGCAAGTATAGTCTACCTTCACAATGAGTAAGCTATGAGGATTGCATAAACGTTAGGGGTACTGCCCATCTGAACCCCTATAATATATGTTACTATTGCTACACTATGGAAGAGCGGGTGGCCGACACTTCCTGCAAACCAAATTAGTTTGCAGTCTAACCTGTTACTACATAAAAATCCGGGCTTTAGTAATAAAAAGTGCGCCTCAGCAGCTTCTTTCTGTTCTCTTGTAAAGTTAGTGAAATGTCACTTACGATAGTTATTTTTTTTGCTAGTTGCTTTACGTCGCACCGACACATATAGGTCTTATGACGACGATGGGACGAGAAAGGGCTAGGAGTGGGAAGGAAACGGCCGTGGCGTTAATTAAGGTACAGTCCCAGCATTTGCCTGGTGTGAAAATGGGAAACCACATTTCAGGGCTGCCGACAGTGGGGTTCGAACCTACTATCTCACGAATACTGGATACTGGCCGCACTTAAATGAGAACACAACACAAAAATCAAGTTGCCTCAGAATCAAAGAGTGTATCGGACAGTGTTCAACTATATATTTGCTTTTGCTGTGCGCCGCTCCGCAGGCCGGTGAACTAAGGAAACACGAGTAGCTGTGACGTCACTGCGCTGTAAGCGCTGAGCGAGCCATCCAGTTGATCACTGCAGTACGCGCTCATCCGCTCTTCCGTTTACTTGAAGTGTTGTTTATTATAATAGTGCGGTGACTGTTTGTCGAAATGCCTTCCTGTAGTGTGTACAGCTGTAAAAACACAACGAGTAGAAACCGAAAGTGTAGAGAGAAAGACATACATTTCCATAGGGTTCCAAATCGAAGTAAGTCGCCTCGAAGGTATAGCAGTTGGGTACAATTTTGCAAGAGGAAACACTTTTCTCCCGGTAAGGGAGCTACTGTGTGCTACCGGAAGCAAATGTCCCAATATCATCAGCATTATTGTTGTCAGGCATTCTGTTTGAACCTTTTCGGTCATTCTGCAAGTTCGTTAACTTACATATGATGTCACGAACTGTATATGATAGAATTATTCATAGAAAAACTGGTCCTATAGTGGAGGGTGCATGGGAGGTGGTGGTGGTGATAATTGTTTTAAGAGGAAGTACAACTAGGCAACCATCCTCTATATAACACTAATCAGAGGGAAAAAATGGAAGGGATCCGACACTTAGAAAACTGAAGATATCGGCCAAAGGAAGACAAGAACCACGAAGGGCGTGAAAATGAAAGACTCCCTAGTCCTCCATACGTAATACCGTCGGGGTCGGAAAAGAATAAGAGTTGACCAAGGGAGGTCGGATAGGAGAGATGAAAGTGAGGAGCCTGGCACAAGTAAGTGGAAGCAATGCCAGGACTCAGCTGAGGGCCCCGTGGTCGCCAACCCACGCTCCAAAGTTTAGAGCCCCTCGGGCCGGGTGCTCGGGATCAAGAAAGGACAAATGTTATCGATTGTTTGAAAAGCAGTGCCAAACCCATTTGGTTAACCGAAGATGGCCAGTACGATTATCCCGGCTTTTCAGCAAAATATTTAGTGTATTCACTAATGGATATAAATACAGGCCGCATAGTTCATTTCGAACATGTTCATAGAGTGATGGTGAAAGGTGATCTTGAAAGGGATTCGTGTGAAATCGCGATGAGGAAGATTGTACAAGAAGAAAATTGTAATATAAAACTCTTCCTTTCAGATAGACACAAAGGAGTAAGGTATTTACTGACAACGCAGTATCCTGATATTGAACATGAATTTGATGTTTCGCACATATCAAAAAGTCTAATGAAAAATATGAAAGCTCTCGATAAATATCATCCAGATGTTCAAGCGTGGAAGGCCAGTAAAAATAATCATTTATGGTGGGCAGCACAAACATGTAATGGAAACAGTTCTGTGTTAATAGATAACTTTACATCAATTTTGCACCACGTAAAAAATGAGCATAAGTGGTTAGAAAACGGTGAATGGAAATCCTGTGAGCACGATACATTAACGGAGAAGGAAGAAAGAAAGAAAATGTGTATTAAAGGAAATTCAAGTTCATATGAGGCCTTGAAGAAAAGGTTTTAGACAAATCTTTTTTAAAAGATGTGGAACATATAAAACACTACGTTCACACCGGAAGCCTAGAAAGTTATCACAACCTTCGTTTGAAATACGCTCCTAAAAGAGTTCATTTCTCGTACAGAGACTTAAAGCTCAGGTCAGTGATTGCTGCATTGGAATATAATTGGAATATCAATAAAGTCAAAGTTGGTTTCAAAACTCAGCACTCAAAATCAACAGGAGCCTGGGTGATAAAACAAATATGACGCGTCAAGCGATGGATGGAAGAAGGCAATAATGAACAAAATAAATCTCTTGCAAACTAACTATAGTAGAGCCTCACCTGAAGATCAAGCAATGGATCTGTCACTGCCTAAAAACGTCGCTCCAATACCTCGACCTTCCAATGACGACCTGACCAAAAAGCACTTCTCACGATTTCACTCGTAACAATAAATGAGGTACTGTACTTCATGTGAAAATAATATATTATCTATATTTATCATACAAACAAGCTTAGGAAACTCTTACATAATTCTACTGTTTTAATTTCATTTTTTCATTTACAGCTTGAAGCCCACATAGGTGCCATCGGGTTCCGGAAATGTGTTCCTTATGGTGTTGATAACCCGTGATGGTATTGAGCCGTATCCTGCCGGCCCATAATAATAATTGGAATATTATTTGACCAAATATGCGAAATTTATTCATAAAAGTTACAGTCTAACATGTTAAAGCATCGTATCCCAAGATAGTTGATACCGGATGTTGAGCAAGACAGTAAATCGCTGGATATTGCTTCATATTTCCATATGACCGTGAGAAAGGATAGCGTACCCAAGCGCTGGTAAGGGCCGACACGTGTATTAGATGCTGACCAAGCAAGATATTTCAGCCAATGGGAACTTAAGGATTTGGCAAACCTGGAGGCCACACCGCGCCAAATATTAATTCCAGGATGACCAACGTGCTCTGTGGATAAAGTCAGTTTCTGTAGGTAATCGGTTTTCCACAGTTTCTGAAGTCAGATATATCTGGAAATGTATTATAAAAATTGGTGGAAGAGATTTGCTAGTGTTTGAGCTGTGTTTTGTAAATATATCACAATAAGTATTGTGTCATTATATATGACGAACTCTCTGATTGGTAGTTGGTTCAGACACCCGGGAACCCCAGCATTATTGGCGTCACCGAAGCCTCCTCAGTAACCCAAGCTCTGGAGAGCGTCAGTCTGTAGTAAAAGTTTGAACGGTGCGGATGCACTAACTCTGTATCTCTGTGGTAAAGATTTGAACAGTGCGGATGCATTAACTCTGTGACTGGTGATCGTGATTAACGTGGTGTTATTCCAGCAATAGTAACTGGTTCTCATTGATACTTCAAATTGTGCAGTCGAAATATTTACTGTACTTGAGTAAATGAAATAGAATAATTTTGGCAGAGTTTACTTTCAATTGATAAAGACGGTGTAGTGACCGCTGAGTAACAAGTGTAGTGGAAACGTGCTATTGTTTCACTATTTCGCGACGGGCGCGTATTCGCGTGGAACTTCCGTACCGAACCGTGTGCTGCATTTCTAACTGTGTTTTTACCCTTTAAGTGAAGTGTGTAATATATATGTGAATCAGTGTGTTTAGCTGATTTGGTAAAGAAAAGGGTATTTCGGCTCGCAGCATTAAGCAGCGAAGAGATTATCAACTATAGTCTTCTGTGTTCCAGTGAATTATTTTCCAGCAAGATGATGGATACGCCTGCAGAGGAAGGAAGTGCATTCACACATGTTAATGATGTGATTAACATGGAGTAGATCCCAAAAGCAGTGGGGATGTAAGCTGCTATCGTGGTTTCCCGAGAGTCATGTAAAATAAGGCGCATGTATTATTTATGGCATGATATGTAAGTTATGTTAAGGTACTAGGGCAGTGTAGATAGAATTTAACTTCATGTAGAGTAAGCCTGACGGCATGTGTTTGTTTAACTTTGTTACTATGAGAGTTTATTTTATGCATGTTTATTTTATTTTTATTTTGCTTTATGATTATATGTTTGGGAAAATGAGGGATTGATAGGATCAGTTGTTTATTTGTGTATATTACTTAGCGTAGGATATTCCGAGTTTTCCTTATATATATGCTAGAAGGGCTAGATTGACAGGTTCATTTTTATATTACGTCAAACACGTATTAATTCATTTCATTTCGGTTATTCAGAGAGACAGGTATAGCTATTTTGCATGATGCATGGTTTTACAGAAGCTGATTGAAGGAGCTGCAGAACGTCGTTGTTAAAATAAGATCTTTGAAGTGAAGTTGGATTCTGTTTGCCTTATGGTCTGCCAAGGACTCGAACTGTGTCTCATTATGTGGAAAGGCCAGTAGGATTCATGAGGAATAATGAGATAATAATTGCATGCTGAATTATAATGTATTGGTGCAGGCTGATTGTATGCCTGACAAGATAAAGAGTATTGTGCAGATGTGTGTGCCTGCCTAGTGTCTTCTGAGTGTATATTGTGATCAGAATGGACAGTGTTAATTCCAGACTATTGAGTCTGATGTTAAATGGCCCAAGCATGCTAAGAAGGAATGAATATACGTGAGTTTCCGTGTAGTTGATGAAAGGCGTTATCTCATGGCAAGCTGATTCCTGGCCTGTGTTTATCTGTATGTGCAAAGGAGACAGTATTTCCTTGTGGCGGCCTCGGAAGACAAAATCCAATCTTTAGCATAGTGGAGTTCAATATTTATTTCAGCTCGTAATCTACCCGGAAGTACATGACGGATGACCGCGCTGTTGAGCGCTTAAACGCAGCAGAAGGAGGCAATGTTGCCCATTGCTTTCTTCATGTTATCAAGAGTTATTTATATGTTTTTCCCTTACAGGATGATGTTTTACATTATTATTTGTGATTGTATACCTTGTCACGTTGTTTGTAAAGGGAACAGCCCGAGTGCTGAAGTATTGTTGGTTTATCTAGTTCTGTCTAGATCTTTTGTAGTGAACCGGGATTCACATTAGAATCAGTGTAGCATTTAAGAATTTACTTGATATCCGATGTATATATATAGTTTGATTATTTTGAATTATTGTAAATATAGTGTAGGATTTGCCCCTAGTATTTTGCATAAATTACATAGCGTCCATTGCGTCTTAATTATTTTTCTTTTCGTCGTAATTTTCTGTATAATGTAACTTTTTATTTAATTGTAATTTCGGAGACTCTCGGGAGTAACTTAACTTTGAAACCGTATCGTTGGGATGCGATAGGGTGAAACTCCATACGGAAATACCACATGGCAGTGTTTGCGTACACTTGTTGCCATACAACATAAACATTGGACTATAAGAAGAAACTCGGTCTTGATTTATATAAATGTTCTTTGTTGAACTTGTTTTTTTAATGTCAATTTGTATAATCATTCAATTAACGTTTTTAATTTCGATTTATTTCAATACTTTGAGTTCATTTTTTTCAAATTATTACTTTTTCTTGATTCAATTATTTTCGTGTGTTTTGATCGGGGATATTTATTAATAAATCCATCTTACCCCCTATTATTGTTTCTCATTCGTGTTATACCTCCATTTCCTGTCATTGATTGCTATTTTAGTGTAGAAGTTCGACTTTTTATCCTGACCCAATCGACAACCTACCCACTCTCTGCCCAACCCTGAGTTAGTCGGATGTTCATACAGGAATGGAGGCATCGTCCTAGAATTTACCCACGAAGTGAAGTGTTTGTAACAAATAAAACGCCAAGTTCTATTTGATGGATTTAAAGCTGTCGGTAAACGTTTCCTTGCCATGTTCTTTGTTTTTAAGCTCATGTTATGCCTTGTCATTGTCAATATTTCACGGTCTAAGATAAGCCTTGTAAACGAGGGATTTCTTGTTATACACAAACTTCTCAGATTCCCCTGCTTTTACATTGTCTAATTCACAACGGCATACACTTTCTTCATCCGTATCCATGATGGTACACTCATTACATTTACACCAAATTCGCGTGCCCGCACGGCCTGTAGTGTTTAGCATATCCATGTCAAGATCGCTATCTGAATGGACATCAGCAAACGTCGTTCGTTCTGGCTCATACTGATACGGACGAATGATATTTACATCCATTATAAATAAAAATAAACTCACTAACACTGGCAATAGAATAACACGGCAGTAGCAGATGGAGTGCGGGAAAAGACTGCGCGAGTTTACTCCCAGCGTCAAGGCTGCCATGTAGACTATACAGCGCAGTGACGTCACGACCAGTTACTACTTCAGCACATAACTTGAGAATGGTTGGACATAGAGGCACCAGATTAACGGCATTGTTATTACATTCCCATAATACATATTTAGCAATGAATAACGAAATATGTGTTTTTGTGTTGTGTTCTCCTTTAAGCGACCGCTGCTATCGAGCTCGGTACGATAGTTTTCGTCTGACGTCCAGATTTATTAGGAGTATTAACGATATCACGCTATCCAGCAGTCATCGGAAAATAAGCCTTCTACATCAGCCTACATTTCCCTCCGAACGCTTTTTCCCAATGGATTTCTTTTGCATTGTATCAGATAATTTTTCATTCAAGTCAAAGCATTTAAGTTGGTCGGCATTCTTCTCTGCATGTTAAGGGTGTTTAATGCATCTTCAATGTGGTTTGCTCATATAACAAAGACTGGGGGAGCAATTACTTAGCTAATAATGTGAATTAAAGGACAATCCATTTTCGTGGCATCTCGTGTTATCATACTTGTTTCTTCAAGTAAGGACCTAGGTGCTTTGTGCAATTTTTATAGGACCCTCCGCGAGACAATCTTGAAAGACCTCTTCCTTATATCGGTTATCAACGTAAGTTAGTTATGAAAATACTGTGTTATCATATCGTCGCTGAAGCCTCCGTTGCCCAGGCGGCAGCGCATCGACCTCTCACTGCTGGGTTCCGTGGCTCATATCCCGGTCACTCCATGGAAATTTGTGCTGCACAAAGCGGAGGCGGGACAACTTTTCCTCCAGGTACTCCGGTTCTCTGTGTCATCTTTCATTCCAGCAACACTCTCCACTATCATTTCGTTTCATTTATCAGTCATTAATCATTGCCCCAAAGGAGTGCGACGGGCTTCGGCAGCCGACACAATTCCTATCCTCGCCGCTAGATGGGGGCTTCATTCATTCCATCCTTGACCCGGTCACTGACTGAAAAACTGATTGTAGGTTTTCATACCGTCGCTACTGTGGCAAAACTGCAAATGTGACAATGCTCTTACTATCCATTATTTCCCTTAATAGTTGTCACGGCTCTAAGTCACATTGATATGTAGTCCATCAGAACAATTTTCGTTGATTTCATTTTCCTATGCGCGTATGTAAAGGTAAATGAGCCTTAAACACATCATACCCTAGGAGTGGGTAAATATGTCATGTAAACATACATTCCTACAGTATAATGAGAATTGCCACATTCACGGTCTGGGCACAGCAGTGACTCACTCACCTATTTATGAATGCTAAATTCTTACACACAGGCCAATACCTCAACTAATTGAAGGTCTCAACGGAAGAACTACCCATCCCAATTCGAACACACTGGAGATGTTTATGTTTTTATTTAACTGTGTACAACATGAAACTTACAAGCGGTATATTACTGACATTAATGGTTCGGCTCTATGGCTAAATGGTTAGCGTGCTGGCCTTTAGCCACAGGGGTCCCGGGTTCGATTCCCGGCAGGGTGGGAAATTTTAACCATCATTGGTTAATTCCGCTGGCACGGGTACTGGGTGTTTGTGTCGTCTTCATCATCATTTCGTCCTCATCACGAGGCACAGGTCGCCTACGGGTGTCAAATGCAAATATCTGCACCTGGCGAGCCGAAGTCCTCGGACGCCTCCCGGCACTAAAATCCATACGCCATTTCATTTACAGATATTAATAAGGATTCAAGTATATGTCATGGTCTTTCTTCCCGCAAACGACGGGCAATGTGCTATAATACACTGACTGACAGAGCAAATGCAACACCAAGAAGGAGTGGTCAGAACTTTATGCCAATTGCAGGGTAGACCGACGTCACTGAGGTATGCTCATGATGTGAAATGCGCCGCTGTGCTGCGCACGTAGCGAACGATAAATGGGACACGGCGTTGGCGAATGGCCCACTTCGTACCGTGATTTCTCAGCCGACAGTCATTGTAGAACGTGTTGTCGTGTGCCACAGGACACGTGTATAGCTAAGAATGCCAGGCCGCCGTCAACGGAGGCATTTCCAGCAGACAGACGACTTTACGAGGGGTATGGTGATCAGGCTGAGAAGGGCAGGTTGGTCGCTTCGTCAAATCGCAGCCGATACCCATAGGGATGTGTCCACGGTGCAGCGCCTGTGGCGAAGATGGTTGGCGCAGGGACATGTGGCACGTGCGAGGGGTCCAGGCGCAGCCCGAGTGACGTCAGCACGCGAGGATCGGCGCATCCGCCGCCAAGCGGTGACAGCCCCGCACGCCACGTCAACCGCCATTCTTCAGCATGTGCAAGACACCCTGGCTGTTCCAATATCGACCAGAACAATTTACCGTCGATTGGTTGAAGGAGGCCTGCACTCCCGGCGTCCGCTCAGAAGACTACCATTGACTCCACAGCATAGACGTGCACGCCTGGCAAGGTGCCGGGCTAGAGCGACTTGGATGAGGGAATGGCAGAACGTCGTGTTCTCCGATGAGTCACGCTTCTGTTCTGTCAGTGATAGTCACCGCAGACGAGTGTGGCGTCGGCATGGAGAAAGGTCAAATCCGGCAGTAACTGTGGAGCGCCCTACCGCTAGACAACGCGGCATCATGGTTTGGGGCGCTATTGCGTATGATTCCACGTCACCTCTAGTGCGTATTCAAGGCACGTTAAATGCCCACCGCTACGTGCAGCATGTGCTGCGGCCGGTGGCACTCCCGTACCTTCAGGGGCTGCCCAATGCTCTGTTTCAGCAGGATAATGCCCGCCCACACACTGCTCGCATCTCCCAACAGGCTCTACGAGGTGTACAGATGCTTCCGTGGCCAGCGTACTCTCCGGATCTCTCACCAATCGAACACGTGTGGGATCTCATTGGACGCCGTTCGCAAACTCTGCCCCAGCCTCGTACGGACGACCAACTGTGGCAAATGGTTGACAGAGAATGGAGAACCATCCCTCAGGACACCATCCGCACTCTTATTGACTCTGTACCTCGACGTGTTTCTGCGTGCATCGCCGCTCGGGGTGGTCCTACATCCTACTGAGTCGATGCCGTGCGCATTGTGTAACCCGCATATCGGTTTGAAATAAACATCAATTATTCGTCCGTGCCGTCTCTGTTTTTTCCCCAACTTTCATCCCTTTCGAACCACACCTTCTTGGTGTTGCATTTGCTCTGTCAGTCAGTGTATTAATAATAATTGATTATTAATCTTTACATCAGAATAAAGCAGCAAACTAAAACAAAATTTTCACTATCTGACACAGGAAAGATCGCAAACTCAACCATGCATTACTTCATATCTTCAACATATGAATCACGGCTTTCATAGACAGCTAATTGAAGTCCAGTATAAAATGCTTTGGTACACAGGAAGTACAATATTAATTAGAATTATAATGTCATCATATTTTGCCTTCCTTATCATCCTACCATTAAGATACTTCGTAAGCAAGGTTATATCATGTGCGACAGGACACTTTCTCTTTCCTCTCTGTAGGCTTATCATGTCCTCTGCAGCTATGTCACTGAAATACGTATTTCACATGCACCTATGAATGTTCTTCGTGAATCGAAATCGAGATGCCTTCCTGATATCCACTTTGCACTTTTACACGCTCACATTTCGCTTGATGAACATCGTATTTAATTTCGCCAGATTTTTAAAAACGTCGGTCTTTATGAAAGAAGTTTTAAAAGATTTCTTCACACAACTCTCCCTTTTCAAATCAGCTCACTGTTCAACCGAACTGTGTTTTCCTTTTAATCTTCTCTATGATATTAATGTGTAGTCTGAGAGCACTGTTCAATGGGAAAAAACAATATATTTTAATAACCTCCAGGGATATTGAAGCATAATATTTCCCTCTATTGCATAACATTTTATTTTTCTGCCTCTCCGGGACATTCCTTTTCCTTTCGGTGAGATTTAGAACATTACACACGACGTTAAAAGATCCACCCGTGTCTGTTATTACGCAGCTACTAGCCTACCGCTGCGCGCGTTACTGGAGCATTCGGGCACTGGACAGTCACGTGACTGGAGTTGGGCTGGGGAGTTCTTTCATTCGCGTACAAAAACAATAACAACTACTACTACTACTACTACTACTACTACTACTACTACTACTACTACTACTACTACTACCAAAAGGTTTTCATTCCTCCCCTGAAGTGGGAGGCGGGCCCCTTTGGCTGTGACGCCGTCTCTCAGGCCAGAAGACTTGTTACGGTGAAGGAGGGGGTGAGGGGGTTGGCGACCGTGGCCTAATCTAGGAACTGTCCCGGCATTCGCCTTAGTGCAGGAGAATGGAAAACCACAGAAAACTATTTTCAGGACAGCCGACGGTGGGGATCAGCCCCTCCCTCTTTCCCGAATACAGAGGTGTAGTGCCACGGTAGAGCCGCGGCCACCCCTCCTCTGCTCTGTTGGTCGGTCGGAGTGCAGAGCCGTCGTACCAGCCGAAGCCCACTTTGCAGCCGCAGACCGTACTGCAACATCGGAGTTTTCTCTATCAAAGGAACCCATTACCAACCTGTAACGAGTAAGAATACAACTACAAACTACTGATGTTTGCTAGAAGATTTATACAGCGTAGAACCTTTTTTTTTTGCTAGTTGCTTTACGTCGCACCGACACAGATAGGTCTTATGGCGACGATGGGATAGGAAAGGCCTAGGAGTTGGAAGGAAGCGGCCGTGGCCTTAATTAAGGTACAGCCCCAGCATTTGCCTGGTGTGAAAATGGGAAACCACGGAAAACCATCTTCAGGGCTGCCGACAGTGGGGCTCGAACCCACGGTCTCCCGGATGCAAGCTCACAGCCACGCGCCTCTACGCGCACGGCCAACTCGCCCGGTACAGCGTAGAACTAAAATCGACTTCAAATTCGGATGTGTGGTTCTTCCACTGAGCCACTCTATTAAATTCCACAATAAATTTTGAAATATAAGCTACACTCACCCCATTGATAATGTCAGTTCAGCCATTGTAGAGCTAGGAATTTAAAGTGCTGCACCTTAATTCTTTTTCGCAATTAAAATGCCCAAATTAGCCTGCCATGCGAAGAAAACAAAATGAACACCCGTAACTGTGTTTTAGTTGCACCTTTTTTCACCTTTCCTCAATGCTAGCAACTTTTTCCACTTGTTTAAGTTTTTTGGCTCCTTTGCCGCATTTTTTTCTAAATAAATCAAACAATAAAAGCCGAACATTTCGTCTATAAACTTGGTTCTATGTAGATCCTCAATTGGTCGCTAGATTCATAACCTCCCTATACTTCACTAATCGGGAGCTTAAGTACGACCCTGGTCATTGATGTACTATTAGCTTGCCACCCTTCATCAGCTGCTTGTCCTCCGGCCTTGATATTATTACGTAGGTGACGGTTCAGAATACGTTTTTTGTTTGTTTTTTTGCTATGGGCTTTACGGGCACCGATACAGATAGGTCATATGGCGACGATAGTTCAGAATACGCTTTGACTATGTATGGTGTTTGCCAAAGTACTATTACCAAATAATTACAGTATATATACAGGCTGTTAGGGGTACACGTGCAGATATTAAGCTAGTCGGTAAAGAAAAATACATCTCATAATATATACCAAGGAGCCTCCGTGGCTCAGACGGCAGCGCGTCGGCCTCTCACCGCTGGATACCGTGGTTCAAATCCCGGTGACTCCATGTGAGATTTGTGCTGGACAAAGCGGAGGCGGGACAGGTTTTTCTCCGGGTACTCCGGTTTTCCCTGTCATCTTTCATTCCAGCAACACTCTCCATTATCATTTCATAGCATTTATCACTCATTAATATAAATCACCTTGGGAGTGGCGACCCCATTGTAATAACAGCCTATATATGTTTCATTCATTACATCCCTGACCCGGTCAATGACTGGAAAACAGGTTGTAGGTTTTCATTTTTCAATATATACTATGTACATTTTACATTGTCCTATTAGTTTTCCCATAACTGAGCCAAATATTTGAGGACCTAATGTGTTTTGAATGGCCGTATCAGGATACGCCGGTTATGCCTTTCTGTCCACGCGTAGTGGAAGTACAGTAGCAGAGTATAGGGCTTGTTGAACCTATTTCATATCGCAGGCCAACACATGTTGTTGTCAATCAATCACTACTGATCTGCATTTAGGGCAGTCGCCCAGGTGGCAGATTCCCTATCTGTTGTTTTCCTAGCCTCTTCTTAAATGATTGCAAAGAAATTGGAAATTTATTGGACAGCACTGTGCACTTCCCCTAAAGGCTTGGCAAGTAAGAGAGGTTGACTCACGTGCCAGGCCACTTGCTGTACTCGAAAACCGGTCTAGGGTAGTCTGTGTGAAAAGTCAACAGTATCCTTACAGTGACGTCAAAGATCCGTTCCAGCACATGCATGCGAATCAAGTTTTGTGTAGTTGTATGTGATTTATAAGACGTCAATGGCATTACTCAGAGATCCAAGCTGACAAAATGAAAGGAAATAGATAATAAGTAAATGAAAAATGGGCGCAATATTTCGGTGCTCTTATTGCGGCAGTCTACGATGAATTTCTGACAATAGACAATGTGAGTTGTCTATGCTTATTCATAAACTTTTCAGGGCAATGAAAGGACGGTGGACACTGAAAGAAAAGGCTATAAGTATTCAGTGAAATTGTTATTAATGAGACAAATTTCAAAAACCATAGTCGCATCTATGCGTGAACATTGCTCGAAGGAAAAAGAGCTACTGTGGAATTGCCGCCAGCATTTGTAATACAAGGCTTATTATTTTTCCTAATCTGTTTACATTCCAGGGTTTGTTTTCCCTGGGACTCAGCAAGGGATCCAACCTCCACCGCCTCAAGGGCAGTCTCCTGGAGCGTGAGACATTGGGTCGGGGATACAACTGGGCAGAATGAGCAGTACCTCGACCAGGCGGCCTCACCTGCTATGCTGAACAGGGGCCTTGCGGGGGATGGGAAGATTGGAAGGGATAGACAAGGAAGAGGGAAGGAAGCGGCCGTGGCCTTAAGTTAGGTACCATCCCGGCATTTGCCTGGAGAAGTGGGAAACTACGGGAAACCACTTTCAGGATGGCTGAGATGGGAATCGAACCACCTCTACTCATTTGACCCCCCGAGGCTTTCTGGACCCCGTTCCAGCCCTCGTACCACTTTTCAAATTTCGTGTTAGAGCTGGAAATCAAACCCGGGCCTTCGGGGGTTGGCAGCTAATTACGGTAACCACTACATCACAGAGGCGGACAGAAGGCTTATTACTGGACAGTAAGTGCCGATAGGTAAAATGATAACTAATGGACCCGTTTAATTAGAAATTCTGTAATAATAATATTATTACTACTACTACTACTACTACTAATAATAATAATAATAATAATAATAATAATAATAATAATAATAATATAATAATAATAATAATATTTTTACGTACCACTAACTAATTTTCACGGTTTTCGGAGACGCTGAAATGCCAGAATTTTGACCGCAGTATTTTTTAATGCAAGTAAATCTACAGACACGAGACTGGCGTATTTGAGCACCTTCAAATACCACCGAACTGAGCCGCCATCAAACCTGCCAAGGTGGGATCAGAAGACCAGCGCTCTATCGTCCGAGCTACTCAGACCGGTATTAGAGCTTAGAGTAAGTTGGTAGTGCGGTTAGGGGCGCGAAGCTGTGAGCTTGCATTTCGGTGATAGTGGGTTCGAACGCCACAGTCGGCAGCCGGGAAGATGGTTTTCCGTAGTTTCCCATTTTCACATCAGGGAAATCCTGGGACTGTACCTTTATAAGGCCTCCAACGCTTCCTTCCCACTTGTATCCCTTTTCTCTCCCATCGTCGCCGTAAGACCTACTTGTATCGGTGCGACGTAAAACAATTTGTAAGTATATATTTCGGTAATTTCGGAGACATGTCTGCAATTATAAGATTAATAATAGTTCGGACTTGTTAAAAGTTCACTATTTTCTTTAGTGTTTCCTGACAGATTCCGAGCTACGAAGTTTGAGTGGGGCGTTTATTATTACTATTATGAAAATAAAAGTTGGACAAACAGAGTTGTTATTATTATTATTATTATTATTATATTGCTAGTGGCTTTACGACGGATTCAAGCTGACAGCCGCGCGTTCCTAATCGCTCGGCCAACTCGCCGAGTAATAATAATAATAATAATAATAATAATAATAATAATAATAATAATAATAATAATAATAATAATAAATGTTTACGTGCCAATGGAGACACGCGGTGTGGGAATTTTGCCTGCAGGTATTCTTTAACGTGCCTGTAAATCTACCGATCAGAAGCGGACGTATTTGAGCACCTTCAAATACCAGCGTACTGAGCCAGGATCGAGCCTGCTAAGTTCACGAAACCAGTGCTTGAACCGTCTGAACCACTCAGCCTGGCAACGTTTATTTTGATACGTTTAATAGGCACTGCAAAAGCAGCAGTAAGCTAGAATGCTTTAATTTACCATTAAACATGTTCTTTTCGTTTGGAAGCACGAAAAGAAGGTACGTTTAATTTATTTATTTTTATAACATGTCCCTTATTGTATGAAGCAAAACGTTCGATGTGCTTTGGCAATTCAGTTCTGATACTAGTTACTTGGAAATTCTATCCCATGCATTCTTTCGTTGACGTAAGAAACTTTATTTACGTACACGTCAACACGGAGTGTTTCTGCATACGGCGAGTTGATCTCCCAAAAATCCATGATATTGAAATCACACTGTGGGAGAATATTCCACGTAAGCAGTTCGACAAAAGCACTAGACCTGTCACGTGCCGGTTCGGTTGTCTGCTGTTCCTAGCGAGAGGGGTGTGGTAGGACGGGTTCCCGCCCCTACATGAAACCGGACTAGAGGTATGAGCAGTCTATCTGACCGTGACCTTGACCTGAATACCATGATATGCTGCTAGTTTATCGTGTGGCAGAACAGAACACGGGTCGCCCTCCATCAGGCTGATGACACACGGAGCGGTTTTCGCCGAGTCGGCAGCCGAGTCGGCGCATGTTTCTATTGTATCAGATGGGATGAAACAGACAGAGCGGTGCTCGCCGACAGGCAGCAGATTTGCCGACTCGGCCTGTCGTGTAGCTGGCGGTGCAGCGAGCGTTTTTAAGACTTTGTGCGCGCTCTAGCGCCATAGATTTAATACATTCAGCTGAATCACGGCCGACTTGATGCTTCGCTCTAGTCGGGCGTGGCTGAATTTACGCGGCGATTGCATCATTGGTAGGTATTCTTGTATTAGATATCATGAAGTATCTTTGAAATTCAATAATATACACGTAAAAGGACATATAGAGTAAGTAGACTTTTGGAATAAGAATAAGAACAATCCTTTATTTTTCGGTAATTGTAGCTAGCTTCCTTACCTAACGTCACGCTCACTAATGTGTTTTGTCCACTGCCTGCTCGATACGCACCCGATGACTGCTTATAAGCAGTCATTTTAGATGCAGTTCGAGCAGGCAGTGGTTTCGTCACAGTCGGCAAAAACCGCTCTGTGTATCAATCATAGGCGGCGGCCGACGCGGCTGCCGACTCGGCAAAAACCGCTCCGTGTGTCATCAGCCTCAATCTATCGGGAAAAGCTTTCCAACAGACGGGTGCCGAATCCAGCAACGATACTTGCTGTACTGCAGCGTATTCGCGATACAGGTTGTGTTACATCACGCTTTGAAAAGCGATGGCCTGAACGGCCACGTGTAATCCCAGACGCGGAGGAAGACATCCTGACAACAGTAAACGATGATCCCGGGCGCCGTACGAATAGTATAACACGTGCCGTTGGTGTACCAACTTGGACCATACGTAGGACACTGCATGAAGAGCGAGTGCATCCTGACCACATTCAACGGTTGCAGTGTCCTTCACAGCTGATTACCATTTTTTTACGAGTTGATGTTCGTCGCCACGACGACCTTACGGCGACGACAGGACAGGAAAGGGCTAGGATCGTGAAGAAGCAATCGTGGCCTTAATTAAGGAACAGCACCAGCATTTGCCTGGTGTGAACATGGCAAACCACGGAAAACCGTCTTTAGGGCTGCCGACAGGTGGGTTCGAACCCACTACATCCCAGTCATGGGCTGTGGAACATCCCCATTCAGAAAGAAGAAGGCAATTTCCAGCACCGGTTTTGAATTAATACCTGGATGGTTGTAGTAGGAGGTCGGTTACGTGGACTAATCACTTTTTATTTATGTTACTTTGCTCCTGTAGATACAGTACGTTACTGAAGCTTTCAGAGGACGTGTCGCTTCGACTACGCAGAACCACGTGGATTTTACACGATGATGCAGACATTTCCTCAACAGTGGACAGGACGATGTGGAACTATCAATTGGCCAGCCAGATCTCCAGACCTTATTCCGATGAATTTTCATGTCTGGGTGGACATGAAACACGAAGTATATCGAACTGAAGTAACCACTTCGGATGACTTCCGTGAACGTATTTTTTAAGCAGCAGAGGATATTCTGAACAACCCTGGTGTCTAGAATGCGTCACAACTGGATTCAGAGAAGTGAAGCCTGCAGAGAAGCCCAGGGTGATCACTTTGAACAATTGCTATGAGTTTTACTTCAGCATGTCAGATGTTACGCCATTTCTGCAACGTAATGGCTTGGGAGTACAGTACAGAATCGATATAGTATTTTGAGTCTCGATAGTTCGATATTCTCATAAATCCGGCAAGAAATTTATGTACCAGTAACAAAAAATTTAAATCGAGAGTTTCAGTGCACGAGTGCCTTGTACGTGGCGAAAGCTGAACACAACACACGGAAGACCTGCTTGTTAAAACGCTAGACATTGACCTTGAACGCAATTCGGCTGTTCCTCAATACTACCCTGCACGTGGTTTGGGTTTATTACGTGTGTTCGAGCAATTTATATTTTGTTTCTTACTCTCTATGAGTTAGAACAGAAGACACTTTGCGTTTTTAAGTGCCGATGACCTTAAAACAGCAATCATCATCATCATTATCATCATCACGTATAAAAATTCAATATAATGCTTGTTTTATATTCATCACTACTGAAATGGGAACTATAATTAAACATTTAACTTCAGAAGTTTGCTTAGAGTGTTATGTTAATTTACAAAAGAAAGTTTAAAATTTCTTTTAGTGTAAGGCAATATGTACGTTTTTGTTTTCTAAACTGTTGTACTGTAATGTTTAACATAGATACATTTTTTTGTACACAGGCGTTTTCGTGTACGTTCGTAAATCCGTGCTTTTCTATTCGAGATAGTGTTGTTACCGTCCACCTGGAATTACGGAGCCCCTACTGTATTTTAGTTCACTCTTTTCTACAACAGAGCGTGGTTTTCAGGTCATTTCCATACTCACTAGACCACCTGTGTCGGTGCGGGACCTGTACGAGCGTGTGATATAATTATTGGTTGGGATAGGCGCGTCGGGACGTGAAATACGATACAATCCCCGTTGTGCATCGGAAACACGTCGGACGTTTAGTTTCAAAGGAATAATGGGCATGTCATACAACTAGTGGTTCGTCACACCGTTCTCTATTGCTAGAAGATCTGCAAGTATACCCCTAACACCCTGCATTACGCTATTTGATATTAGTGTAGTATCAGTATAGAGTATGCTGAAACAGAAAATTTACGCAGAGGAAATACGCGATAGTGCTGAACAGTTCCTTTTCTATGTATAGGTATTTATTAATGACCTGAGATGCAACCTCACGGAAAATAACTTTGAAATGTTATTTGTTTTGTCAGTTTTCTGGACATGTGATTTTAATAAGATTGTGTTCTGGGACTTGTTTTAGGCAGTTTTTAATACATGGTAACATGGGAGAATTTTGTGTCCTTTTATATGATGTAACTTAGAATTGGTTTTTGGAATGTTTGTATAAATATTTACATTTAAAATGTGCACCTTTTTTGCACCTAATTTTGCGCCTTTTTAACCAAAATGTTGCACCTAAAATTCCTACCTCTAGGTCGCATGTGACATTGGCCTTTGTGGTGAGTTCCAGAAATTAATTAAACGATTTCCATCGTGCCTTCCTGTCAATGAAGTACTTTGTCAACGTCCTAGACCAAGAGATATGTTAGTTTTAAACTTATGTCATGAATTGCCTCTTCTTCTAGCCGACTTTACTTTGTTTTGTAAACACCGCTCATCATTAATGCTAAAAATTACAACCCTCTAAAACTACTTAAAAAATTTAACATTAACACTTCTAATAATTTTTCGTGTCGTGTCGGTAGATTTATTGGCACGTAAAAGAACTCCTGCGGGACTAAATTCCGGCACCTCAGCGTCTCCGAAAACCGTAAAAGAGTAGTTAGTGGGACGTAAAACAAAAAAACATTATTAATAATTTTCCGATTACATTAAGTCACACACTGAAATGCTCTAGAGACTATTTCGTATCGCCGGTGACATTTGCATCGGCGATAACATCACACCCAGTTCCACCTATCACATGGCGAAAGAAATAACGGCTTCCCTTCGCTGGTTCAACCATTCTTTGATGTTGTTACAAGGGTAGAATTCTTTTTTCTTCGCTCTTAACGAGTTGAAACGATGATATTCACGGGAAGACCTGTATAAATGTAAATATTTTAATTCAGCAAGAAATATAAATTAACAGTAATAAACCGTATAACATTATTCGTTGGTTGTTTACGCCAAAATAATAGACACGTTAAACGCCAAACTAATACTGGCGTTTTCACCATAGTACTATCGTCACAGACTACGAGTAAATCAGTCACATCAATCAGTGCACAAGGTGTGTCTGAAAAGTACGGTGAATGAATCGATATCGCAATGGCAACGTGTGGTAATACTGCGTGCATGCGTATGTGGATAGAGAGATATCTCGAGAAGAGCCACTTAGCGGAATCTGTCTTGTTTGGTGCAGCCAATCAAACGTATGCATGTGAAGACAATGTTCTGTTACAAATTGGAAAGAACGCCGAAGGAAACGCATGCGATGTTTTGCACGTATACGGACTGTAAACAGACCGGACGTGGTGCATGATCAAGAGGTTCCTGTCAATCCCGAAAACGTTTGAACCAGTCGTAAACATATTTTCTGCTTACGACTTCTGTTCCGTACACTTGTATCAATATAGCACGCGACTCCGTCACCGTTTTTCCATATTTTTAACAAAACATAATGTTTATGAGTTGCTCCATTGCATTATGACCGGGCGAGTTGGCCGTGCGGTTAGCAGCACGCTGTTGTGAGTTTGCATCCGGGAGATAATGGGTTCGAATCCCACTGTCGGCAGCCCTGAAGATGGTTTTCCGTGGTTTTCCATTTTTACACCATGCAAATGCTGGGGCTGCACCCTAATTAAGGCCACGCCCGCTTCCTTCCCGCTCCAAGACCTATCCTATCCCATCGTCACCATAAGACCTGTCTGTGTTTGTGCCACGTAAAGCCACTAGCATTGCATTATAAGACTTTTCTTCACCCGCACTACGTTCTATTGGCTGCAACAAACAAGCTTGCTTCCGCTACTTGTGCCATTCTATCCACATGTTACGACACGTTGCCATTGCGATATCGGTCCATTCCCAGTACTTTCTAGACACACCCTGAAAGTAACTTATTTGATACATAGAATCGTTTTGCTGTCAGTACATGACTGTATGCGTGTTCTATCTGCACAACTTGGGCTGGCAAGAAGGAGTCAGCAGTGTGCAATTCTCGTAGGATTCCGGAACTCACTTGGAGTTGAAGTAGGAAGCTATAGAAAAAAATCAACTTATCAACTTCTGCTTGCTGATGCTGATGCTTGTTGTTTTAAGGGGCCTAACATCGAAGGTCATCGGCCCCTTATCAACTTCTAGAAATGGCCGAGGGTAAGGTTTTTCTTTCTTTGCTATTTGCTTTACGTCGCACCGGCACAGATAGGTTTTATGGCGACGGTGGGACAGGAAATGCCTAGGAGTGGGAAGGAAGCAGCCGTGTCCTTAACTAAGGTACAGCCCCAGCATTTGCCTGGTGTGAGAATGGGAAACCACGGAAAACCATCTTCAGGGATGCCGACGGTGGGGTTCGAACCCACCATCTCCCGGATTCAAGTTCACAGCTGCGCGACCCTAACCACACGACCAACTCGCCCTGTGGTAATTTCTTAACCCACTTCAATCTTTAGTTATATCTCTAAAAACAAGTGTACCTTGTTCCCTCCCTGAGGACAGTGCCTGAATCGAACTAGTTAATCAGGTGGAAAACTACAATGCTAACCAGTAAACCATGGCGGCGGCTTGGTATCACCGAGGTTAGCCTCGTTGGAGTATGGGTACTTCGCTTAACTAGAGATCGTGCACGTTTAAATTCAATGTCCAAGATTCGTTTACTCATGAAGTTCGATAATAACAGTCGGGTGTAGTCATGCAAGGCAAATGGAAGAGGATAGGTCACGTCAAAGAATAATATACTCGATCATGGAGGGTAAGAGAAGCAGACAGGAATCTTCAGGTTAGGCTCAGATTCTCATGATTTTAAAGTAAAAGGTATAGAAGTAGGAGGTCGCGGTATTAGTTGCAAATAGAGGGTTATGGAGGCATATTAGTTCTCTCATAGATGCTTACAGACAAAGCTGCAAGCCTATAATGAAGATGTTTGTTTGATTATTATATTTGTAATGCACCCATCAGATCGAGCTTTAATGTATTATTTTCACTGTCTTGTTATTTGGACAAGTTTAATGTCATAATAACACATCTTTATGTCTCCAGGTCTGCAAAATTCATGAAGCTGATGTGAGTATATTTTGATGGAGCCTTGGAGAGTTGGATGCCATGATCTACAGTACCTATACGAAGCAAGGAGTCGTCTGATAAGCTCCAGCCGCGTGCTCATATTTCTGTCTGGCGTATAAGTTATACAAACAAGGAAATCGAATATCGCATATGCAAAGTACAAGTTCATGGATGAAAACACGCGCAACAGAGTCTTTATAGAAAGAAGAGGATGAGAAATAGGAAAGAAGAAGAAACTCATTTCGCTCCCATCTACTCTCTTATAAATTTCCACTCGAGCGGTAATTCCAAAGGATTTAGTTTAATGTAAAATCAGAGCGTGTCGATTCATCAAACTCAGCGACACTTTATCCATCAACATATTTTTACGACATGCACACCGCCGTTGTTTCATTTCAAGGATAACAACATCCTTCTTATCAATTCTATACGTTTACAGAGTGTGTGAAGTATTTCCGGTTACCTGTTTAGTTGTGGCATCTAGTTAGTGGGTCAAGGACATGGTCTTGCTGAGACATCAGCCCATATCCCGAGGGATCTCCCTTGAGAATGATCACATTTCGGGTGAATGACAGCCAAACAGGGAGTGGGATACCTTGAGATAAACTGATTAAGTATACTGTAACCCTTTGCAGATCTTCGGCGACGTTAGGGTACGAAGAGGCTGGTAGTACGAAGGCAGGAACAATGGTCAACCCATATATGCCGTACCATTTTTTTATATAAAATGTTTATGATATTCAACTAAAGTAGTCCTCGGAGGTACAGAACTCATCACACATGCATTAAAGAACGTTATTATTTGTATAAGTTGTTTTATTTATATAGGTCGTTAACGACCCGACGGGCAGATACGGTGTCTTTAGAAATATAGTTGTCTTTTTCTATTTCTCTAGCTATTTTTCAGTTCATACATACAACAATTGCTTATTTGACACTTTTTACTAATACTTGATTACAAAATGTGATTGAGCCAAATGGTGATCCAAATGCTCCATTATTACGTACCACATACCATACGTAATAACAAGCTGCGTTAAGTTTATGTTCTCTTCCTCCGGAAATGTATCTTTACAATTGTTTGATACTGTATCCAGGAAGTTAAAGAATTCAGTCTGAATCATCTTAAGCCGTGTGGAATTCCAAATAAACACTTACCATGGACGGCAATGCCGCACTTTATACAGGCCTTTCTTGTCTTAGCCAACGGCCGTAGCCGTGTTGAAACACCGGATCCCGTGAGAACTCCGAAGTTAAGCAACATTGGGCGTGGTCAGGAGTTGGATGGGTTGCCACGCGCTGTTGGTGGGGGGTAAGGGAATGGAGGAGCGGAAAGGAACTGGCCACCCTACCGCACGTAAACTCCGGCTCAGGAACACCTCTGCGGAGGTTCGGACCTGCCTTCGGGCAGAATAACCCTTACCTTACCTTCTTGTCTTATTTCGACAAGCAGCACACCGACGTCGTGGTTGCTGCATGACAATGAGATGTTCTACATTTTCCATTCGTACTGATATTGGTATTATCCTGGGAGTAGCTAGGAGGCGATTTGGTCCTCGAAGCGATCTTGGTGAGCCATATTTCACTAGAAGTGACCTTACAAGTTCTCTGCGGAACTTCAACATTACTGATGAGTATCCCATTGATTTTACGAGTTGAAAGGCATTGTTCTGTGCTTCGTTAAACATCAGAAGATTAGAAGGATATAGAGGGATATACCACTTCTTTCCTCTGACTGCAATCAGTAAGTGAAAATATTGCCATCCATCAACCCCCCCCCATTGTAGGTGGTGTACTTTTTGGCTACATCTGGTTGATCTACGTCTATCTTACTCTTAGTGGCAGTAGAATAGCGTCTCACAGTTCCTAAGGGATTCACGCCAAATTCACTGGAGAGGAAGGTGACAGCACTATCAAGTTTTTACAAGCTGCGTTTACGTCGTACCGACACAGATAGGTCTTCTGGCGACGATGGGACAGGAAAGGGCTAGGAGTGGGAAGGAAGCGGCCGTTGTCTTAATTAATTTACAACCCCAGCATTTGCCTGGTGTGAAAATGGGGAAACAACGGAAAACCACCTTCAGGGCTGCCGACAGTGGGGTTCGAACCCACTATCTCCCGAATACTGGATACTGGCCGCACTTAAGCGACTGCAGCTATCGAGCTCGGTAACAGCACTATCGTCATACCAGCGTACAGCACAAATCTTGTTTGTTTCATCTACACAACAGTCATAAGGAAGTCTGGAAATATAAATTAACAATAATAAACCGTATAACATTATTCATTGGCTAAAATAATTTAAAAATGAAAACTTTGAAAACAAACCAAGTGCTATGGTATTTGCCTACCGGGTCGTTAACGATCCAGACAAATTGTACAGTCAATGAACCAATGTTTATGACTCAACAAAGAACAGTTTCTATATAGACACCTAATATGAATATACTTTTTCCCAAACCAATCAGTGAACTATATACAGGGTGAAGTGAAATTCGCGCACTCAGGCGTCGCAGCGCGACTCCTCACATGCCAGCAATAAAAAAAGTCTCTCACAAAAGTTCGTCCTGCGACTATATCCGGGAGAAAAAGGACGTTGAAGAGGTGGCAATTTGGCAACGCTGTAACCACATGTAGGGTAACTACCTCTGTCAGCACACAATAGTAGTGCTGTACAATTGGCGCAGTGGATAGAGCTCTGGGTAAGCATGCAGGAGGTCAAGGGGGTCGATCCTGGCTTGAGGCGTATGTTTTTTATTTCGTAAATTTAGTCCGGGTGGTATGGTATATCTCATCTTAATCGTCAACAGCGATTGCAGCGCGTCCTCTAGAAACCGTTTGCACTTACATACTACGGTCCTAGAAATGGACGAACATTCGTTTCCAATGGTCGGCTTTGAAAGACGCCCTTTCCACGTCGTGGGCGTGAATTTGTTCGCACCTCTTCATCTACTAGATGCGTTACAACGTGTTCAGCTTTACTAAATTTTGTAAATGTAGGATACATGTGAAATGAGAAACGTTGTCTTACTCTATTACAATACGTAGTGTCCGATGGAAATTAGCAAATAAAAAAGTGCGCCTCAACCCAGGATCGAACCCTCGAGCTCCTGCATGCTAACCCAAAACTCTATCCACTGCACCAACTGTACAACACGACTATTATGTGCTGACAGAGGTAGTTACCCTAGATGTGGTTACAGTATTGCCAGATTGCCACTCTTCCACGTTCTTTTTCTGCCGGATATACTCGCAGGACGAACTTTTGTGAGACACATCTTTTTATTGCTGGCATGTGAGGAGACGCGCTGCGACGCCCGAGTACGCGAATTTCGCTTCACCCTGTATATCCTATCATATGTGAACGATACTTTCATTTTTCCTCAGTACTGCTTCTTCTGTGGAACACGAATGAGAGTGTGCATCTATAAATAAGGAAACAACACGCACATTGTTGTCGAGAGAGGCGCCAGGCTTTCGAGGTACAAACAACAATGCGTAAAGCAATACTGTGAGCATTATTGTAATAATTCAGAGATTGTACGAAACAGGAGTGGGGGATGTACACCGATGGGTTGTTAACGACCCGGCGGGCATATATGGGTAGTAACATATAAAAGCGCGATACAATAACCCATTAAGGGCATTGGCCTGCAGGTACTGGAGTCCACGTAGTCAGCGTGTCGACTCCCAGCAGTACTGCTTGGTTTTTGTGACAGTATCCGCTGTCATGTCAAACCAATTCTCAGTTGGTCTCACGACGCTGAGTGAACACTGTTTCATCCGTCAATCCAGAATTAAAATACTTGCACCTTAAATAAGGCCACGGTCGGTTACCTTCTCAATCCTAGCCCTTTCCTAATCCAAGTAGAGCAAGTTGTAAAATTACAAGTGTCGCCATAAGACATATCTGTGTCGGTGCGACGTAAAGCAAGTAGCAAAAAAAAATTACAAGTACTGGCCAGTGCATCGAGTAATGACTCAAACAACTACATATTATTATTATTATTACGTCCGGCTCTGATTAATCAGAGTATTTGTTTCAGTTCAGAGGGGCCCGGGTCCGATTCCCGGCCTGAATGAAGATTTTAATCTTATATGGTAATTCCTTTGACCCAGGGACTAGGTCTTTGTTGCGTTCCCAACATCCCTGCAACTCATACACGACACACAACCCTATCCTCCACCACAATAACACGGAGTTCCCAACAAATAGCGGATGGCCCCCACCCTCACTCGAGGGTCTGCCTAGAAAGGATTGAACTAGGTTAGCAATATGTAAACGAAAATTATTATTATTATTATTATTATTATTATTATTATTATTATTATTATTATTATTATTATTATTATTATTATTATTCAAATAATACTCCTTTTCCTAACAGAAACACGGTAGTAATATGTGTTCTAAAGTGACCGTGTGAGGCAGGGACATGCTTATTTTCTTCTAATCTGATTCACTGTAGAGCCACAGAGCCTTAACGGAAAAAATCTCACATTCCCACGGGAAGGAATAAAGTTCTCTGTCCAGTAACGCAATGGATTTAACTAAGTCTCCCTCCTTTTTCCCGCTCTTCATTGGACTCCCTGACCCACTCAAACAGTTACATGAATTAGTGTAGGAAAAATCAGAGCATTGACTCTGAATATAAAGTCCGGTCCAGGCACGGTGTGAACCACACTCCCTCGCCATCAGCACCACAGCAGTACGAGTCCTTAGCTGAATGGTTAGCGCAGTGGGGTTCGGTTCTTAAGGTCGCGGGTACGATTCCCGGCTGCGTCTGGGATTTTAGACTTAAGTGGTTAATTCCCTTAGCTCGGGGATTGGGTGTATGTGCTCTTACCAGCATCCCTGCAACACACCACTCAATAAACTATCCTCCGCCACAACAACACCCCGTTTCACAAACACGACAGATGCCGACATTTTATTTATTTATTTATTTAGGATCAGCAGGATAACGCCGAATGACAAAGAACCAAGATATGTACAATCTAAGATGAAAATTATACAATCCTTTACAAAGGACATGAATATACTCAGTAAAAACTGTAAAATCCTATATATTACACATTTTCATCAACAACGACATAAACAAAGGAAATAGGGGCGCGCAGCTGTGAGCTTGCATCCGTGAGATAGTGAGTTCGAACCCCATTGTCGGCAGCCCTGAAGATGGTTTTCCGTAGTTTCCCATTTTAACACCAGGAAAATGCTGGGGATGTACCTTAATTAAGGTCACGGCGCTTCCTTCCCACTCCTAGGCCTTTCCTATCCCATCGTCGCCATAAGACCTATCTGTGTGTCGGTGCGACGTAAAGAAAATTTGTAAGAAAAACTAGGAAAATACGCTTAAATACAGGAGAAGAGACAGGAAAGAACAAGAAGGCAAATTAATTTAAATGAAAATTTTCATGACAGAAGGAAGGATACGATAGTAAGATATCTGGGTACTTGTTGATAGATAAGGTATTAAACATTGCTGGAATACGTACAGAAAAGGACCTATGGGTAAGAGAAAGCCTGGAGTAAGGAATATGGAAGAGGGTGCTCATTCTGGTACTACGGGATGGGACGTGGATAGGAAATACGCTCGTCGCACGGTCTGCCCTTCATAGATTGCACCAGGCTAGCAATTACCACATGAACTTGCTGTATAGTACCACAGGAAGCTACGCCCAAAAGTCACAATTCTCATATCCATAGAGCATTGCGCCATCTGGAGGTAAAATGCCCACGCAGAAAAGTAAGCGATCAGAATGTACTATTTAGAAAAATGGTGAGAGAGCCGACCTCGGTAAAGGGGACTCAACCAACCATTTTATTACGTAACACATTTAAGTCAATTCCTTCTTTTTATACAAGAGGGGATTCACTAGCGACAACAGATATAGATAAAGCGAAAGCATTAAATAAGTACCACGGAAAGATTTTTAATCCTGCGACACAATTATTCAGGGAAAATTTTCCGGAAACTATTAATATCTTCCAAATTAAAGCTTCATTATTGCGTAAAGGTCTTTCCAAACTCAAAGAAAATAAATCTTCTGGGCCAGATTCTATTTCCGGAGAGGCAATTAAACTCGGAGTGAAGCGATCCTACCGTACTTGATAAGAACCTATAATTTATCACTGAACAGTACGAAGGTTCCGGACGAATGTAAATCGATCATTGTAGTTCCTGTTCACAAAGGGGGTGACAAGAGCGACTTGAATAGCCACAAACTAGTAAGTTTGACGTCAATCGTATGTAAACAAACGGAGCAATTAATAGTAGATTATTTGAGGTTAAAATGGGACCCTTCTGGGATGATAATTCAGGAGCAGCATGGTTTAAGGAAGGCTTCTGCGAAAGCCAGCTCTGTTGCATATGTCAAGGTATATCAGATAAGCTCGACAATGGGTCAAGGATTGATGCAGTAGTAATTGATTTTGCTAAGGCATTCGATCTTGTGCTACATGAAATCCTCCTTAACAAATTAGAGCGTACGGATATTGACGTCAGAGTGGTGAAATGGATACGAAAATTCCTCAATGGAAGATCTCAGAGGGTGCGCGTGGGAGAAACGCTATCTTCTCTAGTAAATCTTACGCCTGGTATAGCTCAGGGTAGCGTTATTGGGCCAATTCTTATCATACATTTCGTGAATGATACGCCTGATCCGATAAAATCGGAAGTGCGCCTCTTTGCTGATTATTGGGTCATATACCCGGAGATAAATACAGAGGAGGACGGACTATTGCTTCAGCAGAATTTAAATACGATTGAAAAATGGGCGCGTGAAAATCGAATGAGAATCCACAGCGGCAAAAGCAATAAATTGTGTTTCAGTAAATGAAAAATTACAGGAAAAAGGGATTACGAACGTTTGGGCGGGGGGTTAAGTGTTGTTGATAGTTGTAAGTACTTAGGTGTTACTATTAGAAAAGACAAACTGGTCAGAGCAAGTTGAAAATGTAGTTAAGAAATCCTGGAGATCGTTACATTTTATTATGTGAAATCTCAAGAAAGCTAATTCTGGTACCAAAGGTAACGTTTATAAACGTTTGGTAAGACCTATTCTAGAATTCGGGTATGCGTGATGGGATCCGTACAGGGTAGGAATTCCGTAGATAAAGTTCAAAGAAGAGCGATGCCTTCCGTAAACGAGAATAGGAGAAATACTATTAATTGGGAAAGTCTTGAATCTAGAAGAACTAGAGTACGCCTGTGTGGTCTTTATAAAAGTTACATGGGAAGGGCTGCCTGGAGTAGTATTAGGAATAGGTTGAAACTCCCTCGTACTTATCGAGAAATGATTACAAGCATAAAATTCGGGCCAGAAACCAACATACTGATGTGGGCATATGTTCCTTCGTAAACAGGACCATAAGGGATTGGGATAAATGACCTGCAGCAGTCACTGATAGACTCCGTTCCGGTATTAAATCGTTTAAGAAAACCATTAGTGCTAGTGTAAAGTAAAAAGTAAAAGCTGTAAACGACGGACATTGAATTTGTGATTTTCTGGTGGATTTATAATGTTAAACTAGTAGTATTTCTTGTAATATGTTCTCTCCATGTAATTGCTTGTTGTTCCCTTGTTGCTGTAGTAGTAGTAGTTGTTTTTGTTGTAGTGTAATTATGTTTTAACTTTACTTTATCATTACTTGCAATGTTAAGCTAGTAGTAATTACAAATGGGATTCAAATTGTCGTCCTCCAACTTCATTACCGACCCAACATTGGCAGCAAAGTGATTGGTGCACATGGTCAAAAATGTGTGGTTGTATTCTCAGCACTTAAGTCGCAGCGTGGATTCACGTGATAAGGTCCTCCTCTGGTGATACAGGAGTCTCATACACCATAGTACCCGAAACAAAAAGAAAAGTGAAGAGGTGGAAGAATTAGACGGCCCTCACCGCCTTAACCATGTATTTGCTGACATGGGTTCTCTGCAGAAAATGATCATTTCGTCGTTCTGCACCTGCACAATCTACTACGAATCGTCTGTGTAATTTTGAACGACTCTGTATTTATGTACACTTTCAGCCTAAACAATATGAATATTTCTACGACACAGAGAAACTAAATGGACCTGGTGTCACGAGATACGAATATTTTCGTGTGTTTTACCTACGTACATGGCATTCGTATATCTAGAAATGGCATTCGATAATGTTGATTGGACCAAGCTATTTAAGGTTCTGAAGGTGATTGGGATCAGATACCGAGAACGAAGAATTATCTACAATCTGTATAAAATCAGTCTGCAGTGATAAGAATCGAGGGCTTTGAAAAAGAAGCAGCAATCCAGAAAGGAGTGAGGCAAGGCTGCAGTTTGTCCCCCTCCTTTTCAATGTTTACATAGAACAGGCAGTAAAGGAAATCAAAGAGGAATTTGGGAAGGGAATCACAATCCAAGGAGAGGAAATCAAAACCTTGAGATTTGCCGATGATATTGTTATTTTATCTGATACTATAAGAGATCTGGAGAAATTGCTGAATGGTATGGACGAAGTCTTGGGTAAGGAGTACAAGATGAAAATAAATAAGTCCAAAACAAAAGTAATGGAGTGCAGTCGAAGGGAGGCAGGTGATGCAGGAAATATTAAATTAGGAAATTAAGTCTTAGAGGAAGTAGATGAAATTGTTACTTGAGTAGTAAAATAACTAACGATGGCAGAAGTAAGGAGGATATAAGATGCAGACTAGCACAAGCAAAGAAGGCCTTTCTTAAGAAAAGAAATTTGCTCACTTCGAACACTGATATAGGAATTAGAAAGATGTTTTTGAAGACTTTATTTAGCCTGGAACGTGGCATTGCATGGAAGTGAAACATGGACGATATCTAGCTCGGAAAGAAAGAAATGCTGTGTTACAGAAGAATGCTGAAGGTGATATGGATAGATCGAATCATGAATGAAGAGATACTAAATCGAATTGGTGAGTGGAGATCGATTTCGCAAAATTTGACGAGAAGAAGTAATAGAATGATAAGACACGTCTTAAGACATCCAGGAATCGTGCCGTTCATTTTTGAAGGAAGTGTAGATTGTAAGAACGGTAGGGGTAGACCAAGGTATGAATATGACAAGCATATTAGAGCAGATGTAGGATGCAGTGGTTACGTAGAAATGAAAAGGTTAGCACAGGATAGGGTGGCATGAAGAGCTGCATCAAACCAGTCTATGGCCTGAAAACATCATTTGGGGACCTATTGTCGGGTATTCTTCCGAGATTTACTACCGAAATTCTTCATCAATATGCAATATTAGATAGGGTAGCATTATATACTGTAAGTCAGAACACGACTGCTTGCTTCATCCTAACGAAAGAAAATTATGGCTCTGAGAAACATAAATGACATGTTAACAAACGAACAGTCGAACAGGCTTTGTAGTCAAAACTGAGTGATTCGGTCATCCTCAGTAGCCATTCTAGTTAGAATTCCCAACGAGGTCATCACTCATTCCAAAGAAATATAAGGATGACACCGCATTTCAAGTTTTTGGGGGTACTTTTTCTATCCATGTTCCAAATAAAAAAACGCATAGTGCATGATATCTTCGACACAGATCTTTATAAGGCATTGAAATATACTGAGGTCGGCTGTGCCGTACGGGTCTCGTAACTGCAAGGTTATATTCGGGAGCTTGGGGGGGGGGGGGATATTTAAACCCATCGTCGTCGGCAGCCCTTAAGGTGGATTTCGGTGAGGTTTTTTCTCATTTTTACACCCGACGTTGGAGCTATTGCCTTAATTATGGCCACGGCAGTTACTTTCTGGTCCTTGGCGTCTCCTATCCCATCGTTGTCGAAATCATAATTGACGTTAAGCGTAATGCAAATAACGTTTGAACTTAACTTACTAAGATCATTAGCGTAATGACCACGCAGTTCATAATCTCAAAATTAAAACACATCACAAATATAAGAATCTGAGTTTCAAACCAAGATTAAGAAAGTTTAGATCAGCAAGTTTCCCAGCCTCAGAGATACAAAATGTAAACAACTTTCAATCCTTCGGTTGGTATCAACAGTATCTATACGACATTGTATATTCAGTTGCCTATACAGTAGATTCTCGTCCATGTGGCATACTTGCCATGTCACTGAATGACTTACATGACCCTCATTTCCCGTATCTCACTCTTGGCGAGGTACATAGCAATAAATAGGATGTGGTTTCAGTGGTACTTAGAACTTAACAGCATCTACATACGAGCACAAGAACAATTGTTGCGCATTATAGAGAACCCTGCTGCTATATATGCGGGTAGTAGAACAAGACAGAGCGTTGAAAGCGAAGCGTTTGTCCACCAGACAAATGAAGAAAGTACAAAGTACAATTCTCTGTGTAAACATTTATTTCTACATCCCTATGAAATCTGGAAAATATCCTCATCAAATCACATCAGTGCCAATAATAGCAACACTTAGGGTAAAGCGAAAATCAGTCTCAACACTGCCGAGATACAAATCTACCCCTCTCGAAGGAAGAAGTGTGAACGTTCTCTAGAGGCCATCCCCTAGGCTTATACGATCAAACACTGGTCTGTCCTTCATCAGTCAGGTTGTTGTACATGAAATTTAGAGTTTCGGGTGAAGAGATTTTCATATTAAATGGCACCGCCAGATGGTGTCAACGCACTGGGTAGAACACATTAAATATATTTGCATATGTTCGTGAAATCATTTGAGTTGTGGTTTGAGCTGTGATTGAATAAATACAGTACTGAAGGAAACGAAAACTATTTAAAACTAACCTGGGATAGAGTAGGAAAGCCCTTTATAAAGAATACAGTAATGTATTTTAAACTTCGGCAACCTGTACATATTAAGGTACATAGAACAACACGGTTCAACCCAGAAAAATCACTTCATGAAAACAATTAACATTTTACGAGTTTAAAGTTGGCAACAACGCAACCGAGCCAGCCAGGAACGTTAACAGAGCATTTGGCGCAGACAGTAAATGAACAATCCATACTCTGTTTGTTCCAAAAATTCCGATCTGCCACTATGACACTTCTAGGGTCTGACCCTCGGTATGGAATACAGTACCGTAATGAAATCGGACGTACACAATTTGACAGTTACCCCTCATTTGCAAGTACTTAGAAAAGTAAAGGTTTTTCCTTTACAATCTGCTTTACCTCCACGGACACAGATAAGTCTTATGGTGACGATGGTATGGAAAAGGGCTAGGAGTGGGAAGGAAGCGGCCGTGGCCTTAATTAAAGTACAGCCCCAGCATTTGTGTGGTGTGAAAATGGAAAACTACGAAAACCATCTTCAGGGCTGCCGACAGTGGGGTTCAAAACCACTATCTCTTGAAGCAAGTTCACGGCCACGCTTCCTTATCTGCACGGCCAACTCGCTTGGTGAAAAGTAAAGAGTCTTGACAAGTAGGTTCCCCATGCGCCAACTAAGAAAGACATGACGAGGCGTCTGGACGTTTGGACTTATCTCCTCTACCGGAATATTAATGTTTCATTTTTGACCTGTGACGAAAGTTGGACAAGGGTTGTCGATCCGTACAATGGTTACATGATATTCATTCGTGAAAGATAATGGTGACTGTTTGGTAGTTTGTAGCGGGTATTATTAACATAATTTCCTGAATTGTGACGAAACTATTAAAGCGGAGAAGCCCTGTAGTTCGTTCACTATTATACAGAGTATACTTTTGTTCGTGTATCTTTACATTTTTATCTAGGATTACGCTGAGAGAGTATTTCCGTGAAATATATCAGAATTATAGTCCCTTACAACCATGCCTATAAAAATTACTATCATTACTACTAAATGATCACAGGTAATTTAAAAAAGCAAGCTTGTAGTGTTACGTGACTTTCGATATCGTGATAACAACCACATGGCCCTCAGCCTTATATGGAATCCGAACCACTGGGACGTGGCTTAAAGAAAGAATCCTTGGTGAAAAGCTATTCACAACGCCACTTTCCTTTCACATCTGACTGAAGACATATGGTCACGTAACGTTTACGTAAAAAAAATGGGAAGAAAACTTCCCTTAACAGATCAACAACGCTCCATGTTTGAAATGCCCTAGTAATTGCTTGACGAAATCTCGCGCTATGAAAGAAATTAAAGCTTTAAATTCCGTGACTCAGGGTTATAGGGTCACCTAATAATGTAATCTTACTTGTTTGGCTGCGTTGTAGCCACTTCCTTAAAAGACAACCCACACCGAGGTGGTAAATTGAGCCTTCGGTTTCCTGGTCACTTATAGCAAGTTTTAACACTAATATCTCACGGAAAAAAAAGAACTTTCACACCCTGAAAAATATCCTTTTATTCATATTATACCTCTACAATAGAGATGATGATGGTGGTGATGATGATGATGATGATGATGCTTGTTGTTTTAAGGGGCCTAACATCGAAGGTCATCGGCCCCTACAATAGAGATACGTGGAGGATATCGTCTAGAACTGTTCCTTACCTACGAAGTATCACATCTCTTGTAGTCGAGCCCTAGATTCGTATCTAATCTAACAATATGTGCCAACATATCGAAAAATCAGATATATAAGAATAATCAGTTAAAACATAAGTTCTTAGCCGTTAATGATACCGAAAATTATTTTTACTTGCAGAAATGGTTCAAGGAGCTCACAACGTAAAGTGCAGTAGTTTTACAGGATACCAAGAACCACTGCCATAATTGCGGAAAATAAGGAGAAGGGGCAAGCCCAGGGTAATAACTTATGATCAGAGACTCGACGTTGTAGGGGGAGTGGTGTCAAATGCTCATACTTTGGCGAGAATCAAGCAACTTATCAACCATGTTGCGAGAAATGTGCGGAAGGAAGTTCACACTGCTGCTGGACATTTCATTTCATTTCATTATCCGTTTAACTTCCAGGGTTGGTTTTTCCCCAGACTAAGCAAGGTCCCACCTCTACCACCTCAAGGGCAGTGTCATGGAGCATGCCACAATGGATCTGGGATATAACTGGGAAGGAGGACTAGTAGCTCACCCAGGCGACCTCACCTGCTATGTTGAACAGGGGCCTTGTGCAGGGATGGAAATATTGGAAAGGACAGGCAAGAAAGCGGCCGTGGCCTTAAGTCTGTACCATCCCGGCATTTGCCTGAAGGAGAAGGGGGAAACCACGGAAACCACTTCGAGAATAGCTAAGGCGGCAATGACCCCACCTACTCAGTTGACCTCCCGAGGCTGAGTTGTCCCCGTTACAGCCCTCGTACCACTTTCAAAATTTCGTCGCAGAGCCGGGAATCGAACCCGGGCCTCCAACGGTGGAAGCTAATCACACTAACCACTACACCACAGAGGCGGACTGCACATTTCATTACCAAACTAAATCACCGCTTCTATATGGGTCGTAATTTTTGCTCGCAAGTGTGAATATTTCATTAATGTCATAAGCATTTCAAACTATATTTACTTTTTCCTACCATCCTCAGTGATGCAGTCAGTCATTGTTCACTGGTTCCCAAGGTACCTGATTTGATCCTGGCTGGGGCCAGTAGCATTTAGGGGCATTTAAATTCGAAAACACTGTCACGTAAGAAGATCTCGGCGTGAAAAAATGGTGACACCCCAGTGTCTCAAAAGATCCTCAAATAGCACCAATAAATGTTATGTATATGGTTGTAGGGAGACCACAAAAATGGATGGCGGTGCCATAATAAGGCGTACTGGAAAGGATGAAAAATGAGGCAGTTTGCCACTGCTTTCCTCGTCAAAATCTGTATCAAATTGAAGTATGTAAAACAAGATTTATTATTATTATTATTGCTGATGTTGTCTGACTTCTTGGCTGAATAGTCAGCGGCGATGACTTCGCTTCAGATGGACCCGGTTCAATTCCCGGCCGGTTCGGTAATTCATGCCACTTCAGCTTAATTCCTTAGATTCGAAATCTAGGTGCTTGTATTTATCCCAATGCACACCTCTCCATACAGGTCTACACGGAATACATCACACTACCCACTCCAGTATAAATACACAATACATCCCTCCACGTAAATGTGGCGTCAGGAAGGGCATCCGGCTGTGACATGCTTCCCGTAATCTGTTTTACTCACATGTTGCGAGAATTACATGTACTTAAGAGACCCATTGAATTAATTTATATATATCCTATCTGGCATTGAATTTCCTTCGGATATTTCTTTGTCGTCTGTAATCAATGTGCTCTTGGCAAATACTAAGTCTCATATTATACATTTCAAATCAAGTTCAAAGTCTTTAGACTGAACTTTATCAGCATAAACTAAAGTGCTTACAATTGGTGACATAATAAAGTGAAATAAGCGCTCTGGTTCTGTGTCCGATGTCGTTAGTGCGATTGAGTCCAGGCAAAACACTTGTCATTAAGGAGTTTAAAATTGAGAGACCCGTGTCAGCAGATTTACACTCACATTAAGGGCACCTATTAAAAACAAATTTCCGGCACTCCCATCATACCTCAAAGGATTTTAAAAGTATACTGCTCATTAAAACCGCTTCCATTCCTACCGAAATGAATACCAACCCACTCATACAAGCCCATTCCAAGTAAGCTACAAGCAGTGACTGTGAGCTACTCCGTCCCCTGAATTACTTTGAACCAACTGGTCGTTCTTTCATCTATAACACGTCTACATAGGTTATGAGACAGCCTCTACACATACCATGTGCACAAGACTGTTCATTTCAACAACCCAAGTCCGTCTCATTGAGAAACAACAACCCTATCATACCAGCTATTACTTCTATATTCATATGTCTATTGATATCGTAACCATAACGATGGGACCTTAATTGTATGTCAAATCCGAACCATAATGGTATGATTTTTCAATATGATGACACAAACTGCGTCTCTATCCACTCTCACTGCAGCCTGATTTTCAACCTGAGAGAGTCAATACTACCGAATATTTATAATTGTCGTGATAATCCACGGACCGTAAATAGCTGGTGACTGGATCCGAACACAGTAAATTCCGGGGTATGTGAACAGTTGATCACCACAGTCCACGTTAACTTTCCCGAGATATCTCTCTTTTAATCAATGATTACACTGCCAAACTGCATACAGCAGACAATTATCATCCATAGCAATTTTTTTTGCTAGTTGCTTTACGTCAGACACAGATAGGTCTTATGGCGACGATGGGATAGTGAAGGCCTAGGAGTTTGATGGAAGCGGCCGTGGCCTTAATTAAGGTACAACCCCAGTATTTTCCTGGTGTGAAAATGGGAAACCACGGAAAACCATCTTCAGGGCTGCCGACAGTGGGATTCGAACCATTATCTCCCAGATGCAAGCTTACAGCTGCGTGCCCCTGACCGCACGGCCAACTCGCCCGGTATAGCAATTTTATAGAGGAGTAAATCTCACAGGAAGTGCATAGGATTCTTCCGAATTAACTACCGAAGGATAATGTTAAATTATTCATTTGGAGAGTTCCAATAATGAAGGTGCTGTACTTACGAAACGTACTGCATTACATCCTACTCGAAACTTCTCAGAATTCCCTTTGGGCTTGGCATAACGTTACATTATATTGTGGTCTACTTCTTGTGCTACAAATGCACCTCAATCTCGAAGGAAGCAGAAAAAGTTCATGTACCAACCTCTTTAGAGAAATTTCATACTGCGAAAACAAATGAACACATCCACGGAGACGAATAATGTAAAGTGAAGTGTCACAGAAAAGGAAGAATTTCCTTGCGTAGAAAAGTTAGTCCCATTCAGCGGGATATTGTGGATTCTGGCAGAAGGCTGCCACAAAACCTGATATAATTATGACGGTGATCGTTAATTAATTTGGATCCACGGGCCTTACTGTAGGCTTAAACAGCGTACAGTACTTACTGTCGGTGTGATTCTTACTGGGAAACCGTATTGCTCGTATGTACGTGGGGGAGGGGGGGTCTGTATTAGCAATTTATTGGGGGTAAAAAAGAAGCTGCTATGTCCTTGCGAATGGTAGGCCGTCAAGAATTTTCCTGGAGACGAAAGGGGAAAGATTTCTGAAGTTGGCCAACAATTATAATCCATGTACTGTACAGTGCTGGAATATGGCAGCCAATTGTTCAAGCTCGGTATTACAGTAGGATGCAGCTATAGATGAAGAGCTGAAAACTTGTAAATAAATGATCTCGGTCAAAACTTCTACGAAAAATATTTCCATTTCCAGGAAAAATTTTCATTGGTATACACATACTTTTCGTTACGCTGTGAAGCCTCCCTTCATGACTGGAAATTTCAGGAACATATTTCATTTGTCCTTAACTGTGTCCTCACATGCCGTCATCAAAGAGCCTCCCTTCATGACTGGAAATTTCGGGAACAAATTTCATTTGTGCTTAAATGTGTCTTCACATGCTGTCATCGAAATGACGTCAGTTTGCAATCTGACTGTCACTTTTGACATTCATTATCATCGTCACGTGGTAGGAAATCGAAACTCCATAGGAGATTTGATTTCTAAACTTATTTTTCATGGAACAGTCGCCAGGGTTCCTTTACATGCCCTCATCGTACTACATGGAGTGCCGTGATTTTCCAACGCTTCAAAATTTTGCTTTTTCAACCAGGTTCAAAACCGCCATCTTCGATTTACAAGGCTAGTATTCCAACCACTAACCCTTCAAAGTAGACGAGGTGAGTTTGAAGTGTTTTGCATTTAATTTACGTAAATTTAACATCAAAGTTATTATTGTAATTATTTTAATTTTTAATATCAAGCATATTGCAGTACTTTCCAGGAACAAAAATGCATTCATAAATGATTTCTGGAATTTTTCTACAAAATTTTCAACTTCTAATTTGCCGGTAAGTTTTCATCCCTAGGCGTTGCTAATTACAGTAACCCCATGGTCAACTGATAACAGGTTCCAACTTCGCTCTGAATGCCTGATGTTCTGTAGCGGGCGAGTTGGCCGTGCAGTTAAGGGAACGCAGCTGTGAGCTTGCATCCGGGAGATAGTGGGTTCGAATCCCACTGTGGCAGGCCTGAAGATGGTTTTCCGTGGTTTCCCATTTTTACACCAGGCAAATGCTGCGGGCTGTACTTAATTAAGGCCACGGCCGCTTCCTTCCCACTCCTGGCCCTTTCCTATCCCATTCCCGCCATAAGACCTGTCCGTGTTGGTGCGACGTAAAGCCACTAGCAAAAAATATGATGTTCTATACAGTACAATCATAAATGAGTACGGGGGTATCACGAACTATATAATTGCCTTTGCTTTTAATAAAATATTACGAAGTATAGCAAAAAGCTCTTATTTTAAAGGCCATGTTTTTTGAAAAATTCCCGAGGGAAGAAACGATAAAGTGAAAACAAAATTATCGGTTTTATTGGGAAATATCAATATGTTATCGGAAGGATATAAATGATATATGTATGCGTTGTGCCTGCAAAAACACTATGACACGGTTTCATCAACGTGGGTTAAATATACTCTAAGCCTGGGTTTGTTAACTTAGATTTAATATTTTAACACATTCTTCTTTTTTTGCTAGTTGCTTTACGTCGCACCGACACAGATAGGTCTTATGGCGACGATGGGACAGGAAAGGATTAGGACTGGGAAGGAAGCGGCCGTGGCCTTAATTAGTCTGGTGTTAAAATGAGAAACCACGGAAAACCATTTTCAGGGCTGCCGACAGTGGGGTTCGAACCTACTATCTCCCGAATACTGGATACTGGCCGCGCTTAAGCGACTACAAACTCATTCTTACGAATCACGCGTTTCACCAAGCTATTTCGGCAGAGGGTTAACTGACACCGTATTAACCCTCGCCGGAAACAGCTGACGTACCGGTCAAGGTGGCAGTGACAAAAAATCGGATATTGTGAACACACTTCTCGCGTGGTTCTTTGGTTTATTTCTTGCGCGGTATTTCGTATTCTTTCTCCGTTCTGAGCCAGATATTATTCTTTCGTGATCATGATAGAAATGATTGCAGTGATCGAAAAATGGAAGAAGTTCAGAAGAGAAATAGGGGCAGGAATTTTTCTGCTTTAGAAAAACATTAATTTTTGAATTAGCCACCAATTCCCAAAGCATTATACAATGCGAGAAATCTAACGGTGTAAAATTAAAAGAAAAGGAGTGCACATGGGAAAAAATAACAGGGGAATTTAATAGCGTTGCCCACGTTACAGGCCATCTTGTAACTATATAACGAATTTTGAGGTTGGAATTACTGATTACTTGACAATTGACAGAAAAATAATCCTCGTTGTCCCCGACCATTCTATGAAACGGCCCTGTGGTATAAAAGCTTAATGCAATCAATACCTTAAGTGTAGGAGAGGAAGGCCAGTTGTGTATTCTAACCTCTCGCGAATTTCATCGACGACTTTACTTCGACAGTTTTTGACAGTCTATGCCTCTTCAGAAAGTGTTCCTCAGGTATATTTTGAAAGTATTTCCTTCCTATTATAGGCCTATTTCTGCTAGGAACACCATTTAACAAATCTAAACACCGGGCGAGTTCACCATGCGGTTAGAGGCGCGCGGCTGTAAGCTTGCATCCGGGAGATAGGGGGTTCGAATCCCACTGTCGACAGCCCTAAAGATGGTTTTCCTTGGTTTCCCATTTTCACACCAGGAAAATGCTGAGGCTGTATATTAATTAAGGCCACAGCCGCTTCCTTCCAACTCCTAGGCCTTTCCTAACCCATCGTGGCCGTAAGACCTGTCTGTGTCGGTGCGACGTTAAGCCACTAGCAAAAAAACAAACCTAAATAAAGCAACTCTGCACTAAACGCATGATTTATGGCGGCCATTTTTCTCTTAACCTCGAGTTAACAGTTTAACCCAGGTGAAAGTAAGGGTTAACTTAACTCCGACCTTCACACAGAGTTTTTGATTACACAGAATGAATTATCAAATTCAAAGTTAAAACTGTATAACTCGGGGTTGAGGTTTAACCCACGTTGATGAAACCGGGCATATGTGAAATATTTTTAGCTTAGACCTTCGGCCGGTAAGGTTATGTCATATTATTTATTATTATTTATTCAATTCGTTTACTCTCCAAGGTTGGGTTTTCCCCGGACTCAGCGAGGGATCCCATCTCTCACACCTCAAGGGCAGTGCTCTGAAGCGTGAGTTATTTGGTCTCGTATAAACATGGGAAGGATGACCAGTACCTCGCCCAAGTGGCATCAACTGGTAAGCTGAACAGGGGTCTTGTGGGGGATGGAAAGATTGCAATGGATAGGCAAGGAAGAGGGAAGGAAGCGGCCGAGGCCTTAAGTTAGGTACCACCCCCGCATTTGCCGGAGAAGTGGGAAACGGCGGAAAATCACATCGAGGTTAGCTAAGGTCCAGCCAGTTAGCCTCCCGAGGATGAGTGAACCCCGTTACAGTCCTTTTACCACTTTTCAAATTTCGTGACAGAGCCGGGTATTGAACCCGGGCCTCCGGGCGTGACAGCTAATCACACTAACCACCACACGACAGAGGCGGACAGGTTCTGTCATCTGAGGTTCAATACCGTGCGAATATTGTCAAGGAATTCTCGCTCCTCATAACATACTGCGTATGTGATGCGGGTCAGTATTTTTCCACACATTTGATCACACAGCGGTTTTCGCAGGCGCACCGACGCTATACATGTGAGGGGTGTCTGCTCAAAAATGCATGAAAAGTAAAATAAAGGGCACTTGGAACGTACCCAGGATCGGGTTTGGCACAAATTTTAAGGAATTACATCTTCCTAGTCTGGATCACTCATGCCAATCGATAATATTCAACTACTGTAATGCATATGGACGAAATGCTGATTTATTTTATGGAAGTGGAAATAGCAACTTCTAAGCAGACACTCCTCATATATCATCGCTTAAGGAACAATACCACCTATCTGACAATGCACTTTCACTCAATTACGTTTATTAAGACTGGTCACGCCTCCCAGCCACATATGGATATGCAGTCCACCAGAACAATTTTCAGTGTGTTTATTTTCCTATGCTTGTGCATAAAAGTAAATCAACCCTGTTAAATTATACTGTTTGAGTGAGTAAATACGTCATGCAAACATACATTCTTGCAGTACGGTATGGAACTCGTCTTCGAAGAACGGAAGAAGAGTAAGCGAGAAACAGGAATGTCTTAAGTACCATGCTTATTAAGTAGCAGACAAAAGCCTGCATTAGGCTTGAATTCGTTCAATCAGTTTTCTGTAAGTTTCTACCCGTTCAAAAGTGGCATTTTTTCAGTTGAAGGAAAATATTTACTGATATGAAAATCTTATATTTGTTTTGATAGTGGCTTTACGTCGCACCGACACAGATAGGTCTTATGGCGACGATGGGATAGGAAAGACCTAGGAGTGGGAAGGAGGCGGCCGTGGCCTTAATTAACGTACAGCCACAGCATTTGCCTGGTGTGAAAATGGAAAAAAACCACGGAATACCATCTTCCGGGCTGCCGACAGTGGGATTTGAACCCAATATCTCCCGGATACAAGCTCACAGCCGCGCGCCCCTAACCGCACGGCCAACTCGCCCTGTAATCTCATATTTCATCTTACTGACGAGAAACTATTTTTTTAACACATGGCACATTTTTAACCATACCTACGAATACGTAGACAGTCCTAAATCTGAAAAATGGAAAGGAAAATGTTGCCAGAGCTAAGACGTACGAGCACACTGCGTGGACCGCAATGTACGTTTAACAGTTCAAGGTGGTAGGACGCAATGTACACCTGCTGACACAGAAAGGGCGCACGTTGAAAAATCCAAAGTCCAGTCGTACAGTGACGAGCATTATCAGATGCAACCATAATGTTGTGGTTCCTAGCTCGATACTGAGAGGCAATGACACATTACTCACATAGAAGTTGCTATCCTAACCAGGGTATCTAGAAGTGTGGGTATCAATTAGATAGCACCTTTTCCTGTAAACGACCTTAATTACGAGCGAGATGGGAGGTAGCAGGCAGACTAACGGGTGTGCTATGCGCGCCAGTTCCAGAAGCACTGTAGCCCAGTGGAAACGGATTCATGATCACAGTGGGAAGGTGGCTGGTTCGAATCGACTTCGAGTGGGGTCTTTGTCACTCTGCCGGCAGCTACAGTGGGCAAACAAATCAGATTGCAGGATGCCCGATATCATTCTTATTACACACTGGTAGAACATGCTATCGGCAACTATGGCACAACAAGGACCTCACATCCGTGAGCGGGTGGTCATTCTCGTTGAACAAGGAAATCTAAACTTAACAGAGGCTGGACGACGCTGCGGCCTACCATAAAGTACGGCGACGCGTGGGATAAAACGTTTTCGAAAATCGGGAGACGTAAACCTACACTCTAGCTCGGGTTCGAAGTGGGCCATGAACTGAGAACGGGACGATCGCTTGATTGCTGAGGCCCATTAGACCTCGTTCATGAACGCCGTGTAGCTACGCCAGGTCGCGCGTTTTCTCGGTAACTCGAGGATGGCCGGGTTAGAATCCTGTCAAGGGTCTAAAATCACAAAACCCACTTATGAACAGAAAGTGTGCCGCCTTGAGTTTGGTATGGAAACGTGCTACGAGATTGGCGGAATGATATGCTCTCCGGCGAGAGCACGTTTTCCTCGGTGAACGATGGGCACACGCCCATTCGGCACCCGACACAGGTCCGAATACATAGAGCCCTGCGGGGATAAACAAAATAACATCCGCATCCGCACATCCTTCATCCGCACCCGCATGCGCATCCGCGAATGATTATCCGCATCCGCAAAATGGTTATTCGCGGATATTGTAAATAATTAACTACGGTATATTACACCCAATTTATTGAAACGATAGAGATGTTAACATAATACAATAGGCCTGATACATGGCACCAGAACCCCTACAGTTACAGGTTTATGAAGGATTTTCTCTTGCGACAACTACCGTCGTATTGACCATTGTTCCTTCTTTCCAGTAATTTCGGGCAGGAGCCAGTTATGCTTAGGTCATATTTATGGCTTTATGGTTTCAAGGCCCTTTATATATCAATATTCTCCCATACCAATATCAAGGGCCGCCTAACCGCAAGCAAAAAGAGGAGTATACCGGAGTGAAAATCAATAAACATCATTATTTAGATATTATCAGCAATATTATCCGCACAGCCATACAGTATAAATACGCGGATATCCGCATCCGTGCAGGGCTCTACGATACATGGCCGAGCATCAGCGCTCTGGCTGTGAATATATTGCTTGCTGGGATTGGATGAACTGTCGCGACGTAGGAATGTTGCGCGCAAAATATTTCGCCGGGCAATAAGTGCACATTTTTGTGAATGTTATGGTCCGTGCCCTGTGGGTGTTTCAACCCGCCGGTGGTATACAACACTGAGTGGCCAAAAGTCACGGGAAGGGGTGTCCCTTAGAAAATGGGTCGTATCCGACGCCTGAGCGTTACAGCTAGGTGCGACGTAGCTGAGCAGTCTGCTACAGACACCATTGTCGTGAGGACGGCAAACATGTCGCGAGTTAACTGACTTTGAACATGAGATGATCATCGGCGCATAGTTTTGCAGAGATTACACGCGAATTCAGGTTTCGGAGGTCAACAGTATCGAAGATGGATCTTCAATATCGTAACACGGGAAGACCACAGGTGTTTAACGACCGGACATCACGTCGCCTCAGCAGAAACATCAAGGGCGCTCGACGGGCTACTGTGAGTCAGATCACCGCCCAGTTCTATGATGGGAGTCTAAAACCCATTTCTACCAGGACAGTAACGAGGCAACTGCACCGCATAGGCTTCACCAGCCGATGACCAACCCGTGTCTCTTTGCTGACACCTTGACACAGAGTGTATGGAACAGTGGTGTGATATGGTCCCATGAATCCCGGTTCCAGTTGTATCGAGCTGATGAACGCGTGAGAGTGTGGCGTATGCCCCATGAAGCTATGGATCCTGCGTGTCATCAAGGTTGTGTCCAGGCGAGAGGTTGATCAGTTCTGGTCTGGGCGACGTTCTCATCGTCGTAAATACGCCCCGTTGTCCGGCTGCAGGAAGCACTAACAGGTGCACCTTGTGTGGACATTCATTCAGACCATCTGCATCCCTTTCTGGCCCTAGAGTGCCCTGATGGAGATGCCCTGTTTAACAGGACAATGCGCCATTTCACCGCTCTGAGGTGGCACGCAGGTGATTGGAGAAAAACTCCAGTGAAGTTACGACCATGTATTGACCCTCCAGATCCCCAATCTTAATCCAATCCAGCATATATGGGATGCTGTTGATGCTGGTGTACGCTCCATGAAGCCCGCACCAACTACACAAGACCAATTGTGGGTAGCAATGCAAGATTCAAGGGTCCAGATCCCTCCAGAACGACTCCCACACCTTATAGAGTCGATGCCTCACCGTATTGCTGGCATTCTGAGGGCTCGCGGAGGAGTAACTCATTAAAATGACATTCAGTGTCTTCTCATGACTTTTGTCCACTTGGCAGGGCCTGTCTCCGATGATTCACACGTGTCGATCAGTTCAGGAATGGTTTGAAATGCAAGGTCATGTCCAGCTAATCTACTGGCCTCCTTGTTGGGCAGACATGAATCCCATCGGAAACGTGTGGGCCGAGAGGAAGAGAGTAATGGTGGAGACCTGACCCCAACCTGCGCCAAATACGAACGACACTCTCTGGGATGTCAGTGCGTCCCGAGATGAGGTGGCAGATGACAGTACGTGTTCTTCTGCTCTAATTGATTCAATGACTACACGCCTGGAAGCAGTCATGCACAACGGCGATGTGTGTGGTTCTCTTAATGAGAAGACCACCCAACAGCCCTTTGCAGAGCCACATGTAAGCCCACGCACTTTCAATAATGGCATGATAAAACAGCGGAAGTTACGTGACTCGCATATAAGACAGGGTAGGAATAAAAATAAGCATCTAAATATTTTATCCAACTGAGACTCGAACTCCTGACACCAGAGGAGAGTGGCAGAGTAACACAATTTATTTATTACTTGCTTTACGTCGCAGCGACACAGATAGGTCTTATAGCGACGAGGGGATGGGGAAGTCCTAGGAGTTGGTTGGAAGCAGCCGTAGCCTTAACTAAGGTACAGTCCCAGCATTTTCCTGGTGTGAAAATGGGAAACCACGGAAAACCATTTCCAAGGCTGCCGACAGTGGGGTTCGAACCTACTCTCTCCCGAATACTGGATACTGTTCGCACTTAAGCGACTGCAGCTATCGAGCTCGGTGCCGCCATTTCTGACAAAGTCCCCAGGTTAGGATGCACTTCACACACCGTAACCGAGTTCAATAACTGCAGTCGCGTAAGTGCGGTCAGTATCCACTATTTTTGGAGACAGTGTGTTTAAACCCCATTGTCGGAAGCCCTGAAGGTGTTTTTTTTTTTTGTGATTTCCCACTTTAACACCAGGCAAATTCTGGGGCGGTACCTTAAGGCCATGGCCGCTTCCTTCCCACTCCTAGCCCTTTTCTGCCCATCATCGCCATAAGACCTATCTCTGTCGGTGCGACGTAAAACAACTTGTAAAAAAAAAGAGACTGACACAACTGCTCGACAAAATATAGTGCATGCATTGCAACTATTGTGGCAACTGGGTATATATATTATGCCCCAGGCTGAGAGAAGTAACAACCCATGTCCCGTGGCAGTATAAGGACCTCAAAATAGAACGTAACTCGGCAAGGCCATGTTGCATGTCCTATCCTATCCTCTGTAGGCATTGCGGGCAACCATACCTTCTAGGGGACGCTAGCTTTCTGCGTCGACAAGTGTAATGTGCCACGCTACAGGTGGCGGGTTGCATACGGGGAAAATAGGTCAGGGGCCGCAATTTACCGGAAGCGAACTCCACCGAATTCTAAGTTTGTTTGTAGCTCCGACAGTATGGAAGCTGCTGAGGTAGAGTTGGTGCTGATTGATGAAATTTGGAGTACGACTTGCACTCGTCTGCTGCAATAGGATTTTCTGGCCCACTGAAGAAAGCAAAAGCAAACTACTTCACTCTTCACTCTACAACCTCACAACCTTCGGTAATGTTATTTGGGGACCAAACAACGTCCGGGCTAATGACCTAACGGACAGGTCAGAAATAACTTTACATTTGGATAGATATATAATCCGTCTGTGAATATTGTCAAGCTGCGCATTTTCTGGCTACGGGTAACAGATAACTGAGCTCACCTCTTCGATTTCGTTCAGTATCTTCATCATCTTGCAAATGTCGTTGCACCAAGGTTCTTCTTCACTCACTTGTGGGTCTGTAAGCTATCAATCAGTGTAACTACAAACTAACGGATACATATATTTTAGCTCCGTTTCTTTGTTTCTGAGCTCTGCCGGCCTCGAAGAGCCTTTGGATTACCAAGCGACCTCTGCACTGCCAGACGGCCTGCAGTCTATGAGGTAATCTTTGCCCAGCGTGACGAATCCTGCCGGTCGTTATTCTTGTCTTCCTGCACCAGGGACACTATCTCACATTCACTTTTCTCTGCAGTTGTAATAATTTAAGCTGAGTGGACATCGAACCAGCCGTCAGATCCAGGTAAAAATCCCTGACCTGGCTGGAAATTAAACCAGGGGCCTCCAAGTAAAAGCCAAGCACGGTACTCCTACACTACGGGGCTGGCCTTCCTGAGCAATGAATTTTGAAACCTCCTTCTGACTTACCCTCGAAGTATCCTATGATAGACTAACGTTTAAGTAATCTGAGCAACCCTTCATGCCTTCATTTTTGAGCAGCCAGAAGTTTTACCTCGCAGAGGCACATTTACTCCGCACCGGGGTTACTGTAGCTATCAAAGGTGTTCGCAAATAACAATGTTATTAGCTTAACATTCTTTCAATTGAACTGTATTTTAAGAGATGCCGGAGTGTTTAAATTTTGCCTCAAAGTACTGCCTTTAACGTCGGAAGCCATTCACAGAGTAGTCGCGTTTAAACACCCTCAGATGCCACTGACCTCAGCCGGGATTCTATCCACCATATTGGGAACAGGACAACGACTAACCGGCCTGTATAATAAATTCATGTTCTCGTCCCGAGGACGGCCAGCATTTTCCTGTCACATCGCCAACGTACCGTTTGAATCACATACCAGCCCTCATACCAATCTTAAATGTACAGGGAATCGAATCCGGGCCTCCAAAGTCGGCAGCTAATAGTAATTACCGTTATACTGCGTAGATGGAACAACCGGACCTTGCCACTGAGATCAAGAAAGTATTTTGTTAACGCAGCTGAAAGTAACCTGAATTATTTGTGTCTCTCTCTCTCTCTCTCTCTCTCTCTCTCTCTCTCTCTCTCTCTCTCTCTCTCTCTCTCTGTTAGGTCATGAGCCAAGAGGCTGTTTGAATGATGCGCGCTGAATAAAATGATGAATACGGTAGTTTGTCATTGCTTTCCTCATTGCACCAGAAAGTGTTATCGCAGCACAACTGACCGTATGAGCAGCTTATTTCATAACACTCCGAAGCACTATTCGTGCTTCGAATGTCGTTACTAAGCATACCTCACCATTCTCCACCTTGTCATAGCCAAGGATGAGAGTGACTCTTCGAAGGAAGCTATGTTTTGCTCTGGCCTATGCAAAAGGACAGATGAAAAAGTACTGCATGAATCAAAAAATGGTAACAGGCGTATTTGTGTCAGGATCGAACTCACCAACTTCAGCTCAGAATGCGAGCACTCATACTACCTGAGGCACTAGGTTCGGCTATAGCGAAGAACAAATCGAAACCAAGTCATTCCCGTACAGACCATGAAACATTTTGAGAGCCTGGAAGTTAAAGGCTTTCTCTATTCTTAATCCCGTCACTAAGTGTATTGGATAGGTCAGCTCAATGCCTGGCTACCACTTCTTCACAAGAATTAACTTCGTACCAATTTCAATAGTAGGATCGAGTGAATCCCAGGCCATATGCACCTTCAGAAACTGAAGTCTCGATTCCATCATCAGAAATGGAACCCACGACCCTTACGGTGAACCAGGCACGTATTTATGGCCCAAGTTAGGCAGCCTTCGCAGTAGTCTACAGGCAGTGGAAGTAAGAATGTATACTGTTCGTCTGTCAAAAGGCGTAAATTTGGTTGGCGTGAATCCATTGAAATCAGAGGTGAAAATTAAGGCCACTGATCCAGTGTAACTGTTATATGGTTTATTTTTGCTAACAGTTGGTTACTGCCTAACACACAGGTGGTAGTAGAAAACTACACGAATTTTACTTATCTATAATACTTACCGGACTGTGTTTTAAAATTTAAACAAATCATACTATTTGGAAATTTATTTGAAGACATTTAAAAATTCTCTTCGACCATTTAAATATCTTCATGATTTTATTATTATTATTATTATTATTATTATTATTATTATTATTATTATTATTATTAGTAGAAGTAGTAGTAGTAGTAGTTGAGTTCCATGACTTGGATACTCTAAAGAAGCAAATGTGCCGATACTTTCGAGTGTATATCAGGTTATGTTGTGGGTTTTTACGTACGCATTACTAACCACAGTTAAAATTAACCGGTTAAACCAAATAAAACTGAACAAATTTACGTTTTGGGACACTTATTCCTCGATAAAGGCGTATTTGGAGACTTTGTGTGGATACTAACATACAAAAAATTTATGAACTATGGAGTTAAGTTCGTGTTATAGTCAGTTTGACGTAGAAATAGCATTTTAAAAGTCGTTGCACAAAAAGTGGTGATCTGTCGTTCATGCTACATCTTGTATACTTAGAAGATGGAGTGCTTTACTGCACAAAATTAAACTCTATTCCAGTTGACCGTGTGGGGGATAGAAATTCATTTATAAATGATTTGTCAATGCTCACTTGGAGAGAAGAAGAAATTGATGTACGCAATACAGTAAAAGGAACTCTTACGCCAGTTTTCAGTAACATATACCAGATTGAAAATGAAAATGATAAAACTACAACCTGTTTTCCAGTCCTTGACCGGGTCAGGGATGTAATGAATGTATCTATATAGGCTATTAGTACGATGGGATCGCCACTCACGAAGTGATATATTAATGACTGATAGATGCTATGAAATGAGAATGGAGAGTGTTGCTGGAATGAAAGACGACAGGGAAAACTGGAGTACCCGTAGAAAAACCAGTTCTGCCTTTGCTTTGTCCAGCACAAATCTCACATGGGATTTGAACCACGGTATCCAGCGGTGAGAGGCTGACGCGCTGCTGTCTGAGCCACGGAGGCCCATATACCAGAATATAGAAGTACATTTTGAACACCCTCTTCACTCTTTTATGAAGAAATGAACTGAATTATTTCTTCGACTTCATTATTGAACTGCGTCTTAGGCATTGAACTTTTTTTCTTATGTCTACAAAGCCCTTATAAACTAGGTCAATTGAAAATAAATATCTGTAGACATAACTACAATTATGTATGTAGAAATGTTTGAAGTATTGATTATGCTAAATAAAACTTCCTACATGCCATTTCACAGCGCATGTATTTTCCCATCTACCAGTTATACAAGAAGACATATGTCCAATATCATCATTATCAAGACAATTGCTGTACAGTAGATCTCATAGTGGAAGGAGTATATCAAGGAAGCTGTATGTCAAGCTACTTTTGAATTCTATTTCAATTATTTGGTGTCAGCTACAAGAACAAATTTTCAAGGACTTTTTAACCTAACCATATTCTGAGCTTTTCTTGCTATTTGCTTTACGCCGCACCGACACAGATAGGTCTTATGGCGACGACGGGACAGGAAAGGCCTACGAATGGGAAGGAAGCGGCCGTGGCCTTAATTATGGTACAGCCCCATTTGCCTGGTGTGAAAATGGGAAACCACGGGAAACCATATTCAGGGCTGCCGACAGTGGGATTCGAACCCACTATCTCCCGGATGCGAGCTCACAGCTGCGCGCCCCTAACCGCACGGCCAACTCGCCCGGTATATTCTGAGCTAGTTTACAGTATAGTGATATAAGATAATGATTCATTTCAATTAACTGAAAGAGGAATTTACTTCCATCCTTCAGTTCAGTCGAGTTCATTATTCACTGTATATATCGTCGCTGCCGGGACAAAATCTCCTATGTGAAATATTTTAGCTTAGAACTTTGGCCGGTAAGGTTCTGTCTTCTAAGGTGCAATATTGTGTGAATATTGTCAAAGCATTCTCGGCTCTTCATAATGTACGTGCTGCGGGTCAGTATATCTCCAAAAATATTATCACATAGGTTTTGTCCCGGCAACGACGATATATAGTATACTCTGTATATATTTATAAAGCAGCAATGAGTATCATGGCACAAACATTAATTTTGACTAGTTATGCAATATACTTCATGTTGAAGTGTGACGGATTTAAATCTCTGAATGGGCCTGGAATCCAACAAAAGGATCAGGGTTTGAGACGCTTCATCTTAAGATAGACCCCACCTGATGGGCTCCCACATTATCGGTCATGATCGGAGACCTGTAATTTTCATACTGACGTGATCGTATCTAAGCTCAGTTCTGAAACATAATTTGCTTTTTCCAGAATCCTACAGATTACTTCTACAATCAGAGTAACTTAGTGTTAGCTGGGACATCATCCCCCGAACTTAGTACTCGGGTAGAATCATCAAATGAAAATAAACGCATCACTGCACAAGTGTGGTTTCATATAAGAAAGGTCTGACACCGCTAAGTTTACCTCTGACAAAGGGGAAGTACAAGCACGAAGGGAAGAGGTTGAAGGAATGAAAATTTGAATAATGGTTTCTTTTCTATAATATTGTCTATATTGTCGTTATTTTCACCTATATCGCCATCATACCAATATACCGCTTTCAGTATTTAATGTCATTTACTTTTTATTTTCTAACGCTCTTATGTTCTTGTAATTTAGATTTGGAACATTATTAATCTAAAACCTTTTTTCCGAAGGAAATAAATATTTGTATTGTCTTCCGGATCACTATATAGTGGGGTCAGACGTATGTTATTGATAAATATGCCGGTTGTTTCCATGATAATACAGTCTTTCAAGAATCTGCCAATTTGTGGTTGGGAACACCGGTCCGGAAACGCCTCAGTAGAATCTTATATTCCAGTGCCATTTTTCGTCAACGCATGTGGGTTCAATATCATTTGGCCCCAGCTCACGTTTCGTATACTACTAGAGAAAAATTTAATTAGATGTTCCCGGCAATACGGACAGGAAGAGGGTTCGTTACATTGCCACCTCGTTTGCTTAATTTGGTCCCACTTGATTTCTTCTTGTGAACTCATGGGAAGAGTATTGTCTGCGGGGGAACTGTATGGACTGAAAAAAAAAACTCCAGGAAAGAATCCTCACTGCAAGTTACATTGCTAGAACGACGCCAGAGATGTTCGACAGGATTCGCCAGAACTTAGTGTGACGTCGTCATGCCTTCATCAAAGCCGGGGGCACTATTTTGAACAGCTGTTGTAAATGTCTTCGTAACGTGTATGTGCAGTATAGGTTAATAAAGGTATTACATATCCGCACAAAGTTTTTTTTAATCTCACGTTCATTAATATCTCAAAACAAATTTGGTCTGTAACCAGCAACCGAAACACCCTGGATATACTTGTGAAGTTCTCTTATTTACTACCATCAACCGTATTTTGAATTACATTGTTTGAAAAAAAAGTCTTCTGGTCGTCACTATGAGCGTTGTTTTCTTTCGTTATCCGATATTCCAATCCGGCTACTGCCGTGTCTAACCAGTGACCTTAAAGCGAACCCTCTTTTTCAATGAATAGCTCGTTCCTGTCTTTATGTGTTGTTTAGGTGACGGAGTGATAAGGTTACAGTGAAGTCGTAATGCAGTAATGGTGACTCCCTTCTTGATAAGCGCTGAGTCCTTTTAAGTCTGTGACAGTAATGACTACCCATAAAGCTTTTCCTGTGAAGGAGCAACTGGAAACCAGTCTATTCCCTGGCGTGCTGATCTCCTACCGCTTTCACAGAAGGTGGGGGAACTATGCCAAAGAGTGCTTACTGGCGGGTAAGAAGTTATAAGTCACACATTAACTGCGTATTGTGGTCCTTAACCTAGTCTTGCACGTTCTCAATAACTTATGTATAGAATATATATTTTAAAGTGTTGAAAGTGAAAGATAATATGACATATTCTCTTTTGAGTGTGTTTCTGGGAGGCAAATCAATCAATCTTTTAATATATTTAATAGCTTTCTAGAGTCACACTAACAGAGGCTTGCTTTTGACGACAGTGAGGCAGAAAAGGTGTATGTACAAGATTAAATAAGTCGAGGCATGTCCCCGGCGTTCAAATGGGAAACCAAGGAAATCTATCTTCACTGGCGGTGACGGTTAGATTCGACCCTTGTACCACTTGAATGCGAGCTTACAGCTACTTGACGTGAACCATGCAGCCAGTTCTCTTCGAAGTTCCAAATACAGCCCACATAATGTGTTCCATGCACTTCCTTGGACAATGCCTTGCGTTCCATGGTACAGTATGTCGAGTTTTGTACTCTCATATTACATACTTGAAGTACATCATGTGTAACCAATGATAATAATTCACGTTCTAGCCTAAGAAATTCACTGTTGAATGTAATATTTCATGATTCACGAGATTATTTTAAGTTTAAAATTAATTTTAAAAACATTGAATGAAATAATAATTCAGTGTCGAGCAATTTTTTTTTGCTACGGGCTTTACGTCGCACCGACACAGATAGGTCTTATGGCGACGATGGGATAGGAAAGGCCTAGGAGTTGGAAGGAAGCGGCCGTGGCCTTAATTAAGGTACAGCCCCAGTATTTACCTGGTGTGAAAATGGGAAACCACGGAAAACCATCTTCAGGGCTGCCGATAGTGGGATTCGAACCTACTATCTCCCGCATGCAAGCTCACAGCCGCGCGCCTCTACGCGCACGGCCAACTCGCCCGGTGAATTTATTTTTGACCCGATCTTCGTTCCTGGTATGGAGGCACCTTTAGTGTACGTGAGACATCTTCAATCACTATCCCTAAATTGTAAATGAACAATTTACACAAAATAATAATATGACTTTAAGAGTAGAAAAAATAACTAAATAAGTAATTGTGTGTGGCTATTAAAGACTGGTGCAGAAACTCCTATGAGGGTGGTCAACGATTACTGAGGTAAGTAAACTACGTTTCAGTGTACTGTGTGGTGTGTAAATTTCAGTCCTGTGAGGGATAAAGCAAACAGCCAGCGAGAAAGCCACAGGAATTAACCATATATGAATAAAATTTCAAGACTAGGATTGAAATCGAACCCGGAAACCTGTGGTCCGAAGACCAGATCACTGGCCATTCGGCTATGAAGTCAGACACATTTAAGCTGTCGACACTACAATTACGGTACTTTGAAGATGCAGTCGAAAGAAATAAACTTAATATTTAACCCCGAATGCTGGAGACCTGATAAGTGCTCGCAGATAAATAAGGAATCATTGCTTAGACAACTTGAGTCAAATTTAGTTCTAAGTAGAGATCGCAGTTTATCCTCGGCCGTCCATCACACAACACAACATTCAGTATTTCTTGATTTCCAAGATCTCACGGGATCGTGTGATTTCAAACAGCTATATGTATATTCTTACAGCCACCGGTCTTACCTCGCTGCGACACTAAATATGGAGAATTCTTGGCAGTTACACAAGCATGGTCATTTCTCGTGTAGGTGACTCCATTTTACTGTGGAGCAGGAACTTTAACCAGAATGAAACGTTTCCAAGGCTCAGATTAATCACTGTAGGGTACTCGCAATGAAGAGAAAAAGGTTAATTTAGAAATGAACTCGATGGAGGGTGCTGTGCATATGAATCGCCTTGTGTGTTCGGGCCATACGAGGAGTATGAAAGAAGGTATATCACCTAGGAAAATTATGGCCTCGTCCATGGAAGGCATGAGAGGCAGAGGTAAACTGAAGTGGCGATGATAAGACTTCGATTTTAATGATGTAAAATGTCAGATGTGTGCAGTTTTAATAGACGATAGCGGAGACTCTTATTTCATTCAAAGAGGTTTTCAGACCGAACACTGAAAGGAATACCAGTGTATGAGGTGCTTGAAGAGGTGTCTACAGTGTACTAGCCCAACGTCTAGAGAAAAGAAGTGGCAAGCCGACTGATGAGGCCGCAGCCACACTGAGCCGAAACGCTGGAATTTTAAGAGTCAAGCAGCAAGCAATTTTCACAGTGATGCAAAAAAAAAAAAATCGTACGAAGCATGATCCTAGATTTTCTAGCTCACAATGATGCATGTAAACAAAAAGTGAGAGCGCTTTAAATGAACGCAAATCGAGAGCTCAAAAATGTTATATTGGCTTAATATGTTACAGGGTGCCAATATCTATCTCCATCAATTCAGAAAGAACAAATCACATCATTTAAATCAGATATGTTGCCGTAACAGAATGACTCTACTGCCATATGGTAACTGACGATACCAGAGGCACGTAATAAATCTGAATGTCCGTGTTGTATCAGAGAATCTGTCTGCGCTGTACAGTAAAGCTCCCACATCACGCAATACATCATGTGCCCTGCAATCATATATGGAACACATGTTCTCCAAAATGTATGGAGGACAGTCTCTAAAATGTCCACAAGATCAATCTTGAACTGTACAACAGTGCCGATCCTCCAATGGAGTGTGGTCCAAGGAATGCACCAGAGGAGTAATGGAAGACCAAAACTAAGAGGTTTAATTGCGGGTAGTCAAACTCACTCCGGCCTAATGCTCTGAGAGTACCTTATTTAAAGTCCCAGGACACTTCAATTCCCATCGCGGTTACACACATATTATCCACTTACACACAGATAGCAGATGGCCATGGTGTTATTAAAACCAAGTCCGTTTATCGGTAAAATCTATTACTCTTACCTAAATTTATCAGAGCATGAAAGCTAAAAAATACGGATGAAGATGTCGTTACGCTGATCACGTGGCACTCCAAAATCAGTTGGTCATTTGGATGGAAATCAGTCATCATGGCAATCCAAGATTCTCAATGGGCTGTATGCGACAGAGGCGGGATGTAAACGAACGAGTTGGCCGTGCGGTTAGGGTCGCACAACCGTGTGCTTGCATTTGGCAGATGGTAGATTCTAATCCAACCGTCGCCAGACCTGAATATGTTTTCCGTGGTTCCCCCATTTTCACCAAAGGAAGTTGCTGGGGCTGTACCTTAATTCCACAGCCGCTGCCTTCCTAACCCCTTTCCTAGGATTCCGTCACCGGAAACCTTCGATGTGTTAGTGCGATATTAAACTAGGGACCATAAAAGGCGGCGCAATGAGTCGCTAGTTCAGTTCAATGTGGCATCCTCGTTGGAGTAAACAATTATGAAAAATCAACGTCTTCAAATGTCAGTAAAATCTGTTGGCATATTATTTCAAAGGTAACTACCCGACTGGAACCCGTGAGGATGTATCTGAAAGTCCGAGAACAAAGCAGAAAGTAACATTTGTTTGCAAATAAGAAATAGATTTGGGGGTTACTTAACCAAGGTGGCCTCGCGTTCAATTCCCGGCCAGGTCACGGATTTTTACCTGGATCTGAGGGCTGGTTCGATGTCCACTATGCCTACGTGATTACAACTGAGGAGCTATCCACCGGTGAGATTTCGGTCCCGGTCAGGAACGCCAAGAATAACGGCCGAGAGGATTCCGCGTGCTGACCACACGACACCTCGCAATCTGCAGGCCTTCCGGCTGAGCAGCGGTCGCTTGGTATTCAAGCCCTTCATGACTGTAGTGCCATGGGGTTAGTTACAGTAGTTAAACGAGATGGTAAATGCTTGCTCGGTTGCTGGAAATGGAGTGGGACCGGGCGAGTTGGCCGTGCGGTTAGGGGCGCGCATCTGTGAGCTTGCATCCGGGAAATAGTGGGTTCGAACCTCACTTGAAGCCATGAAGATGGTTTTCCGTGGTTTCTAATTTCACACAAGGCAAATGCTGGGGCTGTACCTTAATTAAGGCCACTGCCGCTTCCTTCCCATTCCTAGGCCTTTCCTGTCCCATTGTCGCCATAAAACCTATCTGTGTCGGTGCGACGTAAAGCAAATTGCAAGAAAAAGGCATGGGATTGCTTCCCCTTTAGGAAATGGAAAGGTTCAACTCCCGGAGAGGCACGTGGCTCTGGGCCCGCCCTGGGGTTCGCTCGGCTCTTTATCAGAGGTGAGTAACAAATTAATTTCCAGGGTCCGGTTTGAATAGCTTAGATGGCGGGATTAAATTCCAGCACCTCGGTGTCTCCAAAAACCGTAAAAGTAGTTAGTGGAGTGTAAAGCAAATAACATTATTATTAAAGTGCCAGAAGCCTACGACAGGAAACTGTCACATTTACATATTCTCGAAAGTCACCGATCTCAATCACGATCTAAAATAAAATATTGGGAACAGAAGAGCAACATTTAATCGACTGCGTCACTGAGGTCGACTGTGCAAATTATTATTAATACTTGTTTTACGTAGCACCGACTAAGATTGATCTCATGACGACGATGGCATAGGACAGGGTTAGGACTGATATAGAAGTGACCGTGGCCTTAATTAAGGAACATGTCCTGCATTTGCCTACTGTGAAATTTGGAAACGACAGAAAAAATCTTCAGGACTGCCGACAGTGGGGCTCGAACACACTATCTCCCAAATGCAGGCTAACAGACAGACGTCACGAACCCACTTGGTGTGCGATTTAATATAATTCACTAGATTTATCGTCCGCCTCCATAGCGTAACGGTTAGTGTTATTAGCTGCCGTCGTCGAGGCCCGGGTTCGACTGCTGGTACTGCCTGAAATTTAAGAATGGCAGGAGGGCTGGTATGTGATTGGAATGGTACATGTAGCTTACATCTAATTGGGGTGTGCCTGAAAAGAGCTACATCACCTAGGGATGAGGTCACGAGTTTACGTTTTTACTATATTGTAACCGTAAAAGTTTGTTTCGATGGCTAGCTGAACACAAGACTCGGCCCAGGGATGACCGGTCCTTGTCTAAACTGTTACAGAGGAGAGGGAAATAAGATAAGTATAATGGAACACTTTTTAAAAAGTTTATTCATGAAATGAAGTCAGAATTTAAGATCACCTCAGCACAGCAGTTACAATGAGTACTTCTCCTTGGGGTTGAATTGGTCCTGATACATTGCGGGGTCGTAATGTTTGCTCATGGTGCCACCATCTTCCGAGCCGGTCTCGAATAGCTCGGAGGTCTGGATGGTCTAGGAGCACTCGTAGTCTTAGTTGTAACGTGGCACTGGGGTATGAAATGGTTTCAAAGTAATTGGTCTGCACAAATGAGATTGTAGTTAGTAGCGATCTTTAACAAGTCACAAGCTGCACTCAAATGTCTTCACAGTGGGATTTCAGTGATTAGTTGGTAGAACACAGTCATTGCTGATGTATTAAATTGAACTCAAAATTGAACTTGTAATGTATTAATCACGTAAAACAAAGGTCCCTTCTTAAAGTTAAGTATGTGATTATTGTTCGAATAACGATGTAGAAAACAAGGTATTCCGTTTTAATACTTCACACAACATCAAATGAAAAGAATAGGTTCCGTGAATTTAGTCCCGCTCACTATCGAAAATGGCAAAAGAAAACACTGTTTTTCCTGGAACCCTCCTGGGTTCGACACAAGTCTTATTGCGATAGTTATGGAATGTTAAATGCACTAGATCGTTTAAATACTGTATTGAATTTATGCTCACTTAGTAATCTGGACACTTGTAAAAGAGAATCAAAGTTCGACGATACTGTTAATATGATTAGTTATACCAGTCGTTCGTGACATAGACGTAGTGTTTGAAAAATGTTCCAACACCTTTGTTAGAAGAACTATGCACTGTGATGTTTCACTACCGCAAATTCAATAACCTGAACAGTCTGAAAGTATTGGATTATATACCACTACTAGCACAGTTTATCATTTGCCAAGATCAAATAGAAAATCATGGACAGTTTGACATATCACTGACGATCACGTTTCAACACTTTCAGTATTCAATGTAAAGTTAATCACTTTCATTCAAATACGAATATCAGATTATATTAACGTAATATCGTATTGGTGAAAAATGTAAGTTTCCGTCACACTGTTCTCGTAAATGATAACACTCTTCAACTGTTCACATTTTATCTAAGACGCAGTTTCTGTCACCACACACACATACGACACAGAAAATATTCCAAGTCTTGCAGTGCGTCGTAATACGTGGACTTAAACTTTCGCAGAGAGTCGAACTGACGACTTACATTGTGACCGCAGAATACCCAACAGCCGGACGTCCGATCTCAGCTGTGGTACGAAGTGAACTGGCTTGACAAGCTAAATGCCTGCCTATTTATTCCGAATCCCCAAGAAATTGTAATGGCTAATATCTTCCGTAATTTTCGACAGATCTCCTTGAAACTTGGGAATCATGATTATAAGAAATTAGGCTACACTTCAATGAAGTTTATTTCTTCATATCTTAATTCATTTACAAGAAATTAATGATGGAAAGGAAGAGAACATTCCGTCGTCTGAGGTAATACAACCTTGACCAAGTTCTCCAGTTGTGACGTCTCACTTCCCCGCTGCTCAGAGCCGACATGCTCGCAGGGAAAGCGTGCTCGGCGGGTAACATAACTCCACATACATCGGGGACTTTAACTTAGAAACGTGTTACGGGTATAATATTTATCTACCTTATTACACAATGCTCAGTAAATCGCACCGCATACCATTACTTACATGACTGTAAACACTTCTCCAGTAATGAAAAATAAATATATTTTATAGGCAGGAGAAGCGTAACTTAAGTTCTTTCAGTGTTCGTTTTCAATAGCAAAGCCAAGAGACTAGTTGCAGGGTGAGTGAACTCCACGATGATTTACTTCACCTGATCATCAGATAATTGTTACGTACTTAACGCCCCTACAATTGGTACAGATTTTAAGAGACGCCAACGAATAGGCATTTCGATCCACAAGAATTAATTATCGTGCTGGAAGCAAGCGTCTCGAAGTTAACACCCTCAAATGCCACTGACATCAGGCGGATCGAAACCGTAATCTTAGTAATTGACGGACAACGAATTACCGACTGTATCACTAAGGTCGATCGTCCAGATATTTTATTCGTGTTTGTGAATTTCTAGATTCCTAACGAGGTATCAATCCCACACCCTTCTGACTGAATCAAATCTCTTGCGATCTTGGTATGAAGCCCCCTCACTGTTTCAATAACTAAATATACATGGACACTAAATTTAACAACCAAACGTGTATTTTAAAACTGATAGGGTAATGAGCAGTGAATCTTTTGGCGTTAAATGATTTATATGACCGCTTTTAATTATTTCCTCTGATTGACATAGTACATGTTCAAAATTAATTGGGGAAACGAATGACCAATTTCTCTTTCAAACATGACAATCATTAACAGCATGTGATTGCAGATGAGGACAGCATGATAATATTTCACGATTGCTTCTCATGTTATAATTAAACAACAAAATAACACTGAGGGGTTGTGTTAAGGGGTTATTACATGGACACGTTCGAGCTGGGCTCATGGTCAAAACATTCCCCTGCGGATTACCGTCGATCCTCGAAGAGTCGAGTTCTAGTTACGACCCTGTTTATTGGGATGGGTTTTATGATAGGCCGCACGTTGTTATTTGAATGCCTTTCTTAATATTAAGAAGTATCATAATTATATTTTAGTATCAATCAACGACAGTTCTTGAAATATTATTACATCCCCATTTAGCTTATTTCATATTTATTAAGCACAATGTGTATATACCGGATGGTACAGCTGCCCCTATTTTTCCCGAACATATGCAACCAGCTATAATGTAAATGTCCCTTAGTCCTATTTTGCGTAACATCTTACAGCAATTTTATGTGCAGTTAGCCTGATATAGACTTCCCAGCACAATGCAAAAACGGTACAAGAGGCAGTAAGTGATGCCCATCTCAAAAACACTGTACCATTTTATGTAGAGTGGAGTCCAATTCTCCAGTAATTTCTACGAAATGTTATTGTACTGTAAAAACCATAGCCTCCCCTTTATCTGTCAGCAGATAACTGCGCACCTGATTGGTTCAAGAGGCCATTTTCTTTCGATAGAAAAGGGTGGTCAAGAGTCTCCGTGGCTCAGGCGGCAGCGCGAAGGTCTCTCACCACTGGGTTCCGTGGTTTAAATCCCGGTCCACTCCATATGAGATTTGTGCTGGACAAAGCGGAGGCGGGACATTTTTGCCTGCCTCGGTAGTGCAGTGGTTAGTGTGATTAGCTGCCACCCCCAGATGCCCGAGTTCGTTTCCAGGCACTGCAACGAAAGTTGGAAAGTGGTACGAGGGCTGGAACGGGGTCCACTTAGCCTCGGGATGTCAGATGAGTAGAGGTGGGTTCCATTCGCACCTCAGCCATCCTGGAAGTGGTTTTCCGTGGTATCCCACTTCTCCTCCGCGCAAATGGCGGGTTGGTACTCAACTTAAGGGCATTGCCGCTTCCTTCCCTCTTACTTGTCTCTCCCTTCCAATCTTCCCATCCCCCCACAAGGCCCCAGTTCAGCTTAGCAGGTGAGACCACCTGGGCGAGGTACTGGCCATTCTCTCCAGTTGTACACCCGACCCAATGTGTCACGCTCCAGGACACTGCCCTTGAGGCGGTGGAGGTGGGATCCCTCGCTGAGTCCGAGAGAAAAACCAACCCTGACAGGTAGCAGCGTGCCGGCATCTCACCGCTAGATATCGTGGTTCGAATCCCGGTCACTCCATGTGAGAATTTTGCTGGACAAAGCGTAGGCGGAACAGGTTTTTCTCCGGGTACTCCGGTTTTCCCTGTCATCTTTCATTCCATAAACACTCTCCACTACCATTTCATTTCATCTGTCAGCCATTAATCATTGCCCCAGAGGAGTGCGACAGGCCCCGGCAGCCGGCACAATTCCTATCCTAGCCACAAGTTTGGGGCTTCATTCATCCCATCCCTTACCCGGTCATTGACTGGAAAACAGGTTGTAGGTTTTCATTTTTTTTATTATTATTATTATTATTATTATTGTTATTATTATTATTATTTGAAGAAGCCCCGTTTAAATTTAGGGATTCACTCCCACCGAATAATAAAGAATTTGAAGATATCATTAAAAATAAACAGCCTGTTTCCAGTCATTCGACCGGGTCAGGAATGGTAGTAATGAAGCGGCGAGGATAGGAAGTTTTCCGGCTGCTGAAGCCTGTGGCACTCCTCTGGGGCAATGATTAATGAATGACAGATAAAATGAAATGATTTGAGAGATTGTTTCTGGAATTAAATATGATAGGAAAAACCGGAGTACCCGGAGAAATACCAGTTCCGCCTCCGCTTTGTCCAGCACAAATCTCACGTAGATTGACCGGGATTTCAACCACGAGACCCAGCTGTGAGAGGCCAGCACGCTGCCGCCTTAGCCACGGAAGATTTTGAAGGTATCATTAAGGAACAGGAAAAATACAAAGCTCCACGGAAGGAGTCAATTTCTGCAGAGCTGTTCAAATATGCTGGTGAAAATGTGGAGAATAAACTAGACGAATTACTTACCCAGATCTGGGAGGCAGAAGAAATTCGAAGTAATTGGAAGAATGCACTCATCCACTGTGATGGTACATATATCACACCCTCGCACTTTATTTAGAAGTGAGAGATATTATTGTCTGTATTCGATTTATGATTATTATCTGCATTTCAATTCTAAATTTTGTCATTAATATTTGTAAGCTGGGAGGTCTCCATATATGGCAGGTATGAGTAATTTGTTTTGTACAACGCCTGGGAAAACATTGCTATATTAAACTTGGAAACTTCGCATGAGTCATGTATATATCCCAGTCTGATGAGATGAGCTTGCTGTTGTACTCGGAAAGTTCTATGACTCATGTGAAACACCCCAGAGTTTGTTTTTGTCTTGGGAGCAAGAAGTAGTCCACGGCGTGGTCTTGACAAGAGGATCTAACATAATTGGCTGGCCGGTATCAAACTCGGCGTATCATGTGAGAGCTGAGGTCTTTATATACTTCGACATCACAGCGGAATACACACACACACACACACACACACACTATACGGGAATGAAGTAGTGCGGACACGCGATACGGGAGTGAAACTGGATGTACAGTACTGGAGTGACACTGCTGCAATATACTGGACTAGACTTCAAACGTTTGTGGAACGTAGTCTTTTTATGTTTGTGAAAAGTGACTGACATACAACTAAGTATTGTAGCACTTGTGGCGGCCTGGTATTATATGTTGGTGAAAGATATCTCAGACTTTCCATAATTTATGTTTAGGATCAACAAGCGTGTGTTGCTCAAGTGAATAAATGTTTAAAACAAGTGTTAGACTCAGTGAACACAGTATTCTGAGGTACAGTATCTGTGTGATATTATAATTGCCAATTATGAGAATCGGCAAGTCGTGTTGATACAGAGACAGTGAAGGGTATTTATCCACACATATGTGCATTGTTCAACGGACTAACCGCAAATGGTGGCTTAGTTCTCGCTTTCGTTTTCCTACTGTTTTCTTTGTTGTTGTTGTAAACATGGAGTCTTCCAGTAATATTTTGTTTGTGCATTATAAGTGTATTTTGGTGTGTTGATGAGGTGCTCATGCACGGATTTTATTGAGAATGTAGTTAGATATTTTAGAATCAGTGGAGTTATTGATGAACCTAGGTGCAGTTACTACCTATTTAGTCGTTTTCAGAAGGTTAGGAAAGGCCTGAAGCAGATGTACCAGTACGCAGCATTATGTACACGCCCTGGGTGATAAAGAATTATCATGCTCTATCTAACTTCGAGGGATCCATTCTGGTGAACTCTGGCGCCCATACTACGGACATCTCCAATAATTATGTTTATTAATTTAATTTATTTCAAGTCTTTTATTTATATAATTTTATTTATGATCTTTTATTATTATTTATTGCTATTTATACAAACAGTTACACCACCCTCTGCACACAAACAAAAGTGACCGAGCCAACAACAACAACTGTACAGCTATCTCCCATTTTCCTGTAGCATACAAAATCATTTCAAAAGCCTTGCAACGCAGACTTGAAACTCATTTAGACAAACAAATAGGTGAATATCAGGCACGGTTTAGGAAAGTGTTCATGTGCCGAGCAAGTAAACATCCCAAAATCAATAACCAAAGTACGATCAATGAGAATCCATAAGAGGACAATCTTAACCTTTATAGATTTCAAGAAGGCGTATGATTCTGTAGATCGTGGAGTGCTCATGAACGTTCTCCGGGAGTTAGGAGCTGATGAAAAATCCTTGGCTCTAATCAGGCAAACCCTCACAGACACCTTTTCCCAAGTTAAATTAATGGATGATCTCTCTAAACCATTTGAGACTAAAACAGGCCCAAGGCAAGGAGATAGCTTTTCACCACTCCTCTATAATTGCATCATAGGAAAGGCCATCAGGGAATGGAGATCTAGAATGACTGAAAACGAAACTCAGAATACGGTAAAGACAGGTTGTGGGAGGAATGTCCTCATATTGAACTGTCTGGCCTTAGTAATGTTATTGGCATCCGGAAAATAGTGGGTTCGAATCCCACTGTCGGCAGCCCTGAAGAGGGTTTTCCGTGGTTTCCCATTTTCACACCAGGCAAATGCTGGGGCTGTACCTTAATTAAGCCCACGGCCGCTTCGTTCCAACTCCTACGCCTTTCCTATAGCATCGTCGCCATAAGACCTATCTGTGTCGGTGCGACGTAAAGCCACTAGCAAAAAATTACATTATTTGCTTTACGTCCCACTAACTACTTTAACGGTTTTCGAAGAAGCCGAGGTACCGGAATTTAGTCCCGCAGGAGTTATTTTACGTGCCAGTAAATACACCTACACGAGGCTGGCGTATTTGAACACCATCAAATACCACCGGACTGAGCCAGGATCGAACCTGCCAAGTTAGGGTCAGAAGGCCAGCACCTCAACCTGTCCGAGCCACTCAGCCCGGCAGACTGTGTAGCCTTCGCAAATTATGTTCAGATAACAGACAACCCTCACCTAGCCAAGAAGCAAGTTGAAGAACTATAAAATGTTCCGGCCAAAGCAGGATTAAGAATTTCCCTTCAGAAAACAGCATTCATAGACGCAGACAAAGCAGATGATACGAAGAAGATTGTAACTTAGTTTGGGGACATCCATCGTATTCCTTAATTTAAATACCTGGGAGAAATTCTCACTGTCAATGGAAATTAAAATGAGGCATTAAACGAGAGGGTAAGGAGGATGGAAATGGCCTTCAGACTATGCCATGACACATATAAGTCGAATTCCATTTCCAATCAAGCCATTACTGCACAGTGATCAGAACGTAGTGCCTTCATGGAGCAGAAACAAAGGCAAGGGTGGCAGACTCAGATCTTGAAAAACGAGAACGGATGTTCCTTCGAAAAAGCTCGGGTCCAAAGAAGTTGCAAAATGACCAACATACTTTCCGGTTGAAGTCAAACCAGGAACTCTATAAAACCTTCTAAAAATTACGACGACGATGACGAAAAGAAGACTGACTTATCATGGACACGTTAAAAGGATGACTTAAGAGAGGTTCGTCAACAAAATACTCTTACATGAAAATTGGAAAATACAGCCTTCGTAGGTTACACAAGTGCACAAATACCTAGCAGAAGTGGGTGTCAAGGAGAAAGAGATACAGGACAGAACAACATTTAGAAAAACGTTTGAGGGAATGAGGGATGCACCCGAAAAGCCACTAGCCAAGCCACGGAACATCTCGGTAGAAGAAAGAGGAAGAAGCCAAAGACTTCAGGATTTTTTGCGAGAGTGCAAGGATAAAGGCATTAGTCTGCTTGACAGAAGGGCAGGTAGATTGTGTAAACGTGGCCCACGGAAGGCCGTATCAACGAATGAATGAATAACAACAAGAACAAGAAAAATGCCAAAAATCAAGGCCAGTCGAGGTGAACAATAATTAATTAATGTTACTGGTTTAACGTCCCACTAGCAACGTTTATGGATTCCGGGAAACTGAAACAATAGTTTTATAACCCTTTCTTCAAAGAATAGTTAATGTGTGTATTTAACGCCCCTTCAACTGCCATCAGGCTTGTGGCTCAGGAATATGCCCCTCAAATCATTGAGAGTAAACAAACTATTTAATATAAGTTATTTGTAAATACTCTGTGTTTGTTTACTAAAATAAATATCTCAAATTATACTTAAAAATTTCGGATAACATTACATTACGTGTTTCTCAATGCATACAATTCAATAGGGGTTCAAAATATTTTTCTGGAAATGTATATAACTCTGTCATATACACAATGACGAAAAAGTTGTGCAAGGGATAATTTTGATGTAAACAGGGCACAATAAAATGTATTTAATATGGTTTACGATTGAGATAGCTAAATACAATTCAGGGAACTCAATCGTCAAAAATTACCATTGTTCCATCCCAGTGGGACATGGGCTCATCAGTTGGATACCGCACCTTCCCAAGACACTGGCCGGCTAGCACACCGGTAGCGACACCATTGTCTATCTATATATAAATGTATTCACTCTCCACCCTGAAGGGATGGGGCGGGCCACCTAGATGTTTACGCCCTCTCTCTGGCCAAGAGATGCGGGCGAGTTGAAGAGGAAGTGAAGGATTGAGGAGAGGGGTAAAGGATGTAAGGCAAGAAGGAGAAGGGAAGGGGTTTTAAGGCCTAGGGGCGAAATCCTTTACTGCATCAATTGGTTTACAATAGTAAATAAATATAAACAAAAATTATTACAACAATGGGACTTCTTGACCACTTTAACTTCGTTCCTTTCTTTTCTGAAAATTTGCAAAATTTAAAACAGACGTTTATGTGTTTCTTTCATACTTTTTTCTTTCATCATAGTTACACTATAAGATATACACAATTTTCAGGGGTGACATGATTATGTACGTTGGAAACAGAGGTTTTGATGTAATTCAGCATTTGATTTTCTGAAGTTGCTAGTAGTGTAGTCAAATAGTTATAGTAATGCGGATTTCGTAGAATGATACAGGAGGTCCTTCACCCAAGTTGACACCAGTACGTAATTAAGTATCTAACGGAGGAGTGTGGAGGTGGACTAAACGTACTCCACAATGTGGTCATGTAACCTAAAATTAAATTGTTCCCTGTTGGTGTCCAGTTATAGAGATCATCATCCTAGAGTAGGGTGAAGGTGAAGTGTGTGTTCAGACCAGAGTGTTGAGGTAGGGTAACGCAAGTTTAAAGTTTGATTGCCAGCTGCTTGGAGTTGTTCGAGGACGAAGGAATGTTGAAAGGAGTGGATATTTAGTAGGGATATGGTAATGAAGCGGATTAGGTCGTCTAAGGTAAGTGGTGGAAAGAGAGAGCGGTTGGAGCCAGTGGGGGAATCGATCGTACGGATGGGGACTACGAGATCCGGTCTGTTGGCGGGAGAAGATGGGCGGGCCTTACATTTGCGAGAATATGTGCTGTGAGTGTTCCCGCAGGTGAGGGCATTGAGAGATGCGATGAGACTGGGAACAGTGAGCGCAGGCTGGTTGTGCAGTGGTGCATCGCGCCGTGGTGTGCTCATTGTAAACGAGACACCTACCACAGCGACTGGGCAGAGAGGGGAGGGCTTTACAAGATTCCACCCTATAATGACGCCGAAAAATAGAAACTCCACTGGCGATGATGCGATCTATGTCCGTGAGAGTGGGCAGGAGGATGTGGACCATGAAGGTGGGCCTGGAGGAATTAAAGATGCGAAAGGCCTTCCGAATCGGAAGAGTAGTGAAGCTCTGCTGCTGATTGGACGGCGCCTGAAGTGGTGGTAGTCAGTGTGGCGTTTGTGGTGGTTACGGTTGGGTACATGATGTTGCTAAAAGTTCACTGCACTGTACCGCTAAAATTCCCCCATAGATAAAGATGATATTCAGTTGGAGAGAATGTTTACTGGTATGTCTGTCTGAAAGTGCGGATAAACACTGTAAATCGCTGAACCACCACTCGGTACCACTATAGAAGATCAAAAGTCCTGGGATGAAACCCTACTAATACCTCTCCACCCACCTGTCACGAACACGTTTTCAAGCATCTATTAAATGCCGTGTCGGATTTTGGTGTATGGGTTCCGTTGGACATACGATGAAGAATCGACACCACTGCAAGTTATACATGCGATAAGCACAATGAAGTGCTCACGTACTAGGGGAGAATTGCATCTCCACATGCTATGTTCCCCCCCACCCCACCCCCAGGCTATCCTGTCTTCACACGTTGCTCCAAACTTCAGGCCCGGTTCCCGACTTCCCAGTGGGGACGACACTCGTATTCCGTCTATGCGCACAGGACCTAATCCGCTTCATTACCATACCGTACTAAATATCCACCCCTTTCAAAATTCCTTCGTCCTCGAACAACTCACAGCAGCTGCCAATCAAACTTTAAACTCGCATTCCAAACCTCGCACTCTGGTCTGAACACACAATTCACCTTCACCCCACTTGTGATATGGGTTTAGTTCCTTATAGTAGCCGGTCCGCTTTACTATCCCGCCCGCTCACCCCAGCCCCACTCTAAGATGACTTCTATAACTGGACGCGACATCCTTCCCTAATTTCCATACCCACCTAGCGTAGCACTCACCCAAGATAAGTAAAATACTGTGGCAAAATCTCTCCCTTGCATACGTCACTCCTACCAACAAGGAACAATTTGATATTAGGTTACATGGAACCATTGTGGTATTCACATCTGTATATAGCATGTACATTCAGTCCACCTTCACACTCCCCCCCCCCCCTTAGATAGTTAATTAAGTACTGGTGTCAACTTAGGCGAAGGATTCCTGTATTATTCCAAGAAATCCGCAATATTATATCTACGTGACTACACTGATTTAGAAGCTAGCAACTTCAGAAAATATAATGCTGAATTAATGATATATATGTATTAAAACCTCTGTTTCCACCGTACATAATCATGTCACCCCTTGTACATTGTATATGTCTTATAGTGTCACTATGAATAAAAGATATGAAAGAAACAAAAAAATGTATTTTTTACGTTTTACAAAATGTACAAGGAAAACAATGTTACAGTGGTCAAGAAATTCCAATGTTGTAATCTTTTTTGTTAAAATGTACTTACTATTGTGAACCAATTGATGCAATATAGCAATTCGCCCATAGGCCAAAAAAAAACCCTCCCATCTCCTTCTTACATCATATCTTTTACCCCTCTCCTCAATCCTTCACTTTCTCTTCAACCCGCCCGCATCACTTGGCCAGAGAGAGGGCGTAACCCCTGTAGGTGATCCACCCCATTCCTTCAGGGTGGGGAAAGAAAACATTTATAGGCAGACAGACAGACAGACAGCAGACAGACAGACAGTCACTGGGGTCGCTACCGACGTGCTAGCCAGTCAGTGCTTTGGGAAGGTGTGGTATACAGCTGATGAGCCCATGCCGCACTGGGGCGAAACACTAGAAATTTTTGACGATTGAGTTTCCTGAATGTTATTTAAAATGTATTTAATTTGCCTGCTTATGTCACTGCGTAAATAGTTACTTATTTATAAAATTTTTGAACTTCAGGGTGCTCCTCATCAAATTATTCTCTGTTCTACATGTTCTATAAAGCCGGCCCCGTGGTGTAGGGGTAGCATGCCTGCCTCTTACCCGGAGGCCCCGGGTCCGATTCCCGGCCAGGTCAAGGATTTTTACCTGGACCTGAGGGCTGATTCGAGGTCCACTCAGCCTACGTGATTAGAATTGAGGAGCTATCTGACGGTGAGATAGCGGCCCCGGTCTAGAAAGCCAAGAATAACGGCCGAGAGGATTCGTCGTGCTGACCACACGACACCTCGTAATCTGCAGGCCTTCGGCCAAGGCCCTTCAAGGACTATAGTGCCATGGGAAAAAAGAAAAAACATGTTCTATAATACAAGAATTTTTATAATGAATTTTATTTCACAATAATAAGGTTCTCTCCCTTTAAGCGAGGAGGCGGACCTACCAGTACATTCAATGAGTTCCAGGTATGCTATTTTTCAATCTTAAACTTGCATTACGTAACCTCACACTCTGGTCTGAACACACAATTCACCTTCACCCCACTTGTGATATTGGTTTAGTTCCTTACAGTAGCCGATCCGCTTTACTATCCCGGCCACTCACCGTAGCCTCCACTCTAAGATGACGACCTCTATAACTGGAAGGTACATCCTTCCCTAATGTCCATACCCACCTAGCGTAGCAGTCGCCCAAGTCACCCAAGTCATCCATCGTACATAATCATGTCACCCCTGTAAATTGTATATATCTTATAGTGCCGCTAAGAAAATAAAAGTTGTGAAAGAAACACAAAAATGTATTTTTTAAGTTTTACAAAATGTAAAAGAAAAACTAAGTTACAGTGGTCATGAATTCCACTATTGTAATCTATAATTTTCTTCCTTCTTAATCTATCGACAAGTACTAAAATTTCTACTGGCATGTTTGGTGCTAATACATCTCAAAATAAGTGTTCATTACGAAAAAAACTGATGCAACACAATGGATTTTTCTTGACAACTACAATTCGTGTACCTTTAAAGCTTTTCAGTCTGTCTAAAACACTAGCTATTACGCATAAAACATTGCCAAGTGAAATAAATTATCTGTCTACACTTCCTGTCATAAAAGGACTTAATCAGTGGTTTCTCGCCCAGGTGGCCGCAATTCGAATCCTAACCTATGAATGTGGAACGTTTGAAAGAACGTCACGTCCCTGTGGCTCAGAGTACACGTAAAACCGAAGGTCTCGTGGCTATCAACAGTCAAGTAAATAGACTGGCTTGCTCGCTCGATCGGCTGTTAACAGGCATACCCGGAGAATATCATCATAGAAATTGTTTGGCTGGTTATCACACGGAGGTTCATTTACACTTTGCCAGTAAATAGTACACTTCCATACATTAAATACGAGTGTAAACGATACCGTTCCCTATATATTGTTCTAGGCGCTGTTTATCACATTCCTAAATTATTTGATTTATTACTTAATCGCTTCGTTGAATTCTTGGGTGCCGGGCTGAGTGGCTCAGACGGTTGAAGCGCTGACCTTCTGAACCCAACGTGGCAGGTTTGATCCTGGCTAAGTTTTGTGGTATTTGAATATGCTGAAATACGTCAGCCTCGTGTCCGTAGATTTACTGGCACGTAAAAGAACTCCTGCGGGACTAAATTCCGACACCTCGGCGTCTCCAAAAACCGTCAGAAAGTAGTTAGTGAGACGTAGAAACAATATTATTATTGTCGTCGTCGTTATTATTAATATTATTATTATTATTATTATTATTATTATTAACAAATACATTGTAAATGGGAAATATCCCTGTGGCAATGATCACTTACAGTAATGTAATAATAAAATAAAGTTAACATAATTACCCAACAACAACAACAAACAAACAAACAAACAAACAACAAGAGTACAACAAACAAATCCATGGAAAGAAAATATTACAAGAATTACTACTAGTATAACATTCTAATTCCAGCATCATGTACAGTTTCATTCACAACTTAATTATTTCCATTACTTAACACTATGGCTTATAAAACTATAGGTTGAGCTTAATACTGGCTTAACGTTACAAGTTATCTATCTATTATATAAAATAACTTGTCTTGACTGACGGATTCATCATCGCCGAGCCAAAACTACTGGACATAAAGAAATGAAATTTTGGGGATATATTCATATTAAGATGTAGGTGCTCGCTAAGAGAGGATTTTTTGGATATTCCGTCGCTAAGGAGATGAAAAGTGGGGGTGAAATTTTAAAATTAGTGTATCTATATCTCAAAACTTTAAAAGTTTACAGATGTAAAAATTGGTACTTAGAATCTTCTTTAAAAATAAGGAAACCCGTATATTTTGTTTTCAGAAAGTCCCTATAGGAGGGGTGAAAAAGGATGAAAAAGTGGTTGAGTGCCTTTAATAAGGCTACTTATATTTCTGAACCTGAATATATTACAGACCTGAAAATTGGTATTTGGGATCTACTTTAAAAACAAAGAAACAGGTATTTTTTCGTTTTGGGAAAATCCAAATAATGGAGGGTGAAAACAGGGGTGAATTTTTAAAATTAGTGTGTCTAAATCTTAAAATTTTAAAAGTTTACAGATGTAAAAATTGGTACTTAAAATCTCCTAAAAAAAATAATGGAACACGTATTTTTTCCCCTGTAAATCCCAATAGGAGGGGTCTAAAAGAATGAATAATGGGTTGAATGCCTTCAATCAGGATACATATATCTCAGAAACTGAAAACATTACATAACTGAAAATTTGTATATGGGATCTCATTTAAAAATAAAGAAACACGTACTTTTTGCTTTTGGAAAATCTAATTAATGGCGGTTAAACAGGAGTGACAAATTGGGGTGAATTGAAAGACTATATCTACAGAATATCTGTAAAACGTAAAATGTCACAGATTGAAAAAGTGGCTATTTGGAGTCTCCTGTAAATGTAATGTAACACAGGGGATTTGTTTTTGGAAACTCCACTTAAGGGGAACTAAAAAGGGGTGAAATTTTAAAATGAGAATTTCTAAAGTATATCTCAAAAACTTAACATGTTACAGAAGTGAAAAGTGGTTTCTTTTATCTCTATTAAAAATAAAGAAACTTGTATTTTTAGTTTTCGGAAATACCACTTTATGTGGAGGGCGGGTAAGAGTGACTGAAGATGGTGTTGAATTATTTTAATTAGGCTACTGATATCTCAAAAATGAAGATGATACAGACGTGAAATTTGATATTTGGAATCTGCTCTAAAAGTAAAGAAAAACGTATTCTCGGAAAATCTAATGAAAGGGGGGGGGGGCGGTTTGAAAGAATTGAAAAATTAATTGACTTAATTGTATGAGAATACATACATCTAAGAAAAACTAAAGTTGTCACAGACGTGGAAATTGGTATTTGGATCTCCTTTAAAAACAAAGAAAAACGCGTTTTGGGGGAAACCATCTTGGGGGCGGGAGTGAAAAGGAGTTGAATTCCTTTCATGAGGACACATAAATCAAAAACTGAAAAAGTTAGAGTCGTGATAATTGGTATTTAGAAGATCCTTTACTATTAAAAAAACAAGTATTTTTTGCCGGAAAATTCACTTGGCGGGGGAAGGGGGGGAGGAATGTGAAAGGAAGTGAAAAAAGTGAATTATTCTTATGGGGATACTTATATCTCAAAACTGAATGTAATAGACGTGAACATTGGTGTTTGGAATCTCCTTTAAACATAAAGAAACACGCCTTCCTTTATTTTTTGGGGGGTAAATAAATTTAACGGCGGTGAGGTGTAAAAGGAGGTGAGATTAATTGATTTTACTGTTCATAATGTATTTATAAGGAGCCTCCGCTGCTCAGGCGGTAGCGCGCCGTCCTCTCACAGCTGGGTTCCTTGGTTCAAATCCCGGTTACTCCATGTGACATTCGTGCTGGACAAAACGGAGGCGGGAGATGTTTTTCTCCGGATACTCCAGTTATCCCCGTCATCATTCATTCCAGTAACACTGTCCAATATTTCATTTCATTTGTCATTTATCGATCATTGCCCCAGGAGAGTGCTTCGGCAGCCGGCACAATTCCTATTGTCGCCGCCAGATGGGGCTTTATTCATTCCATTCCTGACCCTGTCGAATGACTGGAAACAGGCTGTAGATTTTCGATGTACTTATTCTGATCATAAACCGATCACTTTTAATCTTTCCTATGTTCGTTTTCAACAGCCATCTTTTCCTTCGGAGAACGTCCTTAGATTACAGTAGATTCTCCTGGCATATAAATAAAAATTTAAACACATTTGAAAAAAACGATAGGAATGAGATTGACCGTCAAATTGTTCACCTCTATAATTAGGTCAATAATGCACGTAAGTATGTTATTCGTATCGCCAGAAATCCCGCACACTTGCCTACGCGCGACAATGGTGCTGGTCACATTGTCAACAATGACAATGGCAGCAGATATAATTTACCGCCAAGTAGCGGTCTTTCATCTTGCTGTGGGGTCCATAACATCTAATAATAATAATAATAATAATAATAATAATAATAATAATAATAATAATAATAGTAATAATAATAATAATAATAATGTTCTGGACCGCCGTCAAATTGTGCGGACCGCGCTGGAAACGGGTCATGGCCTGGTAATGACTACGAATTCAGTCCGACCGCGGGTTCAGTACCGCCAAGGCACCCAAGACATCACGCCGGATCTCCTGAAGGATTTTATCCATAGGAAATGCTTATAGGAAAAGTGGCAAAGATTTAGGGACCCAACTGGCCGGGTGGAATACCTAGACCTAGCCCTAGCCCGGGAAGTACGAAATCGATTGCTGGAAAGGAAGATTGAAAAATGGGAGGAAACTTGCCGTAATCTATTAGAAAACGAGTCAGATCGCGAATTTCGGCGGATTCTCGCAGTAAGCGAGTCAGATCGCGAATTTCGGCGGATTATATATCTAAAACAATAAGCATACAATTATAAATTTCAGTATAATACCGTAGCGAAGCAAGGGTATCTTGCTAGTAATAAAATAAGGTTAAAACATAATTACCCAACAGCAACAACTAAAACAACAAGAGTACAACAAGCAATTCCATTGAAAGCAAATATTACAAGAAATACTACTAGTTTAATCATCATATACAAATTCACACATAACTGATGTACTTCCCAGTGCTTAACACTACAGCTTAAAATAATATAGGTCGAACTTGCTAACATTGGTTACTACTACTACATTAGTACAACAAGCAATACCCTGGAAAGAGAATACCACAAGAGAAACTCCTATTTTCACAATCTAAACCACCGAGCTCGATAGTGCAGTCGCTTAAGTGCGGCCAGTATCCAGTATTCGGGAGATAGTAGGTTCGAACCCCACTGTCGGAAGCCCTGAAAATGGTTTTCCGTGGTTTCCCATTTTCACACCAGGCAAATGCTGCGGCTGTACCTTAAGTAAGGCCACGGCCGCTTCCTTCCCACTCCTAGCCCTTTTCCTGTCCCAACGTCGCCGTAAGACCTATCTGTGTTGGTGCGACGTAAAACAACTAGCAAAAAAAAATATAGCACAATCTAAACCAAGCAGAAAATCACAAATTCAGTGTCCAATTTAAATCTTTTACTTTTCACTTAACACTAGCACTAATGGTCTTCTTAAGTGAATTGATACCGGAAGGGAATCTATTGAAGACTGCTGCAGGTAATTTATTTCAATCCCTTATGGTCCTGTTTACGAAGGAAAACTTGCCCACTTCCGTATGCTAGTTTATGGCCCTAATTTTATGCTTAGTATCATTTCTCGATAAGCGTGAGGGAGGTTCCAACCTATTCCTAATACTACTCCAGGCAGCCTTTCCCGTATAGCTCTCATAAAGACCACACAGGCGAGGATAGTCCTTCTGCATTCAATACTTTCCCAAATATTGGTATTCCTCCTATTCCCGGTTACAAAACGCATCGCTCTTCTTTTAACTTTTTCTAGGGAATTTATTAAACCCAACCTGTACGGATCCCAGCAGGCAGATCCATATTCGAGAATCGATCTTACCAAGCATTTACTCTTGGCACCAGAATTAGCTTTCTTGAGATTCCGCATAGTAAAATGTAATGATCTCCAGGATCTCTTAACCACGTTTTCCACTTGATCTGACCAGTTTAAGTCTTTTCTAACAGTAACCCCTAAGTACGTACAACTATCAACTTTAATAACACTTTCTCCTCCAATTTCGTAATCCCCCTTTCATGTGATTTTCTTTTTACTGAATCACAATTTCTTACTTTTTCCGCTGTGGATTTTCATTAGATTTTCACGCGCCCATTTTCAATCGTATCTAAATCCTGCTGAAGCAATAGTTCGTCCTCCTCTGTCTTTATCTTCCGATATATGACGCAACATCGGCAAAGAGGCGCACTTCCGATTTTATCGAATCAGGCATATCATTCATGAAAAGTAGGAAAAGAATTGGCTCGATAACGCTACCCTGAGCCACACCAAACCTAACACTTATTGGAGAAGATAGCGTTTCTCCCACGCGCACCCTCTGAGTTCTTCCATTGAGGAGTTCTCTTATCCATTTCACAACTCCGATGTCGATGCCCGTACGCGCTAACTTGTTAAGGAGGATGCCATGTGACACAAGATCGAATCTCTTAGCAAAATCAATTACTATTGCGTCAACCCTTGACCCACTGTCGAGCTTACTTATCCGATGTATCTTGACACACGGAACAGAGCAGACTTTCGCAGGAGAAGCCTTCCCTAAAACCATGCTTCCCGTTAAATATCATTCAGAAAAGTCCCATTTTAACCTCACATAATTGACGTCTAACTTACCGGTCTGTGTTTATTCAAGTCGCTCTTGTCACCCCCTTTGTGAATAGGAACTACAATGGCCGGTTCCCAATCTTCTGGAACCTACGTACTGTTCAGTGATATATTAAAGATTCTTTTTAAACATGGTCGGATCGCTTCACCCAGAGTTTAAGTGCCTCTCCGGAAATATAATCTGGCCCAGAAGATTTACTTCTTCTGAGTTTAGAAATAACTTTTACACAATAATGAAGCTTTAATTTGGAAATCATTATTAGTTTACGGAAAATTTTCCCTGAATAACTGTACCGCTGGGTTAAAAACCTTTCCATACTGCTTAATTAATGCTTCCGCTTTATCTATATCTGTTGTCGCCAATAAATCGCCTCCTATACAAAGAGAAGGAACTGACTTGTTCACTCCCTTCAATCTTCGTATATATTTAAAAAATGGGTTCCAGGAATTCCGATTTCCCTTTAGGATATTGTCAAGATATTTATCGTCAGCCATTTTCTTTTCTGTTAGCAAAAGCTTCACCAAACGTCTATACTCCGCTTTGCACGCATCGTTATTATTTCTTATGTTGAACGCTCTCCTAGTCTTAAGTTTAAGCTTCCTAATAGTCGCGGTGTAGTACGGCGGATCTGAATTGTCCCTAATTATCCTTTTGGAAGCGATATGATTCAGTCCAGTATTTAAAATGGTTTTGAAGTTCTCCCAGTTAGTATAGCACAACCTCGGATAGTTTTGAAAACCTACGGAGTCTCCTCTCCCATAGCACCAAACAGTCTTAGAAATTCCCTTCTGCCTCGTATTGCAAGTTTCCCAAGATAGATCGAGTACCACTGCACTGTGGTCACTAATCCCCTGAATTACATCACAAGATATAACTATGTCATCCGATATTACTAGAAAAAGTCTAAGAGTGGTACCAACCCGGCATTTGCCTGGAGGAGGAGTGGGAAACCACGGAAAACCACTTCAAGGATGGCTGAGGTGGGAATCAAACCCACCTCTACTCAGTTGACCTCCCGAAGCTGAATGGACCCCGTTCCAGCCTTCGTACCACGCTTCAAATTTCGTGGCAGAGCCGGGAATCGAACCCGGGCCTCCGGAGGTGGCAGCTAATCACACTAGCCACTACACCACAGAGGCGGACCTGGACCACATTTACGAAATGAAAACCATACGCCTCAACCGGGAGTCGACCCCTCGACCTCCTGCATGCAAACCCAAAACTCTATCCACTGCACCAACTGTACAGCACGACTAATATGTGCTGACAGAGGTAGTTACCCTACATGTGGTTACAGTGTTGCCAGATTGCCACTCATCAACGTCCTTTTTCTGCCGGATATACTCGCAGGACGAAATTTTGTGAGAGACATTTTTTTATTGCTGGCATGTGAGGAGTCGCGCTGCGACGCCCGAGTGCCGAATTCCGGTTCATTCTGTAGATTTGTTTTCAGGCTAGTTGTGTTGCCCGTTTCAACTCTGACAGTTGTGTCCAGAATGTAGGCCTTCCAATGATCTTCATAAACTATAATACCGATTCTTCCGATGCTCTCTTGTGCAGAAGAACCTAGAACCTATTCATGTACGGCGGTATGGTCTTTTTCTCAAAATTTCGGCGAGTATATATCTTATTGTATGGTGTCACAAATTTCGCAGTGTTTCACCGCGTGATGACATATCGTCACTTCTATGCCAAAACCACGAATGTGACAATGCTCTTCCTATCCATTATTTCCCTTGAGACTGGTCACGCCTCCCAGACACATATTGATATACAGTACATCAGAAAAATTTTCATTCAGTTCATTTTCCTATGCGCGTGTGTAAAGGAAAATAAACCTTACCGTACCGTACTGTAGGAGTTTGCATGACATTTGCCCACTCCTAGAGTTTGATGCATTTAATGTTCATTTTCCTTTATACAAGTACATAAGAAAATGAACTCAACGAAAATTGTTCTCATGGACTGCATATCAATATGTGGCTGGGAGGCGTGACCAGCCTTAAGAAAAATAACGGATAGGAACAGCATTGTCACATTCGTTGTTTTGGCACAGGAGTGACGATATCGTAGGTAAAGGAACCAATCCTCGTATTGCACAATTCTCTTTCTATCCATTATGTACCTCAAGACTGGTCGCGCCTCCCAGCCACATATGGATATGCAGACCATCAGAACAATGTGCTTTGTGTTCATTTTCCTATACGAAATTGTAAAGGAAAATTAACCTTAAATGCACTATACTGTAGGTGTGAGTACATTCGTCGCACAAACAAAACTTCCGACAGTACGTTCCGGTAAGGTTCATTTTCATGTTATCATATGCACAGGAAAATTAACACAACGAAAATTGTTCTGATGGACTGCATATCTATGTATAGCTGGGAGGCGTGACTAGTCTGAAGGATATTATTGGATAGCAAGAGCATTGTGACATACGAGGTATGATTTCTTCAAGGACGATATAAATGTGCTAGATTAATGGCAAAGCGTGTATTGGACCAATGTACAAAATAATAAGAAACTGAATATTTTATTACGAAATTCTCTAGCAAGGGTATAAGATATACAAAGTTGACACTGATTCTACCGTACAGCAGTCCACTTAGTTTTTTTAAGAGTTCTTATACTACAGTATATGTCCGGCTCCATGGCTAAATGGTTAGCGTGCTGGCCTTTGGTCACAGAAATCCCGGGTTCGATTCCCGGCAGGCTCGGGAATTTTAACCATAATTGGTTAGTTTCGCTTGCACGGGGGCTCGGTGTATATGTCGTCTTCTTCATCACTTCGTCCTCATCACGACACTCAAGTCACCTAGGGCCGCCAATTCAAAAGACCTGCACCTGGCAACCCGAAATTGTCCTCGGTCACTCCCGGCACTAAAAGCCATACGCCATTTTCATTTACTACAGCATATGAAAATATATTTGGGACACAGTAAAATCAAACACTCTTTAGACATATTTACGACTCTAAAATGGAACCTTTGGCTTCGGCAGCCAGCGAACTTCACCTCCAGACCTCGCTATGGGAAATGATCGGGCTCTAGAGAGTTGGTGTACGCTGTAAAGTAAGAGAGCTACCTCTCCTGCTTCACGCCCTAGGGAGGCAGTAAGCTATGTTTTGTTGCTACAGAAAGTACACAGCGTCAGGTACCACGTGTCACCATATTTCATAATAAAAAGAAGAGAAAAACTAAGTGTTATGTTATGTTATGTTATGCTATGTTATGATCGTGAAAGGAAGAAACGAAACTCCACACTCGTTTCTCAGACTAGCTCAACATATAGCAATCGTTGGACAAATTTATTTAGGAAATAAAAGTGGCAGGTCTGAGTTTATAAAGTAACTAAGCTAGCTGTAGGCAAGCTCACACTCTCAGCGGGAGGGGAATAAAACTCATCAGCAAAACACGCTAACAAAGAAGAAGAAATCAGTAGTTTCATTCTCCCTATAATATTATTGGGACTAAATTCTTAATATATAATTTAATATTGTTCATTTTACGTCCCACTGACTACTTTTACGGATTTCGGAGACGCTGAGGTGCCGGAATTTAGTCCTGTAGGAGTGCCTTTACGTGCCAGTAAATCTACCGATACGGGACTGACGTATTTGAGTGCTGTCAAATACCAGCGGACTGGGCCAGGATGGAACCTACCAATTTGGGAGACTACAGTACATTCTAAATATTGGTAAAATAAAACTGACCTCATGGGAGATTACAGTTATTCAAACCGAGTAAGTTGGCTACACGTTATGTTTGACTTTGTGCCTGTCCTCCTATCACCCCGCATCTCATCAGCTATCAAATTACTGATTACATTTTGAACGCACCAATGTACGTAAAACGGCTATCTATTACATACCATTTTTGCATATTTTCAGAACTACAGCGCTCCCAACTGCAAATAAAACGGCCAAACAGGCTCCTTAAGACATCTGTCATCATCATTTGTACTCAAAACACTACTAAATCTTGAGGCCCTTTCGCCAATACCTTCATATATAGTTAGGGTATTCCAAATACGATCGAACTTCTGTAGTTGTTCGCATTCTTTTTCCTTACTGCTTAAAATCACCGTAACTCAGATAGGCTTTCAATGATTCTGATACAGGTCTGGTAAGTTAATGGGAACTACAGAAAACCATCTTCAAGGCTACCGACAGTAAAGTTTGAACCCATCATCGTACGAAAGAAATCTTTCAGCTCTATGACTAGCAACGTGCATTCAACTCCCTCAGTTTGAAAAACAGTATAATTGCTTCCTGACGTCAGTTTCTTTAACCTCTTAATACTCTGTTTCCAACTTGAATGATAAACGCCTGAAATCCGATTACCCTCAGCCGAATAACTTTTCAAAGAGTTGCTAAGATATAATATATATAATACTGAAGAATATTTAACAACATATTCCAATCACGTCAATGGTATAAATCGTAAATGGTAGACGAATAATTTAAGGGTGTTTTAATTAAATTACCATTGAACGGATGAACTGATTTCGATGAAACCCCCCATTTCTCTACCCTTGCCAGTGCTTCCAAAATCCAATTACAGAATTTCCATTAATTCTTCAGCATTTAATCTTTCTCAGTCTACTGAACTCTGTACGATGGAAAGATTGTTTACAGACATGTGAACTTCAAATGACGAATCGAACACACTATTTAATTGTACTCAGATGTTTACCATCCCCTGATGAACACGTAGGCCTGCACAATTATTGTATTATGTTGACAAATCGTACGACTATTATAGAAACAGTCTTGCTATACAAATAATTCACCGCAATTACTCATTGCAACATAATACAGAGGTAATCAAGATCTTCCACATTGGCTATCCGGGTATATTTTGAAGGAACCTGTTTTGTTCCGACTTATATTATACATTATATTATACTATATATATTATACTTTATATTATATATTTTATTTATATTATATTATTATACTTTATACTTTATACTTGGTGTATTATTAAGACAGCACTCTAACCTACGCCATTACTATCATAAGTTTAGTTTTGTTGACGTTTCCCGTACGTTTTGCCAGCGTGTGTTTTGTGGCTTATAGGTCAATACTTTCTTTTACTTACATCAGCCCCTTGGCATAGGATATAGCAAAATGTAGCTTCTACTAAAATATCAGTTTTATTTATGGTTGACCGGGCGAGTTGGCCGTGCGGTTAGGGGCGCACAGCTGTGAGCTCGCATCCGGGAAATAGTGGGTTCGAATCCCACTGTCGGCAGCCCTGAAGATAGTTTTCCGTGGTTTCTCATTTTCACACCAGGCAAATGCTGGGTCTGTACCTTAATTAAGGCCACAGCCGCTTCCTTCCCTTCTTTCCCATCCCATCGTCACCATAAGACCTATCTGTGTTTGTCTGACGTAAAACAAACTGAAATATATATGGCTGTGACAGTACGCCAGGTCCTGAGTAGTAACATTCAGAGCACCACTAGACCATGCCGTGAAAGGTGTCACTGACGGGGTCAATCGGGTTGCAATACCACTTTCTGCCTCCGTGAAGTGAGTGAAGCAATTGTAAACTACTTCACTCTTCATTTCCCCAGTACGCTTCATTATAGTGCTACAGTCGTCTGATCTGTGCCATTTCCCCTTCAATTTGTTCCACAAAGTGACGCCATCCTGGAAAATCTTGGACGATTCTTTTCGATCAGTAACAGCACGAAAGAAGTCACACCGCGGTAGGTTAATAAGAGATTCTCAGAAGGGCGCGAAACGATTCTTGACCAAGGACATTGCACCTCATGGACTGCTGCTTGCGAAGTCGCCCTGAATAGTGTTCAATCTCATTTCTCTCCTCCTGCCAATTTTAAATCTTGGTTATAATCAATTATCTAACGCTGGAACACTAATTCAACTATGTACTAGACCACAACGACCAATGATATTCAATATAACAATGTACTGTACTACACATCGCTCGACATATGCTTATCCCATACACAGCTATACACTTTCAGCTATCAATGATGTAATCACACCATGGATTCGCTACAAGATATTCAAGAGTTCTTATTAGCCTTTTTCCCAGTTTATAATGGTTGGATTTTTATGTGGATATGTCCAAGTTTTACGGCTAGATACCCTTCCTGACATCAACCCTACAGAGAGTGTTTATGTTATGGTTGGTAATGTGCTGTGTTTGTGTTGTCTATAGATAAAGAGAAGTGTATAAAGACAAAAGCAAACACTTAGGCCTCGAGGCAAAGGAATTCAACATGCTTATTATTATTATTATTATTATTATTATTATTATTATTATTATTATTATTATTATTCTACCGTTTATCCCACACTACGATAAGATCCTGGCTGCGAACAGTGTCGCACATGTGAATTTGTCCGTTTTAAGGCTGCATGCCCTTCCCAATGTCAAACCTATGTGGATGGGGCGTTCACTATTGTATGTTTCTGTGGTGGTTGGTAGTGTGGTATGTTGTATTGTGTTGTGTTGTGTGAATATGAAAAGGAGTGTTTTGGGACAAACACAAACGCCCAGTCCAGGAGTCAGAAGAAGTAAACAGACACGTTTAAAATCGCCGACTCAGCCGGGAATCGAACCCGGGACCCTCTGAACCGTTGGCCCAAATGCTGAAAATTCAGCCAGAGAGCCGGTCAAGATGTTTCAGTATTGTCCATTTTACTCATTTGAAGGTATCCACAGAACTAGACGAACATATACATATGAAATGTAATGTGAAACGTCGTATGGCTTTTAGTGCCGGGATATCCCAGGACGGGTTCGGCTCGCCATGTGCAGGTCTTTCTAACTGACTCCCGTAGGTGACCTGCGCGTCGTGATGAGGATGAAATGATGATGAAGACAACACATACACCCAGCCCCCGTGCCATTAGAATTAACCAATTAAGGTTAAAATCCCCGACCCGGTCGGGAATCGAACCTGGCACCCTCTGAACCGAAGGCCAGTACGCTGACCGTTCAGCCAACGAGTCGGACATATACATATCAATGTCACATTCACTAACTGTGTGAAGATTTACGGCAAAATTAATTACGGCATCCTATTAAGTAACGTAAAATGGGAACCTCATATTGTAGAAGGTCGCTGGGTCTATTTCTGTCCTGAGGGTCAATTCGGGGTTCACTCAGTATTGTGAGATCAACTGAAGAGCTGTATGATATTAGAAGCAGCGAACCCAATCGAGAGAGCCGAGCAATATAACTGAGAAAGTCATTATGCTGATCTTCTGACACCTATAACTTTAGGTCTTCATATGGAGCAGTAGTTTTCTTGGCAGGCTTAAGGCCATTAATAGACTATATGGGCTACATGTATAGGTTTTTATTAGACAAATTGAAGACTGAGAATTCTTTCAATCACTTCTGTATGGTTTTAGTTTTTATCTGAAACGAATAAACCGTCATGTATCCTTCTAAACATTTTCTTACGTCCATCCAGGTTATGATGGAATGGTTTACGTGTCTAATTCAGACTGTGATATTCCTGTCATTCATTAATAACCAACCTCGTCCAACAGCCTTCTGTCATTCATGTGGTTATTATTTCAAGGTATTCAAAGTCGTTCATGCGTTAACGACCGCGACAGTCTAAGTTTACTTCAAAAATACAGCATTGGACGACTGAATATAAACTTATAATATGGAGTGAAGTATACTTCAAAGTTGTTCACGCATAATGAGATCTCTATCCACTTCACATTCGCAATACGGTACATCCGTAAATATGATGAAAGAAAGCAGCTCAGCTGGAATGAAACCATTTGTTATAAACACGTACATTCCTGTTCATCCGTGAATTAGCTAAGTTAGACCTTATTGTACTCTATTATTATTATTATTATTATTATTATTATTATTATTATTATTATTATTATTATTCGTCTGACTTCCAATTGATTTAATAGGCGTCGAGGTGTCGGAATCCACCGAGCGGAGTTGTCGTACTTACAGACCATAAAGAATGCTTACCGACCTCAGCAAAGGTTGAATCAGTTACCTCAGGAAAGGAAAGCCAAGGACTAACCAACTGTGACACTAAGTTCAGAATATACTAGTACATTTCTGATACTGAGAATGCGATGTACAAAATAATTATTACGATAACAAGGTTTCATACCAATACACACAATGAATAATCCAAATTTCATTGAGTAGAGTGAAGAACCTGAAGATAGTACACTATGATATTTATTCAATCACCAGTCCAAATTCCCCGCTCTCATAAATTCCCATGTCCCGCATTTCAATCCAAGACTAATATCGCACCTCAAAGAAACGAAGCCATGAAAATTCTCCACCTATCTGAGTAAATTTCAGGGCTTTGCAATTCTATTACCAATCAGCTATGAAATTACAATGGTACTTCCACCCAAGTCTGTAAATTTGTACCAAGTCGTTGAAATTAGTTAATCAAGATTTCAAAAATCCTCTGTTCCATGAATTGTGTTCCGCAAGAATTACTATTGGTTGTTTCTGATATTAGATTAACTATCATATCAGTGATAATTTAATTTTCAAACTGGAGGCCGCTGTTATGGAGTTGAGAAGTTCTTCTCATAAACATAACAGAGTTGTTCTTAACTATAACACTGAAAATCCACAGATTGTTTCCAGTCATTCGACCGGTTTAGGAATGGAATGAATGACGCCCCGATCTAGAGGCGAGGTTAGGAATTATGCCGGCTGCAGAAGCCTGTCGCACTCCTCTGGGGAAAGTGATTGATGACTGACAGATGAAATACAATGATATTGGAAAGTGTTACTGGAATGAAAATGGCAGAGAAAACGGAGTACCGGGAGAAAAACCAATCCCGCCTCCGCTTTGTTCACCACAAATATCACATGGTGTGACCGGGATTTGGAACACGGAACCTAGCTGTGAGGGGCTGGCGAACTGCTGTCTGAGCCATGGAGGCTCTTCTCAACTATAACATTATGACTACCCAGTAAGGTAAAAAAAATCGCACAGGACTTGTCAACAACTCATATCTTATTACACAGAACTCGTACGCAGGAAGAAAATTAACTCTATATCTAAAGTTTCTTTTCAATTTTGTTTTACGTCGCACCGACACAGACAGGTCTTATGGAGACGATTATCGAAATAGTAACGAGGCCACTGTTAGTATTCTACACAGTGATTATTTGTTACGACATCCTACTTATACTCTCATACAACAAATTGGTACATCGAATGAACATAGCTCATTTAAAATTAATAATTAATGGTTTTCCGTGGTTTCCCATTTTCACACCAGGCAAATGCTGGGGCTGTACCTTAATTAAGGCCACGGCCGCTTCCTTCCAACTCCTAGGCCTTTCCTACCCCATCGTTATCTGTGTCGGTGCGACGTAAAGCCCGTAGCAAAAAAAAATAATTGTGTCCCCCATTTTGAAAATTATTCTCATTATTTATTTATTCAGCACGTGATTTCTGTTTCTACTTCTAAATATCGTAAAGGTAGATATTTTTAAGATCACGTTTCAGCAACCTAATATGAACGTGCAAAATGCGACATTCATTGTGACAGAATTGTAATCTTTATATCTGAATTTGTAGGAAATTACGAAAGTGTTTTCATAATCCATAGGGATATGGAACATTCTACGTGAAATAGGACAGCAGAAAGTGTTTTTTTTAATTTTCAAGTAGTACAGAATCTTTGAAAAATAAAAGTGGTTAGAGATACTCATTTCTGGATAATATTAGCCTCCTCTTTTCAACAATTTTCATTATAAGAAATTAATATAAAATATTTTTCCGGCACTCAATTTTTATAGAAATACAGTATTAGAATGAACTATTTGTTTGGCTGAATGTTTTGTGTGAGGTGTTTGGTTCATAAGGTCCCAGGTCGGGTCGGTTATCTTAATCACTAACGGTTAATTCTCCTGAATCGGGGACTGGATGTTGGTCCCAACACATCATACTACCGGTCTCCAAAGAAACAAGCAATAGTGCGTACGTCCCTCCACCTAAGACAGGCGTCAGGAAGAGCATTTCGCCGTGAAGTAGGGCCAAACCCACATGAGCGACACAGTTTATATCCGCAACTCCACCAGAGTGTGGAAAAAGCGATATACGAAGATCATGAACAAACTTAACGCTCCCATTGTCGGCAGCCCTGAAGATGGTTTTCCGTGGTTTCCCATTTTCACACCAGACAAATGCTGGGGCTGTATCTTCATTACGGCCACGGTCCCTTCCTTTCCATTCCTGGGCCTTTCCTGTCCCATCCTCGCCATAAGACCTATCTGTGTCGGTGCGAAATAAACGCTAGGACATTCATTTCTTCATCATTATAAAGATATGATTACATAGCATACAATAATAACTGGGTTAGGAATTCAGTTAGTTATTAACACGTCCTGAAAACATTTGTTAAATTTGACTGACTTCCCCACATTAAAAAATATTTTGAAGTCTCTATGGTTTATCTTTAATGCAGGAGACGGATTGCGTCCGAGAAACTTCGAGGGTCATGCTGTAATTGTACGGAAGTGAATTCATTCGTTCAGTTTAAAAAAACTCGTACCTGAACTTACTCAAACCTACACGATCTGAAATCTCTACGCACTTAAGTTCAACAGGCACCGCATTGCAGCCCGCTTGTTGAGTAGCTACGTGCTTCTTGTGGGAGCTCGACCTCACCATAGTAATTCTTCATTAAGTTTCTAATTGCAAATCACTTACGGCCCAATACATTTGACAAGTACAATAGACAAGGACAAAAACACATTAAAATCATTCGGATTACCGATGCGTCAGCTAAAATGCATGTTAGAAAAATAGCATTGTACTTATTCTTACAATTATTCGGCTGATGATGTTCACAGGATGGACGAAACATGTACCGACATTTGTTAATTGTTAATTAAATAAAAGAACTTTTAGTATTGTAAAGGTGGAACCTTTGACTCTACCTTTTGAAAACGTATACGAACGACAATACCAACTTTGCAATGAAATTTATTTTATCCAATAACTATGTCAATCAGGCAAATAAAGCTAACATCTATTTAAATTACAAGTTATTAAAATAGGCAAGGACATCGCCTTTTTTGAAGAAATGTTTACATAATGAACATATACCTAATTTCTTGAAGTTTAATCAAAACAAGAACAATACGTCTTTTTGGCACCGAAAAACCCAATTTAAATCTAGTTCTCTGTGGATTAGAAACGAAATTAATTTCATATATAGAAAAAATCTACTCAATACTAATTTATATGAAGTACATCTGTCTGCCTCGTCCACCCTAACCGCGTTAGAATGGGACTCCTTTCAGAAAATTGCAATTGAGAAAATAGCCAATGTATAACCACCAAAAACAGACCATTCTAGACAATAAATTCAACACACTAATATGTAATAAGAATTCTGGTAAAAATTCGCCTACACATAATAGGCATACTAATGAATCCGTCTCGAAAAACCTGGAGTTTCACGACCCTGTCATAAATCTTTGTGACACCCAACTCAGCTTCTCAGATATTAATGTCTCGGAAAAAGGCCCTAAACGTAATTAAATTAAAATATGCTATTGCCATTACAGCTGAAGCTCAGAATGCTATACAGAAATTGTAAGTTGATAATCAAACAGAAATTAGATTCAATATTCGTAAAAATTCTCCAACCTAATTAAAATCCATAAATCAACAGCTCCTTCATTCCCTAAAAAGGCCATTGATTCTTTGAAACAAAAAATCAACGAGAACGATTTGATAATTACGAAAGCGGATAAGGGCAATGCTACAGTAATTATAAATCGAAACATTTTTAGGAAAATTCGTTTAAAGTGATTAAAAATGATTCAGCTAAAAATATTCACAAGAAATTTAAACAAATATTGAAACGAACATCCTCCATCCCCAGTGACAACGATTCTCAGAAATTAATCATCATGAACCCCAATATTCCTACAGCCAAAGCTTTACCCATGGTCCATAAAACAGACATTCCCATAAGACCCATAATTAACTATGGGAACAGTCCGCCTTACAAGACTTCCCAATTTATTCACAACTTTTTAAGAAATATTACAAATTCGAGAACCCCAACTCTATTAGAAATTCTATGGAGCTTTGTAAATTGATCAAAAACTTAGTTTTACAACCACAGCATAAAATGTACTCTTTTAACATAAAAACATGTATTCCAACATACCGGTCGCAAAAACCTTAAAGATAATCAAGGATAATTTTCGAAAACATAGTAACTTAAACACACAGGAAATTGAAGAGTTCTTAAACATTTTAGAATTTGTAACTTCTAATAATTACTTTACCTTTAATGGTAAAATCTATAAGCAGGACAGTCTTCCTATGGGCGCCCCAGCTTCAGGGATAATGGCAGAAATGTATTTGGACCATTTGGAGAATATGAAGATTCATAACAAAATCAAGGGAATTGTGTTCTGGATGCGTTATGTTGACGATACGTTTGCTTTAATTGATCGCAACATCACCAACAGCGGTATCATCCTTGAACAATTAAATGCGGTTGACCCATGGGTTAAATTTACCTCGGAAGTTGAAATCAATAACTCAAACTTTTAGATCTCACCATTAATAGCAGCTCGAACAAACTTTCTTATAATATCTACAGAAAGCCTACCCAAAACGTAAACACCATTCGTTAAGTTTCTATGCACCCGGACTCTCAAAAAAGCAACATTTTACAGCCTAGTTCATAGAAGATTTAATGTCCCTTTATCCGACGCGAATCGAAGGAAAGAACTCAATACCATCTACTTTATTGCGAGAAAAACTGTTTTGGCAAGCATTTCATAGACAGGATTGTCAGTAAAATTGTAAACAAGTCCACCTCAACTCTGCTTAGATAGACAAAAAAGAAAGCAGATAACTATGCCGCCTTCACTTACACCAATAGAAATATTTACGAAATCCCCAATATTCGTAAGAAACATAATGTCAACATTGCTTTTAAGACAATCAATAAAAATGCTAATATTTCTATAACCAGTACAAAGTCAATAACAGCAGTAAAAAATACCACAAATCAGGCGTATACATATTAAATTGAAACCAATGTCCAGCGAGTTACGTTGGTCAAACTGGAAGAAACTTTTTATTAGATATAAAGAAAACGTCAACGCTTCTAGACACAACAAATATTCTGCCATGAGTACTCATATTAACAGAGTCCAATCACTCCTTCACCTCCATAGAGCAGGACTTAAACATTCTTTGCTTTTATAATAAGGGCAATTTACTTAAAATCTTAGAAAACATCTTCACTAATATAGACCAAAAATGCATTCCTGCTCACAATTTAAATGAAATTTCGTAAAATGTGAATGTGCCCTTCGAGACATTAATCAACAGTTTCTCTTTGAACAAGCCTCACAACAAACTTTTACACACTCGCTCCCCGTCCACTGGATTCATCCCTCCTCTACTCTCCCTTCAAATTAGCTTTCATTACACACGGCGTCCACAGTTCATCTTCAGCGAGCCGTCAACATCTACACATGTATCGAGCTAACCACTCTTGGGCAGGCAAGGACGTAAGTAGTCAGATGTGTCACATACTTCTTCAATCACTTGTAATTATCACATGCTTCAACCTTGTCTACTTTTATCGTTGCTAATAGCCTGAACTTTCATTCTAGGGATAATCAACTACAACACAATTTCTCAATATATTAAATTACAGTCAAATATTTCGCCTGCCTTATAACTAAGAATTGTCAACATCACGCCTAACAAAAAGATCTACATCATATTTTATTGGAACTATAACATGTGTTTAATATATTTATCTTCATTTTAATAGAACCAAATAATTGTGCTCCAGAATATTCTCCAAAATAATAAAAATAAAACACAAGAAAAAATTAACATTCATTTTAAGTGGCGCATTCGGTAATACGAATGATTTTAGTGTGTTTTTGTCCTTGTCTATTCAACTTATTCTTATACGTATTCGGCTGATGATATCCACAAGATGGACGAAACATGTACCGATATTTGTTAATTGTTAATTAAATAAAAAATATTTTAATATTGTAAAGGTGGAAAAATCGACTCTATACCTTTGGAAAATTACACTACACCGTATGTAAGAAAATAAAAACTTAATCAATATTCTCCAATCAGTTTATTCCAATAATTACAAATCTCATTACATACATACTGTACCGGTTACGACCTGTACATGCATATTTTTGAGAGATAATTGTATTTAATCATCACGCTTATTACTCCGTGCAAGCCTGGTTTGTTTACATTCAGCGGGACGAGCGAGCAAGCTGAGAACAGCCGTATGTGTGACGTAGCTGCAGGGGCTAGTTAGATCACCCGCCCGTCATGCCACGTGCCGCTGGCCTGTACTCGTATGTTCTAGATTCAAGCGTCACACCTTCCCGAACATTCGACTGAAAAAATTAAAACTCCTATAATAATTACGGTAGTGACTTGAGCAACATGTCATTTTAAAGGGAATTACATAAACGTCGCAATGCTTGAATTTCAAGAAAATCCGTCGATGGATTCAGGAGATAACCAGCTTCACGGCATATGTGACGTAGATGTCCCCAAACCAAATATAAGGAGGGCTCAATATAGCCTGATATCTCAGTCTCAGTCAGTCAGTCAGTCAGTCACAGTCGAGTAGTCAACGTGGCTCTACTCGCTGTCATATTCATCGGAAGCTATCTTCGTGTGGTTATAGTCTCACAGAGGAACTCTGAATTTCCTCGAAGTCTTTATTTACGAGTGTTGAGGAATGAATTCTTCTAAGACTTTATAAATGGGACTTGTCATATTTACCAGTGATGGACTTTAATTTTTCTTCAGTGATTTTTCAAAGACTTGTAATATTTACCAGTGATGGACTCTAAATTTATTCGAAGTTTCCATGAGCATAGACTTGTGATTTTTGCCAGTGATTACTTAAAGACTTGTAATTTTTGCCATTGATGAACTGTAACATTATTGAAATCCTTCATGAACGTGGACTTGTCATTTCCATGAGTGTTAAAGAGTGAATTCTTGAAAGTCTTTATGAACATTGACTAGTGATTTTACTAGTGGTGAGAAAACTAACTATTCAAGGTTTTCATAAACTTTGACTCATAAATTCTGCGAGTGACGAAGAACACATTTTGGAGTTTTGTGGGCATTGATTCTATCAACCTCATTGTACTTGGGTAATGTGATTACCTACAACATCGTCAGGAACCAGCGGAGGCCAACGCGAGCATCGGGAATTTGAGGCGTATTCCATGCAACCAACCTGGATGGTCCGTCCGCATCTTGACGGAGTACTTGGGCATCTTCTGGAACGTGTTCCAGCCTGTGCGGCCTGGTGACCTGGAGACCCGGGCCATTTAAAGGACAATGTGGAAGAAACCCCTATCTACCATGAGGTGATGTGCAATTTAATATGCATTACATGAATAAATTCTAATCAAATCATATTCAAACTCTTCTTGTAGATAGGACCCTGCCTCCTGTACCAAGCCCTAGCTAATATTCATCCAGTTTAGCCCTGAGAACTATTCCATGCTTACGTTGAAAATAAATCTTAAAGTCAGGCTCTTTTACTGGTACAATACATACATACATCATTATAGACTTATGCCTTTCAGCGTTCAGTGTGCAAGCCTCTGAATTTACTAAACGTCGCCACAATCCTCGATGTGCAACTAGTGCTGTGGCCTCATTTAGTTCTATACCTCTTATCTTTAAATCGTTAGAAACTGAGTCTTGCCATCGTCGTCTTGGTCTACCTCTACTTCTCTTACCCTCCATAACAGAGTCCATTATTCTCCTAGGTAGCCTATCCTCCTCCATTCGCCTCACATGTCCCCACTAACGAAGCCGGTTTATGCGTACAGCTTCATCCACCGAGTTCATTCCTAAATTAGCCTTTATCTCCTCATTCCGAATACCCTCCTGCCATTGTTCCCACCTGTTTGTACCAGCAATCATTCTTGTTACTTTCATGTCTGTTACTTGTAATTTATGAATAAGACAGCCTGAGTCCACCCAGCTTTCGCTCCCGTAAAGCAAAGTTGGTCTGAAAACAGACCGACGTAAAGATAGTACAAATTTCATTAAAGAAAGGATATTTCTGACTTCCTCTTCATTTCACACCAGGACATAACGTCATTCATTGGTTCATTTTGTTTCTCCGGAGGGAAACAGCAAGTGAAATATGGACCTCTGAAGTCAAGAAAAATAATATTAACTTGGACGATAAACTTGACTTTCGTGATCGCTACCGTAGTTACGAAAACATTATTTACATTACCTTGCTTTTCATGGTTTGTTTACATCTATTTTAAAATTTTCGTAATTTTAAAACAAGTTAATTCTTGAGGCTTTTTTCCGACTTCATGTGTTATAAGTTGCTTTACACCACACCAAATTAGATAGGTCGTATAGCAATGATAAAACAGGAAAGGGCTATGAGTGGGAACGAAGCAGCCGTGGCCTCAATTAAGGTATAGCCCCAGAATTTGCCTGATGTGAAAATGGGGTACCACGTCTGCCGACAGTGGGGTTCGAACCCACTATCTCCCGAATGCAAAGTCACAGCTGCGCGACTCTAACCGCTCGCCAACTCGCTTGGTCGACTTGATTCGGAATGTCCCGTATGTAATATCACAAGCGACTGTGAACTATTGATGGATAGAAGAAATTCTTGTCTATTCTCCCTCTTCTTCATGGAAGTTCACATGATGTTTCCCAGGCAGCCCCGAAAAATGAAGAGTAATTGCCTGTCACTACAAACGGATTCTCCACAGTATTAGGGTATACCGAGTACGTGAAATATCACCGTATTTCAGAAATTATGGTTTACAGAAAATTTTTAGATTTCTATTTTTTTTCTCGGTAATTATTACAGTCGTCGTTATTACAAAACCTAGTGGAAATAGCAGCATAATCTTACTTATGTACAAAGTCTTTTGGAACATGGCTCAAAGCATGTACCTTTGAGAAAATCTCCAAATAATGACTACGAGTCTCAGAACTTTTAGACCGAGCTCGATAGCTGCAGTCGCTTAAGTGCGGCCAGTATCCAGTATTCGGGAGATAGTAGGTTCGAACCCCACTGTCGGCAGCCCTGAAGATGGTTTTCCGTGGTTTCCCATTTTCACACCAGACAAATGCTGGGGCTGTGCCTTAATCAAGGCCACTGGCGTTTCCTTCCCACTCCAAGCCCTTCCCTGTCCCATCATCGCCATAAGACCTATCTGTGTCGGTGCGGCGTAAAGCAACTAGTAAAAAAAACTTTTAGAGAAGAAAAATATATCTATGAGGTGTTAGTAGTCAGTGAAATAAACGTTTTAAAACAAGGGATTTGGCATAGGCCGATTACATTCACATAATACACTGACTGAGAGAGCAAATGCAACACCAAGAAGGAGTGGTCAGAACTTTATGCCAATTGCAGGGTAGACTGACGTCACTGAGGTATGCTCATGATGTGAAATGCGCCGCTGTGCTGCGCACGTAGCGAACGATAAATGGGACACGGCGTTGGCGAATGGCCCACTTCGTACCGTGATTTCTCAGCCGACAGTCATTGTAGAAACTTTTGTCGTGTGCCACAGGACACGTGTATAGCTAAGAATGCCAGGCCGCCGTCAACGGAGGTATTTCCAGCAGACAGACGACTTTACGAGGGGTATGGTGATCGGGCTGAGAAGGGCAGGTTGGTCGCTTCGTCAAATCGCAGCCGATACCCACAGGGATGTGTCCACGGTGCAGCGCCTGTGGCGAAGATGGTTGGCGCAGGGACATGTGGCACGTGCGAGGGGTCCAGGCGCAGCCCGAGTGACGTCAGCACGCGAGGATCGGCGCATCCGCCGCCAAGCAGTGGCAGCCCCGCACACCACGTCAACCGCCATTCTTCAGCATGTGCAAGACACCCTGGCTGTTCCAATATCGACCAGAACAATTTCCCGTCGATTGGTTGAAGGAGGCCTGCACTCCCGGCGTCCGCTCAGAAGACTACCATTGACTCCACAGCATAGACGTGCACGCCTGGCATGGTGCCGGGCTAGAGCGACTTGGATGAGGGAATGGCGGAACGTCGTGTTCTCCGATGAGTCACGCTTCTGTTCTGTCAGTGATAGTCACCGCAGACGAGTGTGGCGTCGGCGTGGAGAAAGGTCAAATCCGGCAGTAACTGTGGAGCGCCCTACCGCTAGACAACGCGGCATCATGGTTTGGGGCGCTATTGCGTATGATTCCACGTCACCTCTAGTGCATATTCAATGCACGTTAAATGCCCACCGCTACGTGCAGCATGTGCTGCGGCCGGTGGCACTCCCGTACCTTCAGGAGCTGCCCAATGCTCTGTTTCAGCAGGATAATGCCCGCCCACACACTGCTCGCATCTCCCAACAGTCTCTACGAGGTGTACAGATGCTTCCGTGGCCAGCGTACTCTCCGGATCTCTCACCAATCGAACACGTGTGGGATCTCATTGGACGCCGTTTGCAAACTCTGCCCCAGCCTCGTACGGACGACCAACTGTGGCAAATGGTTGACAGAGAATGGAGAACCATCCCTCAGGACACCATCCGTACTCTTATTGACTCTGTACCTCGACGTGTTTCTGCGTGCATCGCCGCTCGTGGTGGTCCTACATCCTACTGAGTCGATGCCGTGCGCATTGTGTAACCTGCATATCGGTTTGAAATAAACATCAATTATTCATCCGTGCCGTCTCTGTTTTTTCCCCAACTTTCATCCCTTTCGAACCACTCCTCCTTGGTGTTGCATTGTCACTGTCAGTCAGTGTATAAAGAACATAATGAAATTTGCAGGAAGCCTTTATTAATTTGGGAAAAAACGGAAAGAAAGGTGTATTTGAGAATAAAAAAGCTGCAACAAAGTGCCCATTCAAAATAAATAAATAAATAAAGAAGAAGATATTTGGAGATTCGTTCATATAAATTTGAAGTTGCACACTTGCGTGCAGAAAACGTATCAATTTGGGTTGGTAATGCAGTATCTCACAGACTCGACCTCTCCAGCGTCGAATTCCTCGCCCATCTCTCTCTCTCTCCTGCATACTTTTTCTAGCTGTATGACTGACAACTTCTTACCTCCACCCCACCTTGTGGATGAGCACTCCACACACCACCCCCTACACAGGCAAGTCCGTAATCATATTACATTTGGCTGGCTTATCCGTATTTACTCCGATCATCCAAATTTCATTAAGGAAGGATAGTTCTGACCCCTCTTCATTTGACACGAGGGCATAACATCATTCATTAGTTAATTTTTGTTTCACCGGAGGGAAATAGTAAGTTCTGGTTGGAGTCAAGTGTCAGTTAAGTAAGTGTGGAAACTTTGCGGAAAAGACAACGCTGTTGTGATCTACGGTAACAGGACAGACCTTCTGCACGCAAGTGTACATTGTTTGTATAGGAGCTCAATAGCAAAAGCAACAATGTTGAATTCCAGATAATTTCGAAATATACTTTTCTGTGATCGTGGAAAATGTCTTAAGTCACCACTAATAACATGGGAAACTAGAATTCGTCATGTAAAAGAGCCCAGAGCACACATAGTACTCTGAATCTAAGCATCGCCAAAATCTGAAGAAAGGTACCTAGGCATAGTTGAAACAAAGAGACATTATCACTCATCAACAGAGCATAGATGGAGAGAAAACCTTATCATAGACGTCAAGGAATATTTTCAAGGGAGAACTTATGAAATGTTTAATATAGGAATAGGACTAGCGATTGAAAATAACTAAGTAGATGAGGCAATAAATCTCATAGAAAATATTGTATTGATAGCAGGACAGAAGATGCGTTTGCAGGAGATAAGAATGAAAAGAAATAGTGGGTGGTACAATGAAAAATACAGAAAGGAAAATAATGGAGTAATGAGAGCATTTAAAATATATAGGAAGGTAGGATGGCCTGAAATAAGAACTGCATTCTGCAGTAAAAGCAAAGAGTATAGAGAATTATCGGCAAATATAAAATATTTGTGGGAGAAGGAACAAGTTGATGACCTGAATAGATATTCTAAGAATAACGACATTAAATATGTGCGATATAGATTAATCAAATCTATTTAGAAATAAAAAGCAAATAATATCATGTTAAGTGGTGAGGATCGTTGGAAACTGGATGTAGAAAAGATGGAGGTTTCGAGGGGATGGAGTGCACCGGGCCTAATTTAGATAAGGAAATTTCAGTTGATGAATTAAAAGAATTATTAGAGAAAGGATGGAAGCGAAAAATCTGGAGCAATTTTAGGTATCAACAATGAATTTTACAAGGATGTAGGAATAAATTTAACCTCGAAAGCATTTCAGAACATTCAAAACGTTTTTCGACAGAGTAATGTTCCCAAAAACATTTCAAGAAGAAATCGTCTGCGCTGTACATAAGAAACGTGATAAAAATCATAACCAAGTAAGTATAGAGGAACAACGTTGCTAGATTCACTAAGCAAGATATATGCAGGGATATTGGCAAAACGACTAATGAACTGAACAGCAGGGTGCTCGATATTGTCCAGACTCTAATCAAGATTCAGAAATGGAGTGAGGACAAGTGATAATACAATGGTAGTAAAAACAATAATGGATAAATACATGAAGAAGGAAAGAGACAAGATATACATTGCAGGAGTCGATTTAGAGAAAGCTTTTGATTCGGTAAGTAGCCGGGCTGTCGTCCGTAAGTTGAGGCAGATCGGATTACTTCGTTTGCCCTAAGCTGATATCACCCACCGTACCATGCATGCGTAAGTTGTATGAAAACTTTGTAAGTACAAGAAGCGAACGTTTTCACACTGAAAAATACTGCAGTGTATGTCAGCAAAGAACTAAGTCGTACATCACTAAATTCCTGAGCTACAAACATCCAATGTTCAACTTCGTTTCATTATTGTTGAAATAGGACTTTATTTTGATATAAAATGTATTCAGGACCCTACTAATAAACAGCTAAAAATATTTATACTGATCTCCCAAGCGTCATGAAATTCAAATTCCTGACACACTTACCGCATGGTGTTAGTATACAGATGAACAGAAATGCACAGTATTTAGCAGTCTACCTGGCAATATGCTTAAGCACTTTAGGATATAGTGGCGGTATCATGACATTTACGTGCTTGTTTCGCATTACCCTCTAATGGCAATCTTCATTAGCTGTCAACTCCAACTGGGTGGTGGTATGTCTTAGTGCACTGATCTGCAAAATATTCCACTGCCTGTCTCGTCGTGGGAACAGACAAGCTATCAAGAAGTGTATGAAGTGAATCCAATACTCGGTTTGCCCACTTTGAATAATGAAAACATTCTTATTTGTTTGCCCATCAACTTATCGTGGCCCCAAGTTTTCCTATTTAAATGATGAATGTATATGTCATAACTACCAGTGGAATGTAATCTAGTACAATAATAATCAATATAATCTATGTCAGAAATGACTATGAATACGACCTCTTCCCATTATATTCTTTTCGTTCGTTCTATGCCGCTATTCGCACACCCTCGTAGTGATTCGTATCAAGTATGTGGACTTGACCTTGTTTTACGGCTGTGTACCCTTTATGAAGCCTACTCTGCGCGAAGTGATTTCAACTAACACGCGTTTCTGTGGTGGTTATCAGTGTGTGTGTGTGTGTGTGTGTGTGTGTGTGTGTGTGTGGTGTGTGTGTGTGTGGTGTGTGTGTGTGTGTGTGTGTGTGTCTGCGGTTTTTTAAGAAAAGCGCATTCAGTCCTCGGGCCGGAAAAATTAACCAGATGTGGCTAAAGCGGTGTAGGGGTAGCGTGCATACCTCTTATCCAGAGGCCCGGGTTCGAATCCCGGCTAGGTCAGGGATTTTTACCTGCATCTGTGGGCTGGTTCGAGGTTCTCTCAGCGTACATGATTACAATAGAGAAGCTATCTGACGGTGAGATGGCAACCCCGGTCTGGAAAACCAAGAATAACGGCCCAGTGGATTCGTCGTGCTGACCACACGACACCTCATAATCTTCAGGTCTTCTGGCTGAGCAGCGGTCGCTTGGCAGGCCATGGCCCTTCGAGGCTGTTGAGCCGTGGGGTTTGGTTTGGTTTGGTTTGGTTTGGCTAAAGTATCAAGCCTTTGCGGGAATCGAACACGGGTTCCGAAAAATATAAGTCCACCAGGCTGACCATTTTGCCAAGGAGTCGGACTGATACGAAATATTCCTCAGAGAATTGAATCGAGAATTTTTAACGTCGTCGACAAAAGAACACGAATGTTACAAGTATCTTAACGGATTCAATAAGTTTTCTTATGAATGGGCAGCTCGTAGGTATTTATATGCTTATTGAACAGCTGAGGACGTACAATTATAGAATTACAACTATACCTTCCGAACTACTCAAAAATAAACCAGTGCTCCCCTGTACCTCATATAAAAAAACTGTTTCTTAAAAATTCTACTGTCAATAAGTATCCAGAATATAATTGAGGCGTGTCAATTCAAAAGGTCATATTTCCCGTTATTTTGTACTTTTTTTTTGTACTTCGTCCACTTGCATTGAAATCGTTGAGTACTATCGAATGCCACGAGCATTCCAGACCAGGCAGATGTAATTCTTTGAAAGTAGTACCATACCCGCTCATGGATCTGTTGCAGGTACCTTGTATTGTAAGTTTCTTTGCGTTTCTCCACAACTTTCTTAGGGTGGAAATAGCGCTTTTAGAACAGACACTCCTCAGTTCATGGAGCAAGTGGATGCAGAATTCTGAAATTAAAATGTCGCATATATGTTCAGTTTCCTCACAAAAGCGTCATTGCTTAGAGGACTCGCAATACGCATCTCTCACTAAAGATTTGCAAATGCTTAATGGAATATTTTATTATAAAATTGACCATTAATGACATTAAATTCAAATTAAATAATTGGTTACGAAGCAGACAGCGTATAAAATATGGATATAAATCCTGAATTTGATACGCTGTGCAATTTAACAACTAATTTGCGTGATACATTTAAAATTAAGCACCCTAATTTCTATTTTCTTATTTCTCTACACCGTGTATTGTATCATTCTGCAACACCAAAGATCATACACAATATCGCGTGGTTACTAACATAAACAGCGCACCATATAATATAGTGAGCTCCTCTTGGGAGAGCTAATTAATAATGGACAGCATGTGGCAGTGCGAAAAGTTGCCATGGTAAAAAGAAAACACTCAGCTTTAATTCACGTTCAATGTTTGTTAGAGAAACGGGGGTGAAAGTGATGCATAGATCAGCGGTGAGTACAGCATTCATTAAAGTTTTTTTTTTAATTGTTATACGTCGCACCAACACAGATAGGTCTTGTGGCGGCGATAGGACAGGAAAGGCTCAGGAGTGGGAAGGGAGCGACAGTGGCCTTAATTAAGGAACAGCCCCCAGCATTTGACTGGTGTGGAAATGGGAAACCACGGAAAACGATATTCAGGGCTGCCGACAGTGGGGTTTGAACACACTATCTCCCGGATGCAAGCTTACAGCTGCGCGCACCTAACCGCACGGCCAGCTAACTCACCTGGTCAAATAAAATAAAAGTGGCTGATCCAAATCAGAATACTGTAATAAAACAAATCCCATGGCCGCTACAGCCCTTATGGGCCTTCGCCTACTAAACGACCGCTGCTCAGCCCGAAGATCTGCAGATTACGAGGTGATGCATGGTCAGTGCAACAAATCCTCTCAGCCGTTATTCTTGGCTTTATAGACCGAGAATACTGCACAGTATTCATAAAATTCACGTTTATCCGTTGCGAATTAACAGTCATTGGGGGAGCTTAAATCCCACTTTATCATCGATATATGCCCAGTTCCACGGTTAAATGGTTAGCGTGCTGGCCTTTGGTTCAAGTGTCCCGGGATTCGATTCCCGGCCTGGTCGATGATTTCAACCATAATTGATTAATTTCGTTGGTTCGCGGGGCTGGGTATGTGGGTGTCGTCTTCCGCATTTGAATTCACCATAGGTAGGACCTCATTCTCACAGACGCGCAGGTCACCCATCAGGCGTCAACTCGAAATAACTTCGTAGGCCTCTCCCGAGGCTACGCGCCATTAAATCCAAATACTGAAAGTTTCGGAGGAATTTTCAGAGATTTTAATTTCTTGGCTAGAGAGGGGCATTTTTTATTCAAAAACCGGTTTTTATATTCAAAATATGAATTACAGAAATGGATAACATTTTCGTGTATCACATCTAGTTTTTAAAGAACTACGTATATAAGAAACTTGAAAATCTGCAATACACGTCAGCCATATGACCGACGTAATATTTTAAAAAAATGAAATACACGATGCATTGTAATTTTTCCTTATAGCAGACAGGGTTTAGTAAATTAAAATAATAAACACATTAACTTAAGACGTATTACAACACATCCACTTCAAAGAAAAATTAATTAAAATCAGTTTGTGTCCACAAAAATTGCAATCGCCCATATTGTTCCTTGGCTCACGCCATACCATTGAAATTAGAAATGTAAGTGTGTTCGTCTTTCCCTTCAACCACACTCTTAGCTCTGTAACATAAGCACTCCACACTTTATGAGAGGCCCACGGTTTATCCTGACCCCCTAACTTTAATCCAAATAAGCGAAATAATAATAATAATAATAATAATAATAATAATAATAATAATAATAATAATAATAATAATAATAATAATAATAATAATAATAATAATAATGGTGCATGGTCTCCGGAGATGCCTGGTGCGGGTCCTTTTATCGTAGACTTAAGCGAAATAAACATGTTTAACGAACAAGGTTACGTTCTCTCTCTCTGTTGTGTTCATGAAACGTCCACAAGTAAAACAATTTATTTATATCATTAACCACTCCCTCTTTGCATGGTTGTAGCATGGTTGTACTAAAACAGACGAAACAGTCCACTGAAACACTCAGCACTGGTTGATGTAACTTCTACCCAATGTCCGCCATTACAACAGTAGAACTTGCTGCCATCTGATGATATATTATCGTCATCTATAACAAAATTATGCAGAATTAACTAATTTAGAGTGACTGCTCACTTCCAAATAAATATTTGTGTTCCAATTTCATTAGAGATATTGTGTACTTTTTAATATCTTGTCCACAATTACTGATACTATCAAAACCCTGGTACGTGAAAGGACAAAAGTCGTGCTTTTTTGGATTAAGAAGGACAAATTACATGTAGAACAAGAGTCAAAAATAAAAAATATAGAACATTCTTATCTGTGTAATTCCTTACTGAATTAACGTAATATTTAAGAGAGTTTCAGTAACCATGGATACGTTAATTTATGAAATCCTGAAAATTCCCTGTTCCGTAGACAACGAAAAATCACTTCCGATTTATGGAAATATTCAAATTCATATTTTAAAAATTAATAAAAAATGAGTTGAAAACGTCGATAGTAAAGAAATGATGGCCTTCACACATGTACTTTAATGATAATGTCAACGAAACAGATTTATCTCTCTCCCCCTCTCTCTCTCTCTCTCTCTCTCTCTCCCTCTCTCTCTCTCTCTCTCTCTCTCAGGATAGTTATTAAATTTGATTAATCTCATTTTTAGTATATATTCGGAAGATTTTACAAAAAATCACATGTTTAATACTACATTCAAAATAAAATACATATTTATTTTCACAATACAACAGTCATAAAAATAGTCCTGTGACACCCTTACATTCACTTAACAGCCTACTAATAATGAATGAATATTATTATTATTATTATTATTATTATTATTATTATTATTATTATTATTATTATGATTATTATTATTATTATTTGAATGGACTCAACATATTTCACCCATGCAAATGTGAGATATAGGACATCAACCATTTATATACGTTTAACATTGTATCAAGGAAAACAACTCCACAGAGAGAAGTTTCACTAGAACACTGATTGCTACGTGGAGTACTAATGAACACGGCTTTAACTAAGATTAGTGCCAAAGCACAGCATGGCACTTATTGGATTTGTTTCTTACATAGCCTCACACGTAGCAAAACAGATTTCTTGAATTTATGCAACCTCTTGACGCTATAATGTTCATTGTCACTGACAATAAAAGAGAAGCAAACGAAAATGTTCGGCTTTGTATGAAAAATAACAAAAACATTGAAAACAATTTTCGAAGAACGCTTTTCCATGAAAAGTTAAAGTTCGTCAACATCTTCAAAACCCGACATGATAGAGCAAAATGGTTTTCAGATTTGAAATAAGCATGAAAAACAGTAAATATTATGTCAGATATCTACCCCTTGTAAATTAGTGTTATCAAATTATAATTCACCTCCCGTGTAAATAAAAACCCTGCGGATACCCACATTTTGTATGTATCGTCGCTCTTACGCCACAACTACCAGCCGCATACTGATATGAAGTCCATCAGAACAATTTTCGTTGAGTTCATTTTCCTATGCAGCGGTCGCTTGGTAGGCCAATGCCCTGCAAACGTCGTAGTGCCATGGGGAGGAGGGTTCATTTTCCTATACGTGTGTGCAAAGGAAAATGAACCTTAAATACTTCATGCTTGAGGAGCGGGATATGTTATGCAAACATACATTCCTACAGTACGGTACAGTAAGGTTCATTTTCCTTTGCATATTAGCATAGGAAAATGAACTCAACGAATTTTGTTCTGATGGACTGTATGTCGATATGTGGCTGGGAGGCGTGACCACTCTTAAGGTAAATAATGGATAGGAAGAACATCATCACATTCGTGGTTTCGACACCCCAGTGACGATATAGGTTTAGTCGTTTCTGAGAAAAGTATACCTGCGAGGAACTTGCACAATACCATGCGCTTATTCATTGTTTGAACGACTGTACTTACATCCAAACAAATATGGTTGTTCTCCCGAAAATGTTACTCAAGGTTTTGAAAAAGTGCCTTGTATTTTCTTCAAAAATGGAGAGATGTAAAAATGTTTTCATTACTGAAGAGAAAATACGACATGCAGCCCATAGACTAATTTACCATCACTACTATGAGGTACAGATTACACTTCTTTCCGTTAGCAAACAAACAAATATAAAACAGACAAACACGTGTATTATAATATCTCACAGAGGCGAACAAAATAATGGACAGTCCGCTTATTATAATTAATGCGGATGATCACCATGGGATTGTTCGCATTGCGGCCTTTATGTCCGCTATGCAGAGTGTAATCTGCTCATATCATGCGTAACTGAGCATGTTTGAGCACTACACTGGTGATTTCTCAGCCACGCGAAGAAATAGGCAGATTTCGTTTCCCTGATGACCTTTTTGTATTTTTCAGCAGTTTCCACTGGAGATAAAAGCAAATGAAGCATTGAATCAACTGTTAAGGGTATATTGATTTTTTTTTGCTAGTTGCTTTACGTCGCACCGACACAGATAGGTCTTATGGCGACGATGGGAGAGGGAAGGGCTAGGAGTGGGGCCGAAGCGGCCGTGTCCTTAATTAAGGTACAGCCCCAGCATTTGCCTGGTGTGAAAATGGGAAACCACGGAAAACCATTTTCAGGGCTGCGATAGTGGGGTTCGAACCTACTATCTCCCGAATACTGGATACTGGCCGCACTGAAGCGACTGCAGCTATTGAGCTCGGTATATTGAATTTAAGCACTCTCAAATGTCTATCGATCACCCCAGGAATCAATCACACGACCTTGAACATAAGAGGCGAGCACCTAACCAACTAAGCAATGTAAACTGTCAGACACGTGTTTCGTTATATTGGGTCCCCAAAATGCAGTGACACTCATCGAAACAAATACCATAGAAGTCACTAAATTTGTAAGTATATGGTATCTATGGGTACTCTATCCCCAGTTTCTAAAATAAACCGAAAAAATTATTCGTCCCTTGGCCATCATGGACGTCGACTGACTTCTACCATGGTGTACGTAATATGTTAAAACTTAAAGCCCTTGAGCTTAGCAGACTGTGGGGCATCTGTGAGAGAGATTAGAAATTTGAAGTATGTGTCTCTGAAGTCATTGTACATTGCACAGTTCAATATAAAGTGAATTAAATAGGAAAAAGCGTACAGTAACAAGAACTGTGAGAGATACAAACAACAACTAAAGTGACTATAGAGCTGATGAGCATTTTAGAGATCTCATACCATCATCTTGACACTCATCATTTAAAATAAATGAGTCTGTTTATTACACTTCCCTTTGCTAAAAATAACCAATATTCGAGTAGACAGTGAATGATTAGCCTAAACAATATTGACAGCTGTGATATACCAGTAAAGCAATTTGATCAACTTTTAAACTTCCCTGAACCAAGCCGTAAATTGTAATTTCCAGAAATAAATGAAAAATGTAAGCGAAGAAATGTCATCACTGTTGAAGAAATTAAAGAAATAATTAACAGCCTAAAAAACAAACTCTAAAACAGCAGAACTTCTAAAATGGTCTCAACTGAAAATCATTCAAGAGCTGCAGGTAATCTTTGAAGAAATTTGGAGAAATGAGAAGATTCCGGAAGAATATTGAGTGGCTTTCATACACGCGTTGCATAAAAGAGGAGACAAGCAAAATGCTGATAACTAGAGGGTGTATCCCCGCAGCAAATCGCTTACAAGATTTTCACAAAACAATCTCGCTTATCAGGGTAGAAACAACATTTTTAAAGCAATTAGTTTAATAACAGGGTGTATTTCGAAAAGGCAGATCTTGCTGAGAACAAATATTTAATTTAAAACCAATAATTCGTCATATCGTCGGCCTCTCACCGCTGGATACCGTGGTTCAAATCCCGGTCACTCCATGTGAGATTTGTGCTAGACAAAGCGGAGGCGGGACAGGTTTTTCTCCGGGTACTCCGGTTTTCCCTGTCATTATTCATTCCAGCAACACTCTCTATTCTCATTTCATTGCATCTGTCAGTCATTAATATATCACTTTGAGAGTGGCGACCCCATCGTACTAACAGCCTATATATGCTTCATTCATTACATCCCTGACCCGGTCAATGACTGGAAAACAGGTTGTAGGTTTTCATTTTCAATTCGTCATATGATACTGAACTCTAAATAGGTTTATATAGTAGTGACATTCGTGGATTTTGTAAAGGCCTTTGATTCTGTTGACAGATAAACATTAGAAAAAAGAAAATACTGGAATTTGGAGCGAAAGCGAAATCTAAATTAGCAAACCTAATACGGGAAATACTTACAGGCAAAGTTTGAAAAATAAAATTTATGCACGAAATATCAAAATATGTCAAGATAAATACAGGTGTACGGCAAGTTGATGGCTTATTACCAGTTCTGTTCAATTATATCCTAGAAAAAGGGTAAGAATTTAGAATAAAAATTAAAAGAAAATTTCGCCAATAACTCTGGGAAAAACAAAGGTGTTGAAATTAATTGCCTGGAATTTGCAGACGATTTTGCTATACTTTCAGAGAGCCTGGCAGATGGAACTACACAAATGAATCTCTTGAAAGAAATAGCCAACAGAACAGGTTTGAGGATCTCTGTAGAAAAAAAAAGCAAATTTATTTTAAATATAAAAGGTGCTCCAAAATTGTTGACGAAAGATAGTGGTCGAATACAGAAAGTAAATAAATTCAAATACCTGAAAGAAAAATTCAAGAAAATGGCTTAGAGAAATCTGCTGCTGAAGAAAGTTTTCACAAGATGGCAAGAGCGTATGGCATCTCCAAGAATTTCTGCAACAAGAAGTTCCTATCTAAACATCTTCAAATAAAGCACTACAATACAGTAGTAAAACCGGAATATTTTTACGCAAGTGAATGTCTACTTTTGAATTATAGTTCAGATAAACCTGAAGTACTAGAAAGAATAGAAAATTCTTAGTTCCAGTGAAAACAACAGAACAATAGAAATTATAAGAACATATCGTCGTTGCCGGGAAAAAAACCTCCTATGTGATAATATTTTTTGAGATATACTGACCCGCAGCACATACATTATGAAAAGCGAGAATGCCTTGACAATATTCACACAATATTCCACCTTAGATGACAGAACCGTACCGGCCAAAGTTCTAAGCTAAAATATTTCACATAGGAGGTATTGTCCCGGCAGCGACGTATACCAGAACATACAAAATATAATAGAAAACCAAAGAAAACTAAGATTGCTACTTTTGGACATATCCATCGAATAGATGACAACAGATTGACGAAACAGATATTCAAATACCTTGGGGAAGGAATTCAACAAAAAACAGGGTTTAAAAGGTTAAGAATGATTTAGAAATAAATTAAGTATGAGAAGAGAAATTATGGAGAGAGATAATTTTAAAAATAAGTTTTTAAGAATGGAAGGATTCCAAGGAAGAATCGAAGCCGGGACCCCTGTGACCAACGGCCAGCACGCTAACCATTTAGCCATGGAGCCGAACTTCTTTCCGGTGTTCCTTCATTATTGCACTATGCTTTATTCTTCTCCCCTCTAACTACTTTGGAATGGATTTCCCTTTGGTTAATTTCACTGGCACAGGGGCTGGGTGTATGTGTCGTCTCCATCATCATTTCATCCTCATCATGACGCGCAGGTCGCCTACGGGAGTCAAATCAAAAGACCTGCACCTGGCACTATGCTCGGTCCTCACAAGGCACGAAATACAAATGGAAATAGTTTTATACATGGGGTATCTAGTACCCAACGTACTGGGCCTTTGCGGAAAAGAACAGGTTAAATAAATGGCCCGAACACAGACAGAACGGAGGCGTATACTTGCGCTCCTAGATAATGAAATATTAATACCCTAACAGGCTCTGGGCCCGACGAAACAGGGGCTAGTCCCAAGCTACTGAGGTGACTCGCGTGGAAATAAATTTAATACATTACAGGAAGAAAACAGTTACGAAATCGTAGTCACCTCAAACCAAGATGAAGGGGAGCTCGAGAGGGTATCCCCGATTTACAGTTAAAGACTTTATGAAATTTTACATTAGCCGAAAGAAAATTTATGTTTTAGGAAAGTTTTGTTAGGCTACATAGTTTAAAAAATCGGACCTTCCCCTCGGATAAGTCTGCGGAGGTAGCTAAAGAAAAGATAATTTATGTGGCCATTACCTGGCTGATGGACTGCCTGCCGAAGGATGAGGCGTCGCGCCTCCTGCCTTAACACACACACTCAGAAAGACGACGATGAAGCGAGACAAGGAAACTGTAAAATCCGCAACTTACATACCCTCAAGGAAGGTTCGAGAGGATTCTGGGCTAATCCGGACACATCCTCTCATTTTTATTGGCTGAACCCAAAAGTTACACTCAAAACCAAACAAAAAGCCTGTGACAGGCTGAAAATTAATTGAAGAAAATTTTTACTGGGCAGATTCAAAACTGGCGGAATGAAACAGAAGTGTTGCAAACCTAGAATTACATAAAATACAAACGAAAGTTGAAAAACCTATAAACACAAAATTTCTTTCAATAACAACTTCCTTTACCTTGCACCAGAGTGCATGACCATAGTTTTCTGGTATTGACATCCGTGGAAAAATGTCCAAACTTCTTGATGTACAGTAAAAACAAAACCAAGAGAAATCCAATCAGTTTAGGAAACTTCGCAATAACACAATTACTTAATGTTTCAGTAGTGACATCATCTGATTAAAGTCAACTTTATGTAGTAGCAATTTCACATTTTAGTCGATAGAAGAGTTCATTAAGACGCTTATTTGAAAGTGCGGAGTTGAGGTGTACCTCCCGGTACAATAATAATAATAATAATAATAATAATAATAATAATAATAATAATAATAATACCGAACGAGTCAGCTGCGTGGATTGCGTCATGTACCTGTGAGCTTGCATTTGGGAGATAATAGGTTTGAACCACATTGTCGGCAAGCCTGAAGATGGATTTCGTGATTTCCCCTTTTCACACTAAGCTATACCTTAATTTGAGGCCACGGTCGCTTCCTTACCATTCCCAGCCTTTTTGTACCCCATTATCACCATAAGACCCGTCTATGTCGGTGAGACATAAATATATATAATAATACGTAATAACTTATTGAAGCAAATCCATATATTCAGAATTCTAAGACGGAATGTGCAGCTGAAGTTATTCGAGCCAAGGAATGGGATGAGTGCCCCGAGAATTAAAATAAGGCAATTGATGGTCATTACATGGGAGTTAGTAAATGTTCGAAGGATAGTTGCACTCAGGGAAATCAGAGAAAGTCGTCGTTACCTGGGTGGCTTAAGAACAAACTGATATAACACCTAGAATGAGGTCAGCCTCGTGCAACTTCATAAGTAAATGTAATGGATGATCTAAATTAGTATGTTCTGTAATTATTTTGAGTACAACGCATGCTGCATAACTTGCACACACTCACTTCGTCGTAATTGTTCGTGTCGTATTATGAGAAAAGGGAGTAATTATTTTGATAGCTGAACTTTCAATCCTCCATGGTCTTCTCATTGTCTTTTCTAGGCACAAGAGGAGCATTCTTCAGGAATATCGTGTTTTATCGACTGAATGACTGAATGGTCTGTCACAGGGGTCCCAAGTTCGATTTCTGAGAATTTTAGCCACGTCTGGCTAATTCCCCTGACTCGATGACTAGGTGTTTCAGTTTTTCCCAATACACACCTCTATACAGTGTGGTCGGGAACAACGTGAACCGGGTATTTTATCATTAGAGGGTTGGTCATGCTGATTAAATAATTCGAAAAATATAATTCGATATCTCGCACCGTTATCATTTTATCAGATGCTGAAGTTAGCCAATCAGGGAACTTCGTGGGCGAATTCAAATGGCCTTTGCGTGGCACTGTTCCTAAATCTGTACGTGGCTTAAAACTGGCATCAGAGAACCAGTCGAAGCCAGGGGAAGAGTTTGGATACAGACCTCCGAGCCGGCAGAATCGCTACGGTGACAACAATGGTGTGTTTGTGTTTGATGCTGATTTCTCGGTATGGCTCTCAAATCGGTGTTAAGTCACGCGCTCATTTGAATTCGCCCGGGAAGCCATTTGATTAGCTAACTTCAACAGCTGATAAAGTGACAACGGTGCGAAATATCGAATTATATTTTCAAATTATTTATCAGTATGACCAACCCCCTAACGCTCATATACCCGGTTTACGTTGTTTCCCCACCACCGTGTATGTATACACAACACGTCAGACTACCAACCACCGGGCGAGTTGGCCATGCGGTTAGGAGCGCGCAGCTGTGAGCTTACATCCGGGAGATGGTGGGTTCGAACCCCACTGTCGGCAGCCCTGAAGATGGCTTTCCGCGGTTTCCCATTTTCACACCAGGCAAATGCTGGGGCTGTACCTTAATTAAGGCCACGGGCGCGTCCTTCCCATTCCTAGGCCTTTCCTATCCCATAGTCGCCATGAGACCTATATGTGTCGGTGCGACTTAATACAAATAGCAAGAAAACAAAGACTACCAACCACCAGAGAAATAGTGAATACATCCCTCCACGTAGGGATGGTGTCAGGAAAGGCATCCGGCCGTAAAACAAGACAAGTCCACAAGTCCACGCCCGCAACTTCAACATGCTGTGAGAAATGGGGCAGAAGAAAAGGATCCATTTATAAACCGGTTTATTTCACGCATTCTTCCTACTTCACGATATAGGCATAATAGTTTGTTGAAGCAAATTACAATGCATAAAAGGATAGTTTTGAAACAACCATCAATTCCTACTTTAGTCAGGGAATTCTTCACTTCACACAAAACAGATTGAGTTTTCTTACTTGTCTATTTTGCAAAATAAAAGATTATTTTTACTGTTGATGGCCAACAACGCACTACTGATGTTGCTTCCTTCGCACCGGTAGAATATATTTTGGGGTTAAACATAACTCCTAACTAACGAGTAAGATGTTAATCCGAATGTACACCAAAACACCTTACTGTGTGCTTTACGATGGCTCTACACATGTCGTTGAAATAGAACGCGATTCATAGAAGATAGAACGTTAAGAGGATCATTGTAAAGTGTCCCACAATTGCTTTGCACTTCGCCCTTTTCATAGCCAACATTTCTTTCTTTCTTTCCATTCCGTACGCTGATGGGGTACGGGGGATCGCTCTCTCTCAGGCCAGGAGATGTGTTGCGGTGATTTGAGGTGTGGAGAAGGTTGAAAAAGGGAAGTGGCCGGGTCCCTTTAAAAGAACTCTGCCGTGGGACCAGCCCACCGCCTCCCGAATGCAGAATGGTTAGAGCCAAGTCCACTCCGCTCCGTCCATGACGGTGACGCCGTCTCTCAGGCTAGGAGATTTGTATTGGAGAAAGATATTTGTGGTGAACTTGAGAGGGTTAGCGGCCGTGGCCTATGCTAGGTACTGGTCGGCATTCGCCTTAGTGCAGGAGAATGAAAAACCACGAAAAACTATGTACATATTTCGACTACGTCTTCCTTTCTGTCCTATCCACGGATCTCTTGAGGAGCCCCAGCTCCTTTTCATGGGTATTTAGTTCGAAAGCTGTGTTATTGGGAGAGATGCGCCATGCTGACTGCCAATACGTTCGTAAATATTTTCTCTCATGCGATTAATTTGCAATGCAATGCGACATGACCTAAACAACAAAGAAGGCGCATTCTTCACGCTCCCAACAGAATGGATGTCGCGAAAAACTAAGAGGTAAGTATAGACTATTTATAGCAGAAAAATACAGATAGCAATACATACAAATCAATGAACCAGTTTAATTTCACCATTTCAGGCACGACGTTTCCACATAACATCCATCGAAAACGTATCCTTTATTCATAGGAGATATTCTCGTATTTCAAACATGTAAAATGTGAGAATATCTTGAATTATGAATAATAACACTATTTAAAGCGAACTAAATCTACATAAAACGAACTTATTTTTTCATAGCGACTAACGGTCAGTGCAAATTGCGTAACGCCCATCCGAGCAAATTTAAAAGAGTTTCTCGTACTAAGAGTTACAAAAACTTACAATTGTTGTATCAGTCCAATAAGGGGTATATTGAAGGCCATGTACGATATTTTCTTTTGTAATAAATCCCCTTCTAAGTGCGCAACACTTAGAAATGCATCTCAAACTGCCTTCCAAGTGTCATGCCAGTCACGATGGAATGACTCTACGACAATCTTATTCACTATAAGACGAACGTAAGGAGGCTTTGTTGGATACGTGGCATGAAGAACAATGAGGAATCATTTTGTTATGGAACGGCTTACTAACATCATTGCTTGCATAGGAAAACGTGACAGGAAGTCAGGAGGATGAATGAAATCATTAAATACTGAATGCATAGGAGAAGGTCTTCTCACTAGTCAATGCATGAGTCTATTCTGATCAGTAATGAGAATTGTACGTGCTGGATAACAGGCTCGAGGTTTAGAGTATGAATATAACAGTTCTCACTGCCATATAAGCGTAACGAAATGAACAATTAAATGATAGCCCACCAATACTCACCTCCCTGGTGTATTCAATGATACCCAAGGAATGTCATCTTAGAGACCTATTTGATATTTTCAGTTCTGGGAAAGTATTGTCTATTATTATTGTAAATGAAAACCTACAACCTGCTTTCCAGTCTTTGACCGGGTCAGGGATGTAATGAATAAATCATATATAGGCTGTTATTACGATGGGGTCGCCACTCCCAAAGTGATTTATATTAATGAGTGATAGATGCTATGAAATGAGAATGGAGAGTGTTGCTGGAATGAAAGATGACAGGGAAAACCGGAGTACCCGGAGAAAAACCCGTCCCGCCTCCGCTTTGTCCAGCACAAATCTCACATGGAGTGACCGGGATTTGAACCACGGTATCCAGCGGTGAGAGGCCGACGCGCTGCCGTCTGAGCCACGGAGGCTCCTCTATGATTATTATTATTCCAACAAATTAAGGCAGTGCTTAGAGAAATGGTAATATGGGTTAGTAATCTTGTTTACAACTTTCTTACTTTGGTTGTATATAATATTATTCAACAACGCCTTGCATTATTGGTGGGTAATTACGCTGTATGAATTAATGTGACTGCATGTATGACTATGAGTGCCACATGACTGACAGTATTAGCCTTGGACAAGAACGATAAACTTGAAAATTTAATACCACTGCACTTACTTTTCAAAGGAATACAAAAATAGCCCTGTGTTAACAGTAAACATTGTTGATTTGTTTCCAGTTAGTACTGTTTCCAGTAAAAGTACATATCTTTGAAAATGGTTTCATAACCTCTTGTCTTAAAATAAATTGTGATGTCGGTTTCTACTGATGGTGCCTCGACTATATAACATGAAGTCTGGATCAAATGAATGGATTATTCTGGCAATAGCGTATTCGCAACCGTGATGTTGACGTTGGTAAAGAACAGAATCGTATGATCGAGTTCAGGCATTAACTCTTTATCTTTATAAGCTCCATCAGTATTTTCTAAAATAGAAAGTAGGACAATATTTCAAACATACGTAATCATACGCGAAGTGATTATGAGCAGTACCATAGTAACCAATGTGGGTAAATACTAATCCGCAATGCACACGACTTGCAGGCTGATAATTCAACAACAAAAAGAATTGTTGCCTTTCAATAGAGAAATAGTTAGGCGCCCGCTTGTAATATTCAAACTGCGTATTCCGTAAGACTACTATACACAGTGCTTTGTAGCCTACTACTTCAGCCTTAATCGATCGTATTTTGCTATTATAGAAATGATGCACAGTGAAATTTTCTGATTGCAATTAAAAGAGGTATCGGTAGCATAGGCAAACTAAGATTTTAATTACACGCAAATTGAACGTTTTATTCCTGAAAGCAAATGCGTACCTTAAAACTTAAGTTCATTTGACCTACTTCGAACAAAAAACGAAACTGAGATCATTAGAGATTACATTTGTGCTATTTCATCATTTTATGTCCTACTTGTTGGCTGAATGGTCAGCGAACTGGCCTTCGGTTCAGAGGGTCCCGGGTTCGATTCCCAGCCGGGTCGGGGATTTAAACCTTCATTGGTTAATTCCAATGGCCCGAGGGCTGGGTGTTTGTGCTGTCCCCAACATCCCTGCAACTCACATACCACACATGACACTATCTTCCACCACAATAACACGCAGCTACCTACACATGGCGGATGGCGCCCACCCTCACCGGAGGGTCTGCCTTACAACGGCTGCACTCGGCTAGAAATAGCCACACGAAATTATTATTATTATTATTATTATTATTATTATTATTATTATTATTATTATTATTATTATTATTATTATTATAAGGGCCTGCCTAGTTGTGGCGGTAAAGGCGTGCTCAGTTCACCTGAAAGGACTTGGATTCGATTCCCCGTTAAGAAGTCGAAAATTTAAGAAACGAGTTTTTCACTCCTGGAGCGGTGCAAGGGCCTGAGGTTCACTCAGCCTTCGGCAAGAAACGAGTTCCAGATTAATTCTTCGGGGAGGAGGGGGGTGTGGCCGTACATAGAGCAAACCACTCTTTGCCGAGGTTGTGAATAGAGGACACCTTCTCCAACTGCCATTGTGGCCTATACAGAGATGGCTTTGTTTCCCTTTCCTTTGCTTAGCTCGTTTTCCATTAATTATTCATTATCATTAGTCTGGTTCCATGGCGGAGTGACAGCACACTAACCGTCGATCCGATCGGATGCAGGTTCAATTCTCGGCAGGTCTGTGGGAATTTAACAGTCGATGGTTAATTACTATGATTCGGATGCTCTTCAGTTCTCTTCAGTACAACACGTTCCCACACCATGCATATATGCAGTACCTCTTACGACAGACGCCGCATACCTTCCACAATGGCTCCGTCTGGATAGGATTGCACCCAGTCTATGGTGAATCATGGCACAAACAGCCAATTAGGGGCCTTGGCTTCCCAAGACGACTGCTGCCGAGCCAGAGGGCTTCCATGTGCCATGTGCCATGTGAATAGCGAGGCACTGCTTGGTTTTCATGACTTGGCCGCTGCCTCTCACATCAGACAGCTCCTTAGATGGTCTCATGATGCTGAATCAACCCCGCTCCAACCCTCAGTTAAGAATTCACTGGTCTATAATCCAACCCGCGGTACAGGCAGGCACGCTACTCCTACATCACATGACTGGCAAAATGAGCCTTTAGGCACCGTTGTGTCCCATAACCCCACCTTTCTTAATTCGGTTAGACAATGGGTGCGAGTCACCTTTAATGGTCCTTTTCTGCTTTATTTGGCGTCAATTTAAAATAAATCCAAAATATTCCAACTGAATATCAACTTCTTAAGTATCATTCAGCCGTCAGTATTCCACTCGCCATTTCTGAGAAACGAGCTACTGCTACGCAGAAGTATGAACATATCCTGACACAAAAAGTGATCTTCCAAAAGGTAGGAACACATTGTCACACAGATTTCTTACTTCTGTACATTCAAATCTAATTTAAATAATAGCATTAACTAAAGACTGACATGAAAGCTGCTAGTCACTTCCCTAACATAATAGAACTATGCAGGATTATCAGAAAAGTACCTACCGTATTGGAAAAATATAGCCTAAGAAGTGAAATATGTTATTACGGAAGACCATGGTGCACAAATACTGTTCCGCAGAGCAGTCCACACAGTTTTTTGTCATGAAATGTGCAAGCGGTCAAATATGGAACTTCACACTGGTAATCTTTCTTCTCCAATTGCATTCCATCTATTAGATACAGCTGCAACAAAATTTGTTCGAAAAAGTGAAAACACGCCATAGCCATTAATGAATAGTGTATAATAAAACCTTGTTATTTAAGCAGTAATTACCGCGTCTCGATCAGTGCACATCTTTTCAGGCAAGAAACCATGGTTGAAATAACGGCCCTCCTCCACTTTTCTCTTGTCTTTCAGTGTTTTCGTATTCGTATTATCACCCGTACACACTGTGAGGATTATTTTTGTGTTTAGATTGTTGGTGCTATTGAAACCGTTATATGGATGCATGCATTTAGTAGGAATTCTAACGTTTATCTGTGCCCATTACTTCTTTCATCCGGCAAGACATGAAATCTACTAGGCTCCGGTAATATTTACCATCGTCTCTGTGACCGCGTATCCCACTTCGTTCCTGATATGTTCGAAAGGATTTAAGTCTGAATCTTATGCTAGCCAGTCGGTAAAGTTTTATGTTCTCCTGAGCAAACAAAGCCTGAAAGATACGACATGTGCAAATTGGCGCGAGCTTCTGTTGTATGTAGATCAACTCATCGAGAGAGCGCATTCTCACGCTCGGATGCATGACAGTTCGCAAAAGAAAAACGAAAAAACCATGGCACTACAGCCCTGATGAGTGTCGGCCTCCCAAGCGACCTCTGCTGAACCCACAGACCTAAAGATTACGAGGTAAAGCGTGGTCAACGCGACGAACCCTTCGTACGTTATTATTGGCTTTATGAACCGGGGCTGCTATCTCACCAAAAGATAGCTCCTCAGTTGTTCTCATACAGGCTAAGTGGACCTCAAACTAGCCCTCAGAAAGAGGTAGAAAAGCCCTAATCTGGTCGGGGTCTCTAGGTAAGAGACAGAACAGTTTGCATGATAAGCAACTATAGAACTAATATAGACTCACCAAACTACGGTCTTCATTCAGTTCGGCTCTTTTCCATCGGAGAGAACCTCTCATTAAGCAGCTCAGTGGCGACTGACGATGTCATCATTTAATCGGTTGCGGACAGTCTGCGAATATCCCAGGAAATGATTTAGTTACATTGGACTGAGTTAATAAATTATTTCCCCTTTGTGGTAGCATCCATAAGTTGCCCTCTCCAGGAGTAGAACGTAGCAATAAATTCAACTCACTTAAAAAGTAAGTTATTCTATATAAGCAGGGCTCGAACGTCTGACATTCAAGGTTATTTACTCACCAATCCAGCGTAGCCGAGCAATGCTAGTGTACACGTTAATTCCATTTATATTAGAGTTCTTCACATATATGACGTTCGCCGGATATGTTGCAGTGCCGATGTTCGCACCTGTATGCGACCGAATATACCCGAACTCCACAAGATATATGAAGTATACACTGACACAAATTATTGAAATATTCACGAATTAACCCTGAAATGTCACGGCCATATGTATAGACAAAGAGAGCCGAGAGATAGTGCCAGAACCTAAAGTAATATTCCTCAAAATATCTTGATTAAGGATCACCATTACCAGTTCTAATGAGCCGTAGCGTTTGATAATATACTTTTCATCAATGTTCAGCCCATCGTATTTGTCCGAGAACTGGCTACACTTAAGACAGAAATGTGTGATAACGACGGAAGGATGGCCATGTGTATGCTCCAGCTTCTGACTTCACACGTTAGCAAAATTCTTCAGCCATCCTTAACCTTTTTTCAACACCCCTAAGTAAATAAATACTATGGGTATTCACAAATTGGTTTCTGTTGCTTCATGGGATGTCATAGTTGAGTGGAATTGTCTCCGGGTTCTCACCATGATAGTTGTGGTTCGAATCCCAGCCAATGCATGTGGAATTTTTGAACTGGAGGTCCCTTGAATATGTACACGATATCAACAGTTAATTAGTTAATGATGTGTGGCCTCCGAACAGGCTTGGTGCAGGTCTTTCGAGTTGACGCCTAATAGGCGACCTGCGCGTCTGTGAGGACGGGACTCTTCGTATAATGAATTCGAATGCTGAAGATGGGACACACATACCAAGCCCCCGAGCCATTGGAATTAACCAATGAAGGTTAAAATTTCCGACCCGGCCGTGAATCAAACCCGGGACCTTTCGGACCAAATGCCAGCCCACTAACCATTTAGCCATGAAGCCGGACATCAATAGCCACGTAAAGCTACAGGTTTGCTTGCTTTTATTGTTGCTCCATGCAGAGTTTGTAAAGTTTTGTGTGATAATATGTGTGTATGGCGTGTCTTACTGTTGTGTGTACAAATTGTCAGGTATCTTTCAGACAATCGCCAATGAAAAAAAGGGGACCAAGAAGAGTACATAAAGTAACCCATCATTAAATTCGAGCGTTTAAATTCTCTCCAAAGCAACAATGGAACGACACACCGTTTAGAGTCCCAAGGTTCCAATCTCAACATTGAATACTGTATTATTAAAGTTTCTTTTGAAGTTACTCCAGCTGCTCTTCGGGATAGTACGACAAGTTATTTCATTTCCTTGCGCCCTTCACCCAATTCTAGGTTATATACCTCACATGAACACAAGGTATGAGACATTTTTGACCTCTACGATGATAGCTTAAATGCTTCCAAGCCCGTAACACGAAACAACAAAAATTCAAATAAAACTATTATATTCCTCCTGCAATATGTGATGTTGCTAGGATTCCAACGAGGGAGTCCTACAAGGTCTGTAAGCAAGAAGTGTTTAGGGGTACAGCAGAGTTCAGAAACACATTTTCAGTGCATATTTACTCGTTGGATGAATGGTCAGCGTACTGGCCTTCGGTTCAGAGGGTCCCGGGTTCGATTCCCGGCCGGGTCGGGGATTTTAACCTTCATTAGTTAATTCCAGTGAGTCGGGGGCTGGGTGTTTGTGCTGTCCCCAATATCCCTGCAACCCACATACCACACATAACACTATCCTCCACCACAATACACGCACACATGGCAGACGCCGCCCACCCTCATCGGAGGGTCTGCCATACAAGGGCTGCACCCGGCTAGAAATAGCTATACGAAATTATTATAGTGCATATTTCATATACTAATTAGGCATGAAAACAGGTATACCCTTGTATTACTTGTAAGGGGGATACTTACGAAGTTATGACCATTACAGCGATTTTTGACAACTAACGCGAGTGTGCTTTTCTCTTATTCGTTCCAGATAAATGGTAACTTCTTCAATTCCACTCCCTAAAATGCACTAAGCTTACTCTTATACCCATTAAGAGTTAGGCTTATATGAGACATAACGACAGCACGGGTAATTAGATTGAGCATTCATTTACAGGGTCTAACAGACGTGAAGGCAAAAGCCGAAACGAAACGATGTAACGTACACGAAAGAAGCAAGAAACAAATCAGTGAACATGGGATTGCAATGTAACTGTTCGCGACCTAATGGCGGATGTACGTTGACGCTCCACCACTGATGTGATTACTTGTACAAACTGACACTTCGTATGCGTTACGCGTTTTTATACCCGGTACCATAATCCCAGTCAGTACCAAATAATCGGGACACGTCTTTAAAAAATAGGAAAGATCACAATATGATGATAAAAATGGAATTCATGAGGACAAATTGGGGCAAATATTCATGTATAAGAAGGGGAGTTAGGGATTGGAATAGGTGTCTGGACAGTTCCCCACACCGACGATTCCACACACTGCAAAAAATACTGACACTTCCCTACAGCCCTTGGTCGCGGCTACCTGATTAATGACTCAGAAATAACCTCGACTGACAATTCCACATACATCTCACACACCCCAAAGGCTGCGAAAAAAATGCTACCATCCACTTTCCGTACATTTATTATACATCATTTGATGCGTCTATTTTATACTCTTCAGTTATATATTATGTTGTAGTAGTACATTAAAAATGAGAAATTTCCATGGGCTCCTCCCCATACTAGCCTTTGAAGTGTATAAGTATAGTGCATTTTGTACGCCACCACTGCATGCCGCTCTGGTTATTCTACACTCTGTGGCATTACCCCTTTGGGGCAGTGACCTGTTGTTGTTGCATTCCTGGATGATGCGGTCACATTCCGTATTATGGATTAGCCAGTGGGGTAGCCGATATAAATTATTTGGAAAGCAAGTACCTATGAGTCTACTGGCATTACCATTTTGATTCCTACCGTGTTAGCATCGTGACTACTATGGAGTTAGAGTTTGGTCGGACATTTAAGTGAAGGGAGTGCGTTTACCATGAAGGTAACGAATACCAAAAGTTAAGAATGGCGAAAAGTGGTGTTGTGAAGTGGGTGTGTGTTTTCAAGTATTCTAAAAAATGTTATTCATCAATTCAGTCCAAAGATAACATTTTAATACGTAGACCAAACAGTGAGCGTCAGTGTGGTTTCGAAGCGCGTCGAAAAGGCAGTGATGAGAGCGCGTGAAGAAGATGCCAGCGTTAGTCAAATTTACGACGATGCCATGGGTGACCTTCATGAAAAAATTATGTATTCTTAGCATTAGTTTTAGTAGTACCATTGAGTGAATTTAGTACACTCATTTAAACAACACATATGTAAATAGAAAACTGTTAATTTGAAATTAGTCGTCTGGTATATTTAATATCTACCTGCATACAAGGTTTAAGCTCAATCGGTTCACGAGTCTTTGAGTTAAATCGCCTCGATCACAAATATTGGACCATTAATAACGGTGTCATTTGGATCACTATATAGCATTGTTCTTATGTTCGACTCGTTGGCTGAATGGTCAGCGCACTGGCCTTCGGTTCAGAGGGTCCCGGGTTCGATTTCCGGCCGGATCGGGGATTTTAACCTTCATTGGTTAATTCCAATGGCTCGGGGGCTGGGTAATTGTGCTGTGCCGATTCCTGCAACTCACACACCACACATAACACTATCCTCCGGCACAATAACACGCAGTTACCTATACATGGCAGATGCCGCCCACCCTCATCGGAGGGTCTGCCTTAGAAGGGCTGCACTCGGCTAGTAATAGCCACACGAAATCATTATTGTTCTTATGTTAGCAAATGTAACATGGCCAGCAGCCTCTGCAGAATCTTAAATAGTATGTTGGTACTCAATTTCAAGATTTTAGTAGGCCTACCCAATGTCTCCGATGTGTTTTCTATATTCTTGTTCAGAATACAATTCCGCACAGTTTGAGTACCACCCACGTAATAATGTTTTGAAAAGTCAATTTATCCCTGATTTCCTGACGTATTCGCGAAAAAATACTATTTTTAAAATCTGGGGTTATGTTAGAACGTTTCAGCAAAAAAATAAAAAATAAAAAATAGTCTTTTAGAAGTTCTACCGAGAGAGGTGGCTAGTTTTCAGGTTATGGCTTCGTTACCGAAATGCCTAAGACAGAGCCTATGATGAGGGCACTGTATCGACACCGAAGCAATGCCCAGGGAAATGCAAAAGAGCCGGAACACAGAGAAAATACCGTATAGTTTTTGATAACGATACGTTGACTATGATTGACGGTAGAATAATTGTTTTGCGGCAACAAAGGAAATGAGAGCTTGAAGTCATTTTTATGGAGGGTACTTTCAAGAGTACTAGCAAGCAGTTTAGTCAAATAAATACAATTCATGCCGATTTTGGGAGTAGCATTGATGAGACAAAAATACGTCCTATCGTATTCACCCTTCTACCAAACAAGAAGAAGCAAACATATACTAGACTGTCCAGACTCCTCCTCCAGGATGGTCCGGAGTGGAGACCAGAAAATATAAACGTAGATTTTGAAACTTGTCATTTCTTCTCTGGAAGAAGTATTTCCAACATCAAAAATACATGTCTGTCATTTTCACATGACAAAATGCTCATGGAGAAAAGTACAGGATTTCGGATTGTCGGTGGAGTACTGAAAGAATAGCGAAATCAGCCTCCATGTCCAAATGCGCGCGGCACTTGCGTTTTTAAAGCCTGAAGATGTGCTCGACGGGTGAGTGGAAACACACTCTCAAGCTCCAGAAATTTCCATACATAGCCAGTTTTTGACTACTTTGTTGAAAACTGGCTAGACGACAAAGACATTCCAATCGAGATGTGGAATTGCCACCAAGCACGGCACAGGACAACGAACACAGTTGAGGGCTGGAACAACCGACTCAACAACCTTGTCGGGAGACTTCACCCCAAATTAAAAGATGTTGTCAAAGTGTTGAAGACGGAAGCTGAGAAGACAAACTGCGCATTTCTGAAGGCCGAGGAAAAGACGAAGACGAAAATATGTCAAAGTAAACGGACGGATTGAGAAAATCCAGGAAAGGTTCGAAAATTACATACAAAAAGAAAAGTTTTCTCAAGGCTGTTGCCTATTCACAGAACATGGAGTAAGTTTATAATTATTATTGTTAAGAAAATTGGACCAAAACCGAAAAGACAAAAAATACACAAAAAATGAAGCCGAAAAAGCTGATTTTAAACACGCCAAAATGATAAAACCAAAATGATCAATTCTGTTATTATTTTGCCAGACCACAGCCTGGATAAATTGTGCTGGAAATGAGACTTTGCATTTATTTTATTTTGATGGAAATTAGACTACACCAAAGATATTTTCGAGACCGTATTATTAATGAAGTACTTAGACCGAGCGCCTTCCTTCACTCCAAAAGAATAACATGTTAACTTTAAAGGTCAGTTGAGCGAGCCTTGATGTTACAGGCGAGCGAATCGCTTCGCCAATTCACCAGGGAGAACTCACTGCGCTCGCTCACATCAGTTAAATAAAATATACATTTGGTTTAAACATATATTTTAAAGTATAGATTGGGTGCAGTTGTAAGTAGCGGTTTTCGAGATAAGCCGGACACACACGCGCTTTATTAGTATAGATATATTTTTAGTACAGTATAGATAGACTAATAATTATCTAATAATAATCTTTTTTATTTGGGGTGGCAGGAGGTAGTTAATAATGCTATTTGTTTTACGTCCCACTAACTACTCTTTTACGGTTTTCGGAGACGCCGAGGTGCCGGAATTTAGTCCCGCAAGAGTTCTTTTACGTGCCAGTAAATCTACCGACACGAGGCTGACGTATTTGAGCACCTTTAAATACCACCGGACTGAGTCAGGATCGAACTTCTCAAGTTGGGGTCAGAAGGCCAGCGCCTTAACCGTCTGAGCCACTCAGCCCGGCAGGCAGGAGGTAGTTTCGGCGGGAGTCGCGCTGTAGCCCTCGGGGGGTGGGGGGGGAGGAGATTTGTGTGGAATTGTCAGTCGAGATTATTTCTGAGTCATTAATCGGGTAGCCGCGTTCAATAGCTGTGGGGATGTGTCAGTATTTTTGGCAGTGTGGGGAACTGTTATGTAATCGAAATCTTTCAAGAAAAGGCTAGGAAAACAACAGATAGGGAATCAGCCACCTGGGCGACTGCCCTAAATGCAGATCAGTAGTGATTGATTGTTGAATCCAGACCGTCCAGTGGCGTTTCTTCTCTCCGAGACCTAAGCAGCTGCACGGGAGGCGCACGCATAGTTCTTGACTTTGCAAGGAGCGTGCACTTGTTCGACCTAGCATCAATAGCCGGTCTGAATCTCAGCTGTTAACATAGTGCGACAGTTATCATTGCAACACCTTATTTTCGTAAAAGTTATTTTAAGTGCGAGACGGCTCGTCGTGTACGCGATGCATTTGTTGAGCAATTTCCTGGTGAAGTGTCACCTTCGCGAGCACGACACTTCCATTAGGTAAGATTCCATATAAGATTGTATTCACGCTTAAAGCAGGGCGGCCGCGCGCGATGTAATTTGGGCTGAGGCAGCTGCTCTAGCGCAGACTACAAACAGTGTGCGCTCGGTCTGGGTTAATAAGGGAGACACTGTACTGTACAGACGTACCGGTTACAGATGCTCAAAATGTCGTCCTTGCACCTGGACGCAATACTGTACTTTTCACCACACTGAGTTCCGAATTCGTTGGAACACACCCGGTAGACTGGAATTGTTGGCAAGCATATCGTCGAGGTGTAAGGTGTGTTTCTGACTTCTCGTACCATGGCTTGTGCCATCGCTTCTGATGCCCACCTTCGCGGTGTAACGGTTATTGTTGTTAGCTGCCAACCTGATGGGCCCGGATTCGATTCTCTGTACTGTCAGAAATTTAAGATTGGCAGGAAGATTGGTATATGGTTAGAGAGGTACATGCAGCTCATCTCCATTGGAGGTGTGCTTGAAAAGAACTCCACTACCTCGGGACGAAGACACGAATTTACTGTACAATCACTTCTGACATACTCTATAAAGGCATAAGTACTCACGCCGATAACAAGAAATATCCTGAATCCCTAAAATGGACACATAAAAATCCGTTATACATCTACACACCTTTGGCCTAGATGATATACTCGTTTTTTTAGAAATAGAAACATTAAGTTGTCTCTTGTGTTACCCTCACACATCCGCCAATACAAATTCCCCACCCGCAATTAAATATGTCATAGTCATGACAGAACAGAATTTTCATAAATTAAATACTAAATTCTAGTAAGAATCAAACAATCATGTTGCATTGGAACTAGAACTAATTATTATTTTATTAACAACTCTCGCACATTCAAGTGGTTCTTTCTCACGGAACACCAATCGTTGCATAACTAAGAGAAATATTATTATAATAGCAATGTTAAGAAATACTTTCATTGGGGTCAATTAAGACATCTCCAGAACGATGACAAAGGAAGAGTTATGAAAGATTATTAGGATAAATTTCCTTTGCATAAAATGGGAAACTATCGCGTCTCTTCCTTGTACAATAAACTTTTAGAACTCAGTCACGAAGATTCGAAGCCCTATAAAGGAGTGAATAACGTTGTCTAACGTCCAATCGATGTTTGTACATTTTAAGGGACGTCGTGATATCTGAAGTTTGTGCTGCTGGAGTCCTTTAACGTTTCGGTAGCCAATGGCACAAGAAGTCTAGCATTAAAACACCTTCAAACACCTCAGTTTCACACCTGCTTCATTGGTAACATAAGAATAACAACTAATCGATTGCGCCATTGAAGTAGGCACTCGTCCATTAGTTATATTCGTATTGTCCTTCCTACTTCCTTAAACATGCTAGTAAATTGCATGGCTGTTGCCAGGGATTTTCCTGCATACGTCAACACCGCTAAATACTTAGAAATCTCTCCAAGTTTAATTTTAAGTTTAATGTTTAATTTGATATTTTAATATTCTAAAATGTAGTTAGTATATTCATAAACTTGTATTGTGTTATAAGTAGACGTTACATAAAGGGGCTTTTCAGCCTCAGTGGCATGTATATCATCATTATCAATAAATTCAATTCAATTCAATTCAATAACTAAATGAGAAATTTCCTGAGCTAATCAAACGAATAGGGGCGTGGTACTAGCTAGACCATTGTCAAGAGTCTTTATCAAGAGTTCGCGGAATGAATTCTGAATGCTGTTCAATTAAAATTTCTGGGGTTTGCCTAAAAGCATCAAAAATGGCTCAAAATGAATCCTTTTGATGAATATTTCCATGAACGGGATTTGAAATGCGTGCTCATTTTAGGACAGCAATTTTCCAGCGACAATTCTACAAATATCTGCATTGAATCGTCAAAGAATCCACAATTCTCAGTCAATACCTACCTCTCCATCAAACTACGTTCCTGTTATCAGAAATCCGTAGAATACAGCTCCCAGCTGAGTGGTATAGGCGGCTAAAAGGAAGGAGATATGATATTGTGGTGGTGGTGGTGGTGGCGGCAGGGTCAGTGATGCTGAGGTAACATCAAAACCATCAGTCCCTTATACATAATTATTTGGATAACCTGTTGAGATTGTTACAGTAAAATCTGCCACTGTGGCATGATTTTTAGAGCCTTTTGGGGCTAGATACATAGAAGTCCACACGAGACTGCCATTGATTCCGACATTCCTTACATTTACTTATACAGAGCTCAGTTCTTTCATCTTTCTTATCCGACTTTACTTCCTCAACCCTTGTTTTCTTCCGACTCCGACAGTACTAGTTTCATGAGACCTAAGAAGCCCCGTTTCTTCACCATTCAATGGTGTCCACATTCCTTGTCCGATACCATCATTCTTCACAGGGTATGACCTAATTATTTTTGTCCCATGATTAGTATTGAGAAAGGAAGATAATCACATTGATTTAACCCTTACAACAACGAACATCCTGTGTAATTAGGAGAGAATTGAGAAAGCGGCAGCCTGGGACTTGAATGAATTACTACCTGAAACTGACGGGGACTCGTAGAAGATCATTTCAAATATAGCGAACGCTGGGATTCGAACTCATGAGCTCTCACGCAGTAGCTAGAGCACGTGAATTTCCTTTACTAGCAAGGTCAGTGCGTCATTAAACAATATTGATGCTAACAGTTTAATATTATTATTATTATTATTATTATTATTATTATTATTTAATAAGTCCAGATCCATGGGTAAATGGTTAGCGTGCTGGCCTTTGGTCACAGGGGCCCGGGGTCGATTCCCGACAGGGTCGGGAATTTTAACCATAATCGGTTAATTCCTCTGGCACGAGGACTGGAGGTATGTGACGTCTTTATCATCATTTCATTCTCATCACGACGCGCAGGCCGCTTACGGGAGTAAAATCAAAAGACCTGCACCAGGCCTTTCCGGAGGCCACACGCCATTATTATTATTATTATTATTATTATTATTATTATTATTATTATTATTATTATTATTATTATTATTATGGGGGACAAAATGCAGCACCTCGGCGACCCGATAACCGTAAATGTTGTTAGTTGGACGTAAAAGTAAAGAAAGGCGTAAAGACGTAAGAAGAAAAAGAATCTTCAACAAATTGATTAGATAAAATTAAGTGTTATAAATAGAATTCGTTTCAAAGATGAAGTGAAGGGCCTACACCCTATATGATCATATACATCCGTCGTTACTGTATCTACATTTTAGAGAGTAGAACACTGTACTTTCTCTCTTTCTTAATCCATTTACCCTCCCGGGTTAGTTTTTCCCCCGGACTCAGCGAGGGCTCCCACCTCTATCGCCTCAAGGGCAGTGTCCTGCAACGAGACAATTTGGGTCGGGATACAACTGAGAAGAAGGGCCAGTACCTCGACCAGGAGGGGCCTCACTTGCTATGCTGAACAGAAGCCTTGTGGGGAATGGGAAGGTCGGAAAGGATAGAGAAGGAAGAGGGAAGGAAGCGGCCGTGGCCTTTTGTTAGGTACCATCCCGGCATTTGCATGGAGGAGAAGTGGAAAACTGCGGGAAACCACTTCGAGGATAGCTAACGTGAGAATCGAACCCCACTCTACTCAGTACTCTTCATATGACGGAAACAATTACAATTTACTATGGGCTTCATGCTCTGCAGCCAGTGATGGACACCCTCGAAGACCTATGGTTTTTTGAAGGATCCATAACAGGACAAAATCAGAGTATGGGTCCGGCTCTATGGCTAAATGTTTAGCGTGCTGGCCATTGGTCACAGGGGTCCCGGGTTCGATTCCCGGCAGGGTCGGGAATTTATTTTGACCATAATTGGTTAATTTCGCTGGCACGGGGCTGGCTGTATGTGTCGTCTTCATCATCATTTCATCCTCATTACCACGCGCAGGTCGCCTACGGGAGTCAGATCAAAACTCCCGCATCTGGCAAGCCGAACTTGTCCTTGGACACTCCCGGCACTAAAAGCCATACGCCATTTCATTTTTACTAGTGGAAAAGTTAAAACCTCGAAAATTGGAAAGAATTTCCAAATGAGTATTATTTTCTACTCATTTGCATTAACCTTGCGAAAACTCGACGAAATCTGTGTCCCTCATTTTATAGATGACTCTAGTAAGTATTTATGGTGATGGTGCAGATGTGAAAGAAGGGGACTGTTTTGTTTAGGCAGTAATCCTGTGTAAAATAACAAAGGAGAGAAGAAAACGTTAAGTATGTGTTCGCCTGGAGCTACGACTGCTCTAATGCTACATCGGATGTCGGTAATTACAGCTGAGGAGAACATTTCTTCGAAACCTTTTCTCGGGTGCACAATGCCTGCAAGCTATACTGTACGTATTGCACTACAACTACACAAGTAGAGACTGACTAATGCGTGGAATACAATAGCATTCACCACATTAATTATCCTAACGAATACGTTGAATGTCCGCCTGTTGCCATTTCTTGATGGATGCAGTATTTTTGTATCCGTCTCTTGGCACAGGCCAGAGGAAAGTGTAGCTTCCACCGAAGTCCCAGTCTCATCCATGGCTGTGACAATATGGAAGCTGCTGGGGTATGGGTGGTGCTGAGTAATGACATTTGGAACACAACTAGTGTCTGAGTGTTATGAAAGGTGTTGCTCATAGGATCATTCGTGCTGCAGTAGCACCTTCTGGTCCAGTGAGGAAAGAAATTGCAAACCATTATGTACAAAAATTAAAATATTTAAAGAGAAAGGGCGTTTCACATATCGATGGCTTTCTTTAAAAACCTTGTAAGTCCGAATGCTCTTCCTATCCATTATATTCCTTAAGACTGGTCACGCCTCCCAGTCCCATATTTATATGCAGTCTAAAAGAATAATTTTCGTTTTGGTCATTTTCCTCTGCCAATTTGTAAAGGAAAATGAACCTTAAATGCATTATACTGTAGGAGTGTGTAAATTTGCCATGCAATCAACATCCATACAATACGGTACGTTAAGGTCCATTTTCCTTTAAACATTAGCAAAGGAAAATGAACACAGAGAAAATTATTCTGATGGACTGCATACAAATATATGACCGCGAGGCGTGGCCAGTCTTAAGGGATATAATAGGTAGGTAGAACATTTGGACATACGAGGTTTTAAAAGAAAGCCATCGATATGGTCTACCAATTTTACATATAATCAATAATGTACGAGGAAACTGAAAAATACTATACTGGTCTTCCTATAAACTCTCAGTCTATTCGGTACTTTTTAAATGATATGCATATCGAAACCTACTCCTGGATGAGTAGGCTAGATTTTAAATATGAAGTTTGGTCGAGATATAGTCAACAACATAAGAGAAAACTGAAAGAAAATTATTCTGGTCTTCCTATAAACCCTCAGTCAGGTAAGTGATTTTTAAATTACTGCATATGCATATTGGAACCTGCTCCAGGATGAGTGCACTCCAAATATGAAGTTTGGTCAAGATATAATCACTAGTGTAAAAGAAAATTGAAACAAACTCTTCTGTTCTTCCAATAAACCCCCAGTCTTTTCAGTGATTTTCAAATTATATGCATATCGAAACCTGCTCTTGGATGAGTAGACTCTAAATATGAAGTTTGGTCGAGATACAATCAATAGTGTAAAAGAAAATTGAAAAGAATATCTTCCGGCCTTCCTATAAAACCCCAGTCTTTTCAGTAATGTTTAAATGTTATGCATATAAAAACCTGCTCCTCAGCGAGTTGACTAAATACAAAGCTTGGTCGAGATTTATCTAGCCGTTTCTCCGTGATTGTGGAACAAACAAAGAGACAAACAAACAAACAAACAAACAAACAAACAAAGACACGAGAGCAATAAAAACACTGATACTCTCTTGAGATGACCTAAAACCGGCAAATATTTCAAAATAACGTAAAGTAAATGAAATTACAGGCAGCGGACGCCATACAATTTTATTTATAAGATTTAAATTAATTTAGCTCCCTGCTGCTGCTGTTTTAACTGTAGCCTATGCCTTTTTCGTACGTACTTTTACTGAAGTTACTAGGGTAGCATTTAATCCGCCTGCCTCTGTGGCGTAGTGGCCACCCCCGGAGGCCAGAGTTCGATTCCCGGTTCTGCCAAGAAATTTTGAAAGTGGTACGAGGGCTGGAACGGGATCCACTCAGCCTCGGAAGGTCAGATGAGTAGAGGGTGTTCGATTCCCACCTCAGCCATCTTCGAAGTGGTTTTCCGTGGTTTCCCAGTTCTCCTCCAGGCAAATGCCGCGATGGTGCCTAACTTAAGGCCACGCCCGCTTCCGTCCCTTTCCCTTGTACAACCCTTCCGATCTTCCCATCCCTGCACAAGGCCCCTGGGCGAGATACTGGTCCGCTTCTTCAGTTGTATCCCCCGACCCAAACTCTCACGCTGCAGGTGGGATCCCTCGCTGAGTCTGAGGGAAAAACCAACCCCGGATGGTAAACACATTAAGAAAGAAAGAAAGAAAGAAAGAAAGAAATGCATAAATAAATACATAAATAAAAATAAATAAATAAATAAATAAATAAATAAACAAACTTCGTGGAAGTTCTACAACGTCGGAGTCTGCCACTCTGTACAGTCCCCTTGATGTCATGGATTTAATAATGACCAAAGCTAAAAGACATGTTTGTTTCGATTCCCTGTCAGGAAGTTGAGAAGTTCAGAAACGAGCTGTCACTTCTGGAAAGCCTCCACATGACCGTGACCTTCAAAATTAGTATCAGCATAATTGCCAGGGGCAAAGGTACTGGGCATAAATCTAATCAGTCCATTCAATTTAGGAATTAACAACGGTGGATGATAAAGGTTTCCAACGAACTAGATGTCTTTATGGCCTGTTTTCCATTTCTTAAGAAGATCGCAAGTTATTGTGATAACTGATAACACTTAACATTGCCACTTTTGAGGCAATTAGTTATTATTATTATTATTATTATTATTATTATTATTATTATTATTATTATTATTATTATTATTATTATTATGTTATTGGCTTTACGTCCCACTAACCACTTTTAAGGTTTTCGGAGACGCCGAGGTGCCGGAATTTAGTCCCGCAGGAATCTTTTTACGTGCCAGTAAATCTATCGACACGAACCTGACATTTTTGGCACCTTCATATACCACCGGACTGAGCCAGGATCGAACCTGCCGAGTTGGGGTCAGAAGGCTAGCACCTAAATCATCTGATCCACTCAGCCCGGCAGTTTTTACTTCAGAATCAACTCATACATCCATGTATCTTCCTTACAGACTTATCTTTTCAGCGTTGAAGTCTGCAAGCATCTGTGAATTGACTAAACGCCTCCACAATCCTGTATTTGTAGTGAGCTCTGAGGCCTCGTTCAGTCGCATACCTCTTTATCTTTAAATCAATAGAAAGTGAGTATAACCACCGTCGCCTTGGTCTCCCTCTACTTCCCTTTCCCCCAATAACCGAGTCCATTTTTCTCCTAGGCAACCTCTCTTCCTCCATTTACCTCACATGACCCGACCATCGAAACCGGTTTATGCGTACCGCTTCATCCATCGAGTTCATTCCTAACATAACCTACATTTTCTCATTCCATGTACCCTTCGTCCATCGCTCCCACCTATTTTTTCCAGTGATATTTCTCGCTATCCGGAGGCCATCCAGAGTTCAATCCAGCACAGCGAAGTCTGTCTGAAAACAGACCGGTATAAACATACCGTAGTGTTTTCCGGCAGCTGATTTATTTCTTTACCGCACACTGTTGATTGTTCCTTCGAGCTTACTGCATTAGTGTCCGGCTCCATGGCTAAATGTTTAGCGTGCTGACCTTTGGTCACAGAGGTTCCGGGTTCGATTCCCGGCAGGGTCCGGAATTTTAATTTCGCTGGCATGGGGACTGGGTGTATGTGTTGTCTTCATCATCATTTCATCCTCATCTCGATGCGCAGGTCGCCTACGGGGGTCAAATCAAAAGACCTGCACCTGGCGAGCCGAACGTCCTCGAACACTCCCGGCACTAAAAGCCATACGCCATTTCATTTTTTTTACTGCATTAGTTTACTGCACCTTCGTTTAATCTCACTTACTATACTACCATCCCGAGAGAATACACATCGTAAATACTTGAAATGATCTTCCTGTTCTAGATATTTATTCCCAACCTGATATTCAGTCCTCTGAAGTTTCTTCGCTATTGACATCACTTAAGTGTCCGACTCCATAGCTAAATGGTTAGTGTGTTGACCTTTGGTTGTAGGGGTCCCGGGTCCGATTCCCGTTAGGGTCGGGAATTTTAACCATAAGTGGTTAATTCCGCTGGCACGGGGGCTGGGTGTACGTGTTGTCTCCATCTCTTCATCCTCATCACGACGCGCAGGTCGCCTATGGGTGTCAAATCAAAATGTCTGAACCTGGCAAGCCGAACTTGTCCTCGGACACTCCAGGCACTAAAAGCCATACGCCATTTCATTATCACTTGTCTTGAAAATGTACCTATTTTCAAGTTGCGCAGGCTTTCGGCACAGTCCACCATCAAGGCCAAGTCGTTGGTACTGTCAAACTGACAATCTGATATGAATATGGAAAATTTCCAATAATGCAACTTTAGCATTACACTATCAGTGATGCCATCTCAGAGCAGAACAACCTGGCATGTTTTCTAGTCCCTTTGGTTTGACTTCCAAACCTGGGAAGGAAAGGAAGTTTGAAGTTTTACGTCCTGATTGACATAATGATCACAGACACGGGATATCCAGTTTCACGTGGAATCCAAACTGTAGCGAAGTAATTTCCCACTTTAAATGTCATTATCTGGGTTTAGAACCGCAGTTGCCTTTGTTCGAAGTTTTAGAGTGTACTGATGGATGGCTATCGCACTATTCCGTCTCTTCTCCCAGAAGAGTTGCGCTGATGACATGCTCTGTGCAGCTTCATTTGCTCGAGTACCTTACTTCCAACAAGATGTTTTCAATGTTCAGTGAAAAGGCTAAAGAGCTGCGAGTGGTAAATAATGTTAAATTTCATAAAGGTGAGATCGTCGAGCGTGGTCAGAAAAGGCTCAATTCTTTACGAATAGTGAGGACATATGGTGGTTCTGGTGGTAGGAAGTACATCTGGGCAACCATCCCCTAGTGAAGATAGACTTATCCTCGTTGGAAAACATATTCACGAACCGTATCACTAACCATGAACCACGCTGTCATGTCGGTTCATCTCCAATAGTTTGAAAAGGAAAGAAATGGAGGAAATCGGCGAGAAACCTTCGAAACAGACACTCGAGGAGGTATCACCATCATCATCATCATCATCATCATCATGAAACCACTGTCCACTTTGATGAGAAGCAACGAGCTAGACAAATTAGCCACCATGAACCCTTTTCTAGATAACACTCAATTTCAACTAGTTTTCTTTAACTACGGGAATAAAGTAGTTCAGTACATTGCCTAGCTAAAGCCTTCAAGCATGCCAGTATCTCTCTCCATCTTGGCGTGATAATGTTCTTAGAAATATCATCTTAGCTTCTCAGTGTCTCCTCTTGATCACGAACCTAATTAGCGTTCCGTGCGTCATTCAGCTGCCATGACCCCTTTCAACGGCATATTTAAGCCATGTGCAGGATGTGGTGTAATAATGATGAGGCTTACGCATGATGGTATTTGTTCCGGCAACTTCAATATATTGTGCTTCTAGACCTTCGGATCTCAGAATGGTTTACTGCACTATACGGAACGTTTTCACAGTACTTGAAGTGAGAACATCATATACATTATTTCAATAGTATAGATCCCTTTTGCGACTCTCACAAGTAACCGATTGTGAAAAATGAGCATTCAAAGGAAAGAGAATAGACATTAGCAGTGACAAATTGATATCTCATTTCATAAATACCAATCGTTTCTTTAAAAAATTAGTTTAAAAATGTGCACGAAGTGTGCGATTTGCGAATAGTATTGCTGTAGGAAAATGCGGGTCATCATTGCTGTCCACTTCACATTTTGGCCACTGGGACGCCTGTTTTATGTCATTATAGTATGGTGTAATTATCAGTTAATGAAATGATTATAGTAAAACCAAAAATTACTTCCGCAACATTCGTCAGTATAATAATGCACTTGCATTTGCTTCCGTTCAAGTGGATACCATAAATGTGAAAAAATTCAAAGATTACATTAAGTGGTAAGTACCGCACTGACTTGTGTATCCGTTAGTACACCAGTAGTTCACCAGGGGGCTGCTCAACCACATACTTTATGAACATGAGATTTCTCGCACGGGTCCCCTAATATTTAACAATGACACTTATTTTGATGGGGTTAGATTATTATTATTATTATTATTATTATTATTAGCGTATTCTCCCAATAATGGAAGACGTTAAGCAAACAACTCAATCAAGCTTTCTTTGGGTTTTTCTTGTTCCTCCAATAGGCTTTCATTCTCTCTGAGAAGGCTTGTTTACGTTCTTCCGACCATTTCGGTCTGCACTGTTTTTGCTTTGGTTGCTCTGATGTAACTTCCCAATTGTTGACTTTGTGTCTGAAGGTGTCTCTTTCTAAAATGTCTGTTGCACATATGTTTGCGTTTTTGAGGTCCTTTCTAAGTTCGTCCAGCCAAGGTGTTGAATTCTTCTGTGAGCTAACATAATTTAATATTCTTTTTGACAGTCGATTTTCTTGTAATCTTGTGAGGTGTCCAAAGAATTTCATTCGTCTTTTCTTAATGTCAATGTCAATGTTTGAAACTTTTTCTGTTGTTTTGATTGATTGTAGCCTGTAACCATCTTGGGTATATCTTGCTCCTAGGATTTTCCTGATGATCTTCCTCTCTTGCTTTTTTATTTCTTCTAATTCTTGTTTACTGTTAAGTGACAATGTTTCACATGCGTAAAGGACTGTTGGTTTTATGACTGTGTTGTAATGCCGAATTTTTGTCTGTCTTGACATGCATTTTTTGTTGTAGATGTCTTGAACTAACCCTAATGCCTTCTTGACTTTTTGGAGACGGTTTTGCTGTGAGATCTTCTCAAGGCCTGTCGGTTCGATGAATTCTCCGAGGTATTTAAAGTACGAGACCCGGTCGATTTTACCGTATTTTGTTCTCAGGCTCGTGATATCTGTCTTTGAACAGAAGAATTTAGTTTTCTCAAATGAAATCTGTAGTCCCACATTTTCTGTAATTAGGATACATCCCGGCAGCAATACCAGAGTAGCAGCGGAATTAAACTAAAATATAAATAACATATCAACAATAAATACAGTCAACAATTATATTAAGACGAAACATTACAGTGTCTTTAGTCAAAACAAGATTTTTTTTACTATTTGTTTTATGTCGCCCAACACAGATAGGTCTTAAGGCGACGACGGGATAGGAAAAGTCTAGGACTGGAAAAGAAATGACCCGGGACTTCAATTAAGGTACAGCCCCAGCATTTGCATCATGTGAAAATGTAAAACCACAGAAAGTTTTTTCGAGGCTGCCCACAGTGTGGTTTGAACTCACTAGCTCCCGAATGCAACCTCACAGCTACGTACCCTAAACCGTGTAGGCAACTCTCACGGTAAACACGAAATTTCATGTTAACGAAAGAATAACGTAAAACGCATTAAAACAAGAAGAAAAGCACTTCACAATTAAAAATGACTTACGTTGAATGCAGCAATAATTACAACGCAACCACATACCAATTTAGTAAGGATACAAACCAAACGATATATGTATTAAAAGTAACAGTAAACTACACCTAAAATAAGTAATATTTGGAACGTTCAAATCATTTCTTAAATAATTTACTAATTTTGGGTTTTTCTAGGGGTTTTTCATCACCACGCGATCTTTTTCATATCTTAGCATCAAGGTATCACTGTTCCATGTTCATTTTCACACCATACTTGCTTTTTACCACAGAGACCGTGTTCATATTGGGTTACAATCATTATTTACAAAGCTTTACCACTTAGCAGCGGGTGTTCATCTTCGAATGGTACCCACAATTCAGTCAGTTGTTGTATACTATCAAGCCGGCCTCGAGCTCTAGGTGTAGTGTGCCTACCTCTTACTGGAAGGCCTCGGCTTCGACTTTACTCCAATTAGCACTACTGACGGTCTACATATGCCATAAAGCGGCTTTCTATCGTAATATTTTTGCTGTTCTTATAGCCTTTCCAGAAAAGATTATGGTCTGGAGTCGGCAAATGCGTGCTCGGTTCACTCGGAAGTACGTGGGTTCGATTCCCCGTCAGGAACAGGAAAATTTTAATAAACTAGATTTCCACTTCCGGAGGTGCATATGGTCCTAAGGTTCACTCAACCTACACCAAAAATTAGTACCGGGTTAATTCCTGGGGACAAAAGTGACCCGGCATAGAGCTAACCCCTCTACTCCATCATGTGCCGGGGTTACGGATAGTGGAAGCCTTTACCTTCCACCCCTCCGATGGCCTGAACGCAGATGACTGCGTGCTTTACTTCGTTCAGCTATTGGAATACAATAATTATCCCAACTAATTTTCGTACGCCAAACAGCGTGGCAATAGTCGTTTATGCCGCTTCTTTGTTGTTGACGTTTCGATCACTATTCCCTTTACTTGGTTGTACATTGTCTTAAACTATTCTCCTGACCATAAAGTATGTATGAGTAATGTTACTTCATTTTTTGTTTTACATTGACATTCTCCTTTTTTCCCCGTGTACCCTTCAATGTTCAATTTCTTTTCAAAGGAAATAAGGGTGGAGAATAAAGGCTTAGAACTTGCCGCTTGCGATTATAGTATGAGTACCAAACCTATGCCCTTGTATAAATTTGTATACACCGTTAAAAACAAAAAACGACATAAATTACTATTACAACGTGTTCTTGTTTTGTTACTGTAATATTCGTGGCACTCTTGTTAAGGTTCACTTGTTACTTGAAGGCAGGAAACAAACCTAGGAAAACTGAATGCCAGAGAGGAATTACGAAATTGGAACAGACGGGTCGTAGCAAATAGGCTTCATAGGTCCTGTATCCCTTCACAGGGTGACAGTGATATTGTTTCATTTATAAGACTCGATACATCTTAATGAATAACCAAAGAGACTGTACAGTAATTCACAACTATAATTAACAGTGGCAGGTATTCACAGAGCTCTTATGCCAGAAAAGTGAGTCTTTTTCAGAGGAAATTATATATTTGTAGGAAGCAAGGGACTAATGGCAGTTATTGAGGAAAAATGTATCTAACACATTCATATAATTTCAATGGTTATTAGAAGCTTACTTTACAATTTATTTACACTTTTTACCTTTTTCTGGTGTTTTATTGGTAATTTTTTAGTATTGTCTTGTAACCAATACATATTTATCTCCAGCTTTTGAATTATTTCCATGAACAAAACTAACACAGTACATTGCCGAATTTCACAAGAGTTGGTTTCTTTCCAAATTGATATCCGTCTACGCGAAGTTTTATTTGCAAGTTTTTGAACGCACATTTCAGCATAAGAATTGGTTTCTATCACTACCAAACTTACATCATCATCCGTTAGAAACAATTCAAAACAGTCAATCACACTGACCTCTGGTAATAATTCAACCCTTACACAAGGATTTCCAGCGAATGGAACTATATTAGACCGTGCCATATGTCCAGGCTAACATTTCTTTTTCACACAAAGTTATCTTCTATATCTCCTGCCATCATCATTGCTTCCAACGTAATATCTCCAATTTCACTAGAAATACCAACAAGATCATCACACGAACAATTCTTCGAATCATTATCACTACTAGCAGAAATACTAATATCACTTGGGGCCGGTTTCATCAAACTCCATTAAGGATTTATCGACACGTTAAACTGCTTTAACGGGATAGTTAACAGAATGCTTGTTTCATCAACATTCGTTAACGTTAACGCGCCGTTAAACTCTGTTAATTTAACGTAGCACTCTCGTCCCGTTAAGGTCGTGTTAAAATAAAAATGGCTGGAAGAGATTTTATGTTTTGTGCTCAGGTGCTCTATACATTACTTTCAGAATGCTGAGAGACCGCAAGTTTCACGGAGAAGAAATGGCATACTTTGAACTAAGAGAAATTAATTTTTGGAGCGATATAGATTATCTAAATATGTCGCTAGGAAAGTACGTGAAGAGATAGAAGTGAGGTTAGAAGGGCTACAGGACGAAATCCACACCTGTTTCTAATGCAGCAATTGCTGATTACACTGAGACATTATGCAACGGGGTCATTCAGATCGTTACGGGGGATATCAGTGTTGTAAATTGCCGAAGAGAGATAGTAGGCCTACTTAAACTAGTTTTCCATTAACTTATTCATATGTAAAGAACATTGAGTTGAAAGAAAGGGAGAGCATAAGCAAATGCAGCCTACACCACGTAAAACCTGGTAGGCCTAATTTCTAACATGATTGTGCTACTGTAGTTACTAATGATCTGTCCAGTTAATAAAATTCTTATATTGTGATATTCTGCATCACAAGTCGTCATTACGAAGAGGCTCAACTTCGTCGCCGATTAATACAATAATATTTGAAGTAGTCTATTTAAATGCTGGAATAAATATACTACATCCGGTCTTGGATCGCTCCAACTCGTTCTTCGAATAAACTTCTTTAAATCGTTTGCCCTTTTTTCTTAGGTTGTCGTGCAGGTATTTCAAACGGAACCTCTTCTTCCGCACAAAAATAGTACAGGAGAAAGGTGACAAATGAATAACATTATGCCCGGCACCGTTCATAAGAACAAAATAATTTTAATGCTACACACTGCTGACTTCATTCTTAACGTTAACGCCATGTTAGTTACGAGCTTGTTATAGTGTTCTGTGAAACGCGATTTCTATAACGCCATGTTAAAATCTTAACAAGGTGTTAACGCTCCGTTATCGGATTTTTAACAGTGGTCGATGAAACTGGCCCTTAGAGATTCATCTTCGATGGAGTCCCTTCTTTCATTTTCAAACACATATCTCTTCCGTGGCGCTCGCCATTTCTGTCTACCTCGTCAGCAGGCCAGAGAGTGTATGTAAAGGAGAGTAGATAAGATATTTTAGGCCAAAGATTTCATGAATGCAGCTAGAAATCTTCCTGCCATCTCTTTAGAATTCTGGAAAATACTTCACAGAGATTACAATACCCGAGAAATTATTGAGCGAACGCGAAATAAATACTGCAGCTAAACGAGAATTTCTCGGGCGTGCAACTGAAGAGGTTAACGGAGCACAAACGCCAAACTCCATAAATAACTCTGCCTTGTGGTAGAGAAATCTGTATAAGGTAATATAAGGTAAGGGTGTATTCTGCCTGAAGGCACGTCGGAACCACCGCAGAGGTGTGCCTGAGCCGGGGTTTACGTACGGTACGGTGGCCAGTTCCTTTCCGCTCCTCCATACCCTTACCCCCACCAACAGCGCGTGGCAACCCATCCAAATCTTGACCACGCCCAATGTTGCTTAACTCCGGAGATCTCACGGGATCCCGGTGTTTCAACACGGCTACGGCCGTTGGCAGAAATCTGTAAGGTCACCTAATTAATTATCGATAACCTTCAGGTAATAGACATGAAATCAGCGTGAATGATGGTTAATGATAGCTGGACCAGTATAGTGGGTACAATGGTAGGAGTGTATGTACGTCAACTCGTTAGTCCCGTTTCCTGATACGGGGTTGGAGATTAGACGAGATGAAATTACATGGCATGCTTTTACGGCCCTTCCAGGTACCATCCACTGTTGAGGATCTAACGAAGGTGAAATGAACGAATCGTGAGTGGAACTGGGTAAGAAAGTGGAGGGAATCGACTGTGACCTGTGAATAGGAACGGTCCCGACATTTGCCTGAAAGTGAAAATGGGAAATCACAGCAAACTGCCGGCTACTGGATTCGAACCCTCTCAGCTCCCGAATGGAAAGCTTGACTCCATAGCCGTAGCGCCATAACACGCGAGACCACTCCGATCGGTAATGATAGGAGAGTAAAACGATTCGACTTCGTCAGCGATAGTTTCTTTTTTTGGCAAATGTTGCTTTACGTCGTACCGGAACAGATCGTTCTCATCGCGACGGTGGGATAGGAAACGGCTAGGAGTGTGAAGGAAGCGGCCGTGGACTTAGTTAATGTACAGCCCCAGCATTTGCCTAATGTGAGAATGGGAAATGACGGAAAACCATCTTCAGGGCTGTCGACAGTGCGGTTCGAACCCACTATCTCCCGAATGCAAGCTCACAGCTACGCGCCTCTAACCGCACAGCCAACTCGCTCGGTAAATTCGGCAGTAGGGTCATATGAAGTGAATTTTGAAAGAGGTTATCTAAAAGATTAACGTACTAGGTCGTAGAGGGTGAGAGAAACAGAGATCTACCTTGTACACGATGGTTAGACTCTTAACTAAATTACTTCTATATAAGACGCATGGAGGCAGAAGAAGCTGATGGTGGTTCTTCCACACCTTTCTCAACCTCATGTCACCTTAATAAATTAACGTTGCATATTGAATGTTCAGAATGTTTCATCAGATCCCACACAGGACACAGGCAGGGGCTCACCACAAACCATTATGACAGACAATATTATGAAGGCACCAGGCAACAAAAGTGTTTACAGTGGAACCACACTGTGGACAGGAAGCTCTCACCTACCCTGCTGAAATCGATTCCTGCTCGGCCAGAGACCTTGCACCGCTCTTGAGAGGAACAGTTCATAATAGCCCTTGTTAAGTTTAGTAATCCATACGCAAGCTTCGAGTAATTGGCTGTGCTGCAGTCACTGTATCCAGCGCTGTTCCAGCCCTGCATCTGGACCATTGCAAGCTGTAGTAAGCGGAAGACTAAGTTTCGCAACCAAGTCGAATATGTACAATCTCTCTCCATAGTCGAATATGCTCAAATAAGTGTGACGAGACTAAAGGAAAAATAATGATGACTGGCTCGATCGAGATCAGGAGTAATTTCGACGTCAAGAATTCCCCATCCTCATGCGATTTTCTACACTCGTTCGGTCTGGAATTAACAGCTCAACATTGATAATTCGTTTTTAATCCGCGCGATATGGGACAGATGTCAGGTGCCTTGAGAGTAAAAGTGTCGTAAGGGAGATACAGCCATCAAGTCTAGTTCCGACGGTCGGAAGAGAACGATTCAGAATGTACTCAAGTTCAAATTAAATGATTATACTTTGCCTTTCTTTTCGAAGTGTGAATACTGTTATTGTGGTGTGTCAACTTATAACCAAATTCGTTTGATCTACCGTGGATTTGAAAATGTACAATACCTGCGTTTTCCTGGAATTCAATTTGAAAAACTACAGAAAATCTCTTCATGCACAGCCGACGATGCAATCCTAATACCTACCGCTTTGCCGAGTTGTTGAGTAAGTCCGATTTTGTCCGTACGTCAACACGCTGATCTATACTGCTCAAAAGAGGCAAAATCTTACTACACTAAGAGTCTAAGAGCTTCATAGGAACAAATGGCACTGACTGTTTTTTAAAATTCTTTCAGAAGTTATGAACGATACAGTCACCAGCTCCATCATCGTAACAAAGAGTAATAGCTCCGTTGACGAAAACTGCAGCGAAAATAAAAATAGTGAGTTTATCTTATTTGTAGTAAAAGCAGCCAATCCTTATATATTTTGCCTGTTGAATTCGAAAATGACAATGGCATACTATAATTCGTTCCTATTTTGAAGATATCGTGATAATTACTGATTAAATACTGGTAAAAATATATTCTAAACATGTATTTTAGTGAACAGACTTATCTCAGTCTCGCTTTCACTCGGCTTATTTTTTATACTCTGGATCTTCTTTTTCTCTTATGTCTGACCAGAATAAATCAGCCAGCAAAGATGGATACAACTTGCCGCGTTAACGTTACTCAAATATTGAAATCTTCTGGTGAAAGCATTCCTCCTGTTCGTCTCTTACTTCATTTGCCGGGGTTTGGAGAAATACATTTTCAGAGAAATATTATTTTCCTTACTTTCATCATATCGTCTACCATTCATCTGCATCTGGTATTAGGTCGCTTTCTTTCTCTGCTCCCTCCAAAGTTGTCCCAAAATGTTCATCTTCCGTAGGCTATCTGAAGATAAGCAAATAACTCGTCTTCCGTTTCTGCCTTACTGAACCTAGGGAACTTATCAGAGGCGTACATATCTGTCCTTTCGGATCGAAGTCCTACACAAAATCTCAGTAAGCGCTAATTTAATATGTAATGACGGAAGCAGTTTATTTTGTATAATTTTTGTTTTTACGCTGACCATTCAGCCAACGAGTCGGACACCGTGAGATAGCTGCCCTAGTCTAAAAAGCCAAGAATAACGGCTGAGAGGGTTCCTTTGGCCGACCACACGACGCCTCGTAATCCGCTAGAACGGGGTCCACTCAGCTTCGCGAGGTCAACTGAGTAGAGGGGTAGTTCGATTTCTACCTCAGTCATCCTCGAAGTGGTTTTCTGTGTTTTCCCAATTCTCCTTCACGCAAATCCTGGGATGGTACCTAACTTAAGGCCACGGCCGATTCTTTCCCTACCGGGCGAGTTGGCCGTGCGCGTAGAGGCGCGCGGCTGTGAGCTTGCATCCGGGAGATAGTAGGTTCGAATCCCACTATCGGCAGCCCTGAAGATGGTTTTCCGTGGTTTCCCATTTTCACACCAGGCAAATGCTGGGGCTGTACCTTAATTAAGGCCACGGCCGCTCCTTCCAACTCCTAGGCCTTTCCTATCCCATCGTCGCCATAAGACCTATCTGTGTCGGTGCGACGTAAAGCCCCTAGCAAAAAAAAAGATTCTTTCCCTCTTCCTTGTCTATCCCTTCCAATCTTCCCATCCCATCTACAAGGTCCCTATTTAGCGTAGCAGGCAGATCTCCTGGGCGAGGTACTGGTCCTTCCCTCAAGTTGTATCCCCGACCCAGAGTCTCGCGCCCAATTGAGGCGGTGGAGGTGGGATCCCTCGCCGAGTCCGATGTCAAAACCAGCCCTGTAGGGCAATCGGATTAAGAAAGAAAGACGATTAGTGACTGCACAGTGATTGCCTTTTTTTATTTTATACAAAATGCTATTTGTTCGGGGCGTCGACCTATGAAGAACGTTTGCCTCTACTTGCACCACATGTGAGGAACCTGCGTGCATTAAGTAAATGGCGGAAGTGTAAAGTGTTTAATGTGAGGAAAGGAACGTTAAGGACGACACAAACACCCAGTCCCCAGGCCAGGGATATTAATCATTTACAATTAAAAACCCCTGAACCGGCCAGGAATCGAACCCGGGCCCGCCGGGTGACAGGCGGGCGCGTTGCCCCCTACACCGCAGAGGCCGGACTGATTGCCTTTTAAGTGAAAATTTAAAATATTTTACCATTAGGCCTAGCTTGGCTAACTATTTATATTATATTTATCCCTAGTAGATGATATGCGAAATAAATTATGTATGGTACATAGTGGTTATCTTATGTTCAGCTCCATGGCTAAATGATTCGGTGCTGGCCTTCGGTGACAGGGTTCCCGAGTTCGACTCCCGGCCGTGTTGTAGATTTTAAATTTCATTAGTTAATTGTTATGGCTCGGGGACTCGGAGCTCGAGCTATCTTAAGCATTAGAAATTATCTTAGATAGGACCCCATCATCACAGACGCGCAGGTCGCCTATACGGCGTCAAATCAAAAGACCTGCACCAGGCCTCTCCGGAGACCACACGCCATGACATGACTGATTATCTTGAGAATTTGTGAGCGAGTAGCTGCGGAAACTGAGTGTACTTTTGATGACTGATGGGTGATATCCAATAAAGAGATTAGCAGGCGACACAAGACAGGGTGTTGAGGTGAGGAGACTCGCTCTTCATCTTCTTACGAGATTGCTCCAAGGCTAATTTGTTTTGAGGCAATAAGAATAATAATTTCGTGTGGTTATTTCTAGCCGAGTGCAGCCCTTGTAAGGCAGACCCTCCGATGAGGGTGAGCGGCATCTGCCATGTGTAGGTAACTGCGTGTTATTGTGGTGGAGGATAGTGTCATGTGCTATGTGCGAGTTGCAGGGATGTTGGGGACAGCACAAACACCCAGCCCCGCGGGCCATTGGAAATAACCAATTACGGTTAAAATCCCCAACCCGGCCGGGAATCGAACCCGGGACCCTCTGAACCGAAGGCCAGTACGCTGACCATTCAGCCAACGAGTCGGACGAGGCAATAATAGTAGATCTATTATTCTTTACTTTCCCGCAACAAGTAGGTTGCAGGTTTAGAAAGAGCTATTGTACGGACGTTTCATTGCGTAGGATGTCACTTCGGTAGCTATATTTAGCTCAGGAGCAATTATCAAACAAGGATATTCCATGTTATCTCTCGCCCAGTCCATCAGAACAATTTTCGCTGAGTTCGTTTTCCTATGCGCATGTGTACTTAAATACATCATACTCTAGGAGTGGGTAAATATGTTATGCAAATATACATTCCTACAGTACGGTACAGTAAGGTTCATTTTCTTTTACACACGCGCGTAGGAAACTTAACTCAACAAAAAATGGTTTTGATGGACTGCTTATCAATATGTAGGTGGTAGGCGTGACCAATCTTAAGGGAAATGATGGATAAGAAGAGCATTGTCACATTCCTGGTTTTGGCATAGGACCGACGATATTTAATTGCATATTCCGTGAATGTGAAATATTTCACTGACATTTACTACATTGTATGTAATACTTCCCACTGCGATATTATATAAAATTCCGGGCCTTAGTTATAAGTAGAGCCCTGATTTCCATGCACTATCAAATCTCAAAATATGCATTGATGCACTAACATATGACAAAACATGCACAATAAACTGGAAAATATGCACTATCAAAATTCAGTTCCCTTTCAAACATTGTACAACAACTAATTTCTCCAAATTGTCTTGATTTAAGGTCATCCGTTTATCTGCCAGCACATTCTTAAGCACGGAAGTGACAGGTGCATACTTAAATGAAGACATTTGGGACAAAGTGACGTCAAATTGCACGTCTTTTGCACTTTCACCACAATACGTCTTTTATAAGTTTGCCGAATTCAAAGTCTTCAATAACTGCTAAAGATTGCAGCTGCGATAACAAAGACGTGTGACGAGCGAGTGTTCCGGGTAGGATATTACAGGATAACAACGGAAGAGGGTTCAATCCAAAACAAAAATTTTTAAACTGATATCTCATTACCGCTGCACCACAGAAGTGCGATACAAGTATTAATAAATAATAATACTATTTGCTTTACGTCCCACTAACTACTTTTTAAGGTCTTCGGAGACGCCGAGGTGCCGGAATTTAGTCCCGCAGGAGTTCTTTTACGTGCCAGTAAATCTACCGACACGGGGCTGTCGTATTTGAGCACCTTCAAATACCACCGGACTGAGCCAGGATAGAACCTGCCAAGTTGGGCTTAGAAGGCCAGCGCCTTAACCGTCTGAGCCACTCAGCCCGGCGATACAAGTATTGTTTTGTTCGTCTAACTTGGACGAAAAAAATGAGCCGTCAAAGAGTAACACATATTTTACGGTTCAATTTATAACAATGTACATCTGTATAACTGGGACACCGTATTCCGAAGAATTACAGATATCGACGTGGGGCCTTCCGCCTTACGTCAATGACTAGTCCAGCGACAGATAAGAAAGAGTTTGGTTATTTGGATTATAGAACCTCTACCACGTGTACTAATTTTGGTTTTAACATAGGATGCCAGGAATACATTCTCTCCATATCTCAGTAATAGACATACTCTATAACGTGGAAAAAGGGTCCCAAATTCTGCAAACCAACATTCCTAAAAGGCACTGTCGTGCAAGTTAATATTATATATGCGCCAAAGTCAGAAGAAAAGTCATATTATGCAACATTAAACGTTCAAATATTCCCTATTAAACTCAAAACCTTCAAAATATCGTCGCTGCCGGGACAAAACCTCGTATGTGAAATAATTTAGCTTAGAACTTCGACCGAAAAGGTTCTGTCATCTCAGGTGTAATATTGTGTGAATATTGTCAAGGCATACTCGCTCTTCATAATGTATGTGTTGCGGGTCAGTATATCTCAAAAATATTATCACATAGGAGGTTATGTCGCGGCAACGACATTATGCACAAATTTCCTTCTGAAAAGGCCGAAACATGCAAGTATGCACGGATAAAGGCCGGTTATTTGGAATTGTTGAGCAATAAAACACATATTTGTAAAGTTTGAGAAGTGTAACTAGCTTATTTAAAATATGCATTTGCATGGAAATCTGGGCTCTAGTTATAACGTGCAGTAGCTCTGTCAGTTTGCATGATAAAATGTGTCTACTTCATTACCGATAATCTCTGTTTGGTACTTACGACTCGTAAGGTTAGTAATACTCAAATACTTACTACCTATCCATAAACCGGGCGAGTTAGCCGTGCATTTAGGGGCACGCAGCTGTGAGCTTGCATCCGGGAGACAGAGGTTTCGAGCCCCATTGTCGGCAGCCCTGAAGATGGTTTTCGTGGTTTCACATTTTCGCACCAGGCAAATGCTGAGGCTGTACCTTAATTAAGTCCATGGCCGCTTCCTTCGCATTCCTAGGCCTTTCCTATTCCATAGTCACCATAAGGCCTATCTGTGTCGGTGCGACGTAAAACAAATTGTAAAAAAAGCTATCCATGAAATCCATAAGTCATATTTTACCATTTTAGGTCATATTTAACTAGTTTTTATGACATATTAATAGCACAGTTTGTACTTCATTAGGTCAAAAACTTCCAAAGCCTAGTAATTCAATTTCAGTTCATCCTTCTCTCCGAATGAAGTAAAGATGCTGATATCCCCCTCAGTGTTACAGTAATACATTGTCGACCTCCGGATCACAACATCTCGGATTCAAACATGCCTGCACTCGGTACCTGAGGCCATGCGATTGTTATTACCATGTTGTTTTGCCCGTAAATCAATAATCACCATCACACGAGTAAAGCGAAGGCATAAATAGGTATTTCTTTACTATAAAATACTGCAAGGTCTGGCGGATTGTGTATTCCGTAGCTCGTGCCACAGTTCACTGATAATGAGGGTACATTCATTTCGACTTCCACACCAGAAATAATTTAACGTCCCAGATTTTGTGATGGATTATTCATGTGGAAGCGTTGTTATTGAAATGTACCGTACAATGTGATACTGCAGCTACAGTCAGGGGAGAAGCAGCTCCCTTATTGAAATATTTCTCAACAGTTAACTACAGGAGTGAATCACTGGAAAAATGAATCGCCCAACAGAGGGAAATGTTGAAAGAGGCTATACAAAGTCAAGTATCAAACGAGCATTTATTCGCGGGTTCACTTCATCTCAATGTCATTTTCAAGATTTCGGAATATTCAATTTACAAATAAGAAAGAAAACCATGCCTTCAAACAATGAAATGGCTAGATTTGTTATTTCACTCCCTTAGAAACTACCGGACGTTGAAAAGGAAACAAATTCAAAGAATAATTAAAGCCGTACTCTCTGTAAACCTTCTCTTTGTACCGCATTTTCCCGTACGTATGGGTTCGCGGGTGCAAACTGCATCACATATGTGGATCTGTCCCTGTTTTATGGCCGGATGCCATTCCTGACCCCAACCCCGTATGGAGAGATGTAACGTGTATTGCGTGTTTCTGTGGTGGTTGGTAGTGTGGTGTGTTGTCTGAATATGAAGAGGAGAGTGTCGGGGCATACACAAATACCGAGTCCCCGAGCCAGAAGAATTAATCAGTAACAATGAAAATCCCCGACTCGGCCGGGAGTCGAACCCCGGACCCTTTGGACCTAAGGGCAGTACGTTGACCGTTCAGCCAACCAGTCGGACCACTCTCTGTAAACCTACGTTAACTACTTACATTGCTTTGTTTAGAAATTCGCAAATATACAGTTCATTAACTGATGTTTTTGTTTTGTCGCACCGACACAGACAGATCTTATGGTGACGAAGGGGTAGGGCCGTGCTAGGAATGGGAAAGAAGCGACCTTTGCCTTAATTAACGTACATACCTAGTATTTGCTTTGTATGACAACGGGAAACCACGGAAAACCATCTTTAGGGCTGCCGACACTGGGGATCGAACCCACTTTCTCCCGAATACAAGCTCACAGGTGTGTGACCTAAACCGAAGTCAACTCACTCTGTAAATACTTCCACTGTTTGAACCACGGCATTGAAAAAAAGAAATGGCCGGGAGTGTCCGAGGACAAGTTCGGCTCGCCAGCAGGTCTTTTGATTTGGCACCCGTAGGCGACCTGCGCGTCATGAGGAGAATGAAATGATGATGACGACCCACACACCCAGTCCCCGTGCCAGAGAAATTAACAATTTATGGTTAAAATTCACGACCCTGCTGGGGATCGAACCCGGGACACTGTGACCAAACGCCAACACGCTATCCATTTAGCCATGGAGCCGGACATCTCAGCATTAAATGGTATGGAGTAGCCAGCTCTGTGTTCGGCCTCCTTTATACCCATATATAAACCTGGTACGTCATTTCTGGTGGAAGATGAGTGAAACATCGAGCTACGTACCTGCCCAGAAGTGGTAGTAAGGTTTCTACTTTTTTCGACTTCCAACCGTGGTATCAACTCCACTCCTTCCCAGTGAACCGAAAACGTTCCTACCGCATCAGCTAGGCAGCAACCTGTGTTATGCTGAAATGGAATCGATAAGGAATTATCTTACCTTTCTACCTTAAAATGGTTAACATGCTGGCGGCCTTTTGTTCGAGGGGTCCCTGGTTCGATTCCCTGTCAGGTCGGAGATTTTAAGTTTCTTCGGTTAGTTCCTCTGGCTAGAGGGGTGGTTGTTTTTGCCATCTGCATCATTACAATTCACCCTAGACAGGGCCCCATCTTCACAGACCTGCAGGTCGAAATACCCATACCGGGCTTCTCCGAGGGCCACACACCATTTTTATTATCATCATTCTCGGAATGGTATCTTCACGTAAAATAGCACAAGAATACTATCTTTCAATGCTGTTATTGTGTCAGGTTTTTTTGGCTTTACGTCGCACCGACACCCATTGTGTCAGTTTACGCTGAATTTCTGACGTAGAGGGGTGGTTGTTTTTGCCATCTGCATCATTACAATTCATCCTAGACTGGGCCCCATAATAATAATAATAATAATAATAATAATAATAATAATAATAATAAACTCCATGTGAGATTTCTGCTGGACAAAGCGGAGGCAGGACAGGTTTTTCTCAGGTACTCTGGTTTACCCTGTCATCTTTCATTCCAACAAAACTCTTCATTAACATTTCATTTCACCTGTCAGTCATTTATCATTGCCGCAGAGGAGTAGGTCAGGCTTCGGCAGCCGGTACAATACCTATCCTCGCCGCTAGATGGGGGCTTCATTCATTCCATTCCTGACCCGGTCGAATGAATGGAAACATGCTGTGGATTTTCATTATTATTATTATTATTATTATTATTATTATTATTATTATTATTATTATTATTATTATTATTATTATTATTATTATTATTTGTTAATGTATTTTTGTCGGTACGCCATATCATCCTTAATGTACTTTACCAAATTAAAGACTGAGAAATCATTTTAAAGATTACATTCCCTGCTAATGATGAAATGTTGAAAAACATTATTTTAAAAACCTTATCTGCATAAAGAAAGTAACGGGTCTTTTTTAGCTCATTCCGCAGCACCACTCAGAACACGGCACGGCTGGCGCTAGCCGGTATAAGGCGCGCTTTTCCTCCCCACTACTCACGGCAATTCACACATATAGAAATCCATTTCTAGTGAAACTATTAGTCTAAAACCTACCTGACATTACATTTGATGTTCAAAATGTTGTCCCTCAGCTGTCAAAAACGCCTGACACCTCGTAAATAGGTTTGCGGGCACTCGGCGAATGTCAACCCGTGTGATGTTCGAAGTAACTTGTACAATGTTCTCTTGGGTCGTGATCTCGGGAGATCAGTTTTTCAGGTCACTGGAGCTCTCTACGCGACCAACTGGCTCTAGTTATCAATTTTTTGCTGTATTCTCTGCTTGAGGTTCTAGACGACGTTCCACGACATACAAGTCAACGGATACGGTTCTTGCACGATGGGGCAGTTCATCACGTCAGTACGGACGTTCATCAATTTCTAGATCGCCGTTTCCCGATTCAGTATGTTGGTGGGAATGATACCGTCAGCTGGCCATCGTGGTCCCCCGATTTAAATCCACTGGACTTTTTATTTCTTGGGGCACTTCAAAGTCTTGGCGTACCAAGTGGGAGTCGCCGATGAAGCAACTCTACAACGTATCTGGGATGCCATCGCAACAATGAGAGCTGACGTGGAGGTGTTTAAGCGGGTGAGGACTTCGTGGTGCTTCCACATGGAGTGTGAGAGGCCTCGGCAGCCGGCATCATTCCTATCCTCGCCGCAAGTTGGGGGCTTCATTCATCCCATCCCTGATCCGATCATTGACTGGAAAACAGGTTGTAGGTTTTCATTTTCACCATTATTCCCTCTTCCATCCTCTTAACATGCTCAAACCATCCAAGTTCTTCCCTGTCGCTTCTGTCGTAAAACTTTTTCACTCCTATCCCCTTCCTTATTTCCTCATCGTTTACTTCGTCCTTTCTTGTGTTTCTTATCATAATTCTTAAAAATTTAATTTCACTGGCCTGGTTTTTATTCTACTGTCTTTTTGTCAGTGTCCAGGTCTCCACTGCATATACGAGTTTTATTCAGTAGTACATGTTATACATAATCTCTTTAAACATTATTGGTACTTCCTCCACAGCACGTTTCTCACCTTCTGGTAGAGTGTATTTGCCTGTTGAATCATTTTACTATTCCCCATGTCCAGTCCTTCAGTTAGCTTCCCAAGTACTTGAAACTATCCACAATTTCAAGGTTCTGTCCCTTTATTGTTTAATTCTCTTCCCTTTCTCCGACACCAGTGTCCTTTACTCTTTTACACGCTGATTTTCTTTCCATTGTTTAGAATAATTTCTTCCTCTCAGTTTGCTCCCCACATCACAATATCATCTGCAAACAACATTACCTTTGTCTCCCTCATAATTTCGTCCATAATCATTATGAACAACAGTGGTGACAGCACACTTCTTTGTCGTAATCCAGTTTCCCAGCGTGTCTGAACTCTGCTACAACCATTTTTGTACATCGTTTGCACATATTCTATCATTTGTTTCCCAACTCTTTTCTGCTGCATTACTTTCCATACCTTTGCTCTGGGTACACTATCGTAAACCTTTTCGTAATCAAGGAATGCTCTCACCATGTATCTCCCGCATTCCTTATTTTTTCCATTAATTGACTCATAATGAAGGTGGGATGTAGTGTTGATTGTCCATTTCGAAAGCCATATTGCTCTTCTTATAAATTTCCTTCCAAATTTTTTCTCGTTCTTCTTTCAAGTACCCTTTCAGATATTTTTGATAACTGAGATGAGTATGATTCCTCTATCATGACATTTCCTTGTCCCCCTTCTTATATGTAGTTCATTTGGCACTCATTTTTCTATCCAAATACATCTAAGTAGCCTACACGGCCATTGAAAACCAAGGGGTCCTGCTGCTTTTATCGTTTCTACACGCAGTTCACCTGATCCTGCTGCTTTTCCCACTTTCAGTTGTATGACAGAAGTTTCCACCTCTTCCATTGTGATTTCACTCTCGAATTATTTCTCCACACACTCTACCTCTATCATCTCATTTACACCCCTTCTCGCATTCAGGAATTAGAAGTTACTGGATTTCACACATAAATATACTCGTTCTTCACTCCTGGCCGTATATGTATCCATAAAACATGCACCCTCAAGCTCACTCAGTGTCGGCTCGTCTGAATCGGAGAGAATATGTCCGACGTTCTTGCACCAGATCTAATAGCACCAGTTCGTTTCCATGTTGGTTTAGGATCCCTCTTCTTCGGCTCTTCGATGGCAAGAGCTTTATGTACTAAACGGCGTTAATTTCTTCTTCTGGCACGACCATACTAGCGGAGCTGTTTTTCCTCCATCTTGTCGCTGATGGGCACAAATTTGAAAGATCCTCGCGCATGCTCAATGCGCACTTTATCATGCAGTGACGCCTACCAACCAACGCAAAATCCTCATCCCTGTGAGATTCATTCACTGGTCATGCTTTTTCTGCCTTGCCCAACATTCGAAGCCGTATATGAGGGCAGGCCGAACTGAGGTTTTGCACACTTTGCCCTTTAATTTGACTGGCATCCTGTTATCACACACAACACCAATAAGGGACCGCCATTTCATCCAACCAACACTGATGCGGTGCTAGATATCTGCGTCGGTATTACCATGAGTTGAGATAAATGATCCAAGATATTTGAACTTGTCGGTCATCATCAGCGGTTTTCCAGCAAGAAAGACAGTGTTGTATTGGCCCGCTTGCCCGGGCTGCGCGATGTTGAAGAACACATACTCTGTCTTCTTGCGACTTATCCTTAATCCCTTTGCCTCTAGTATTACCTGCCATTGTTCCAAGACTGCCTCAACCTCCTGATATTGCTCACCGAACAAAACAATGTCGTCTGCGTAATGTATGATCCATGGCAGGTGTGTCATCAGCTGCTCCGTCAGGTAATTGATGACAATGTTGAACAGTGCCGGACTCAGTGCCGATCCCTGATATACACCGACATCAACACGGAAACTGTCTGAAATATCTGCAGTAGTTTTCGTCATAGTAGATGGACGTAGGTACATATCTTGGATCATCTTCGAATACACCTCAGGAACTTTTCGATGTTGTAGTGCTGCCCAGACAATATCTCTAGAAACGCGATCTAAGGCTTTCTCCATATCGATGAATACCATATAGAAGTCTTTGCGTAGCTCACGGTGTTCCTCAATCAAGACCCGCAGGGTCTGAAATGCGTCACTTGCTGTCGTACGTAGACATATCATACTCACTGCATAAGGAACTTATTGCCGGTCCCGCAATGTAGAGGTAGCGTGCCTGCATCTTACCCAAAGGCCCCGGGTTCGATTCCCGGCCAGGTAAGGGATTTTTACCCGGTTCTGAGGGTAGGTTTAAGGTTCATTGAACCTACATGATTACAATTGAGGAGCTATCTGACGGTGAGATAGCGGCCGCGGGCTAGAAAGCTAAGAATAACAGCCGAGAGGATTCGTCGTCGCGGTGACCACACGATACCTCGTAATCTGCAGGCCTTCGGGCTGAGCAGCGGTTGCTTGGTAGGCCAAGGCCCTCTGGGGCTCTTGCGCCATGGGGTTTGGTTTCCGTTTTTTTTAATAAGGAAATGATTAGGAAACAGAACTTGCAGACTATGAGTTTTGCGTAAAAATCCTAAATATGAGTAATATATAAAAACTCAGTACAGGGTACGTTATTTCACTATGGGTGTGATTAAAACAAATCACATGTCTGAAACATATACGTCAGTGTGAAACAACTGAGAAATATGAATTATTGGCTCACTTCATACAAAATAATTAGCTTTTAAAAATAAATGAACAATCATGTGCCAGTGGTTCGGATTTCATATAGAACTGGTGGTCCCATGGCTATGACCACTGTATCAAATCATATAAAACTACAATCTTGCTTTCTTCGCTATCATTCAGACTTAGCTTAATTATTGACCAAATATTATTTGACAGAATTGAGGCGATTTCATCATTGTGTTCTAATGGTAGATGAATTACCTCGTTGAAACACTTTCTGCGAGCTATCTTCATCAACTGACTTCCGGAACCTGAACACTTGAGGGAAAATTCAAGGCAATGCATTTGTCGCTATAAGGCAGTAATGAAATGAAGCTTTTCTCCCAGGCAAATACTGGAATACTGGTGAGATTCCCTAAGCAGCCTCCGGGCTGATGACAGACTGGAATATTACTCCTCCCCTAGACCACATCAACTTCCTCCACAACTACTTGCCTAATTATGGAAACACAATCTGGGACCGATGTCTAAATAAAGCTTTGTAACTGGAAATATATTTTCCAGAATAGCAGCTACTGAGACAACATTTCAGCCCAAAATTGTGGTAGGCGTAAGAATATAAACAGCCGCAATGTGATAGTTTACTTTGTACATACACAATTTTAAAGAAACGAATGAGTTGACTGCGTGGTATTGGTCACGTAACTGCGAGCTAGCATTCGAGGGATGGTGGGTTTGAACACACTATCGGCAGCCCTAAAGATGGTTTTCCATGTTTTCCTGTTTTCACACCAGGTAAGTGCTTGGGTTTTATCTCAATTAAGGCCACGGTCCCTTTCTTCCCAGTCCTTGCCCTGTTCTATCCCATCGTCACCCTAAGACCTATCTGCGTCGGTGCGATGTAAAACAAATAGAGAAAAAAATTAAAGCCAAACAAAATGACAGGACAGATGCAATTAGTTCTTTACTACCTATGGATAACAGACGACGATATGTCTCCACATTCAGGTGAAATAGTTGCTAGCTTCATACATTCCAGTTCAATAAATTTAGGCGAAAGAAAGACTTAGGAAAACATCACTATAGTAAAAATGAACAGGTTTCTTCACAACTAAAATGCCTTCAATAATTAATCACCGTACACCCGATAAGCCTTAAACTCGACTAATAGTTTGTAATAGATTTGTGTAACTCACAGATATTAAACCAACTTCTTCAATCGACCTTCGTAAAACAGCAACACTCACCTAGAAGAAGAACAAAAACAATAATTATACACTTTACATGGTCTCAGGACAATTTCTTTCCTGAAGAAGTACTTTAATTTCTCTAACACACTTTCGGTTTTGTGTAAGAGATCACAATAAAGAGCTGTTGAATAGACAATATAAAGAACCACACCCACTGTAGATATTCAACAAAAGTGAGAACTCTTGTTTACCATTCATTAACACAATAAAACCTTAAAATATCAGCTGAGGAATATAGAAATCATTCATCCCGATGGGTAAAGTGAAATCGATTTGAAATTACCATGTCGCCCATACCGTTTGTTTTACTGGCATGGAAACTAAACCACCATGAAAGAGCAAAGCTTAGCTTACTGCACTAAATATTTCATTGTTATTTGTTATACGTGAGAAGTAAAATTGTTTATTGTGGACAGTGACATTCACACGACCAACAATGGCACTATCAGCAGGTAATGATCCAAATAGATACAGATGATGACCATGATGATGATGATTATGATCATGATTACTCTTCGAGAGGACCTAAAATCAAGATTATCGGCCTCTGAAACTCAAAGAGATGACTGTCGGCGGCACGGTGTTCCTCACCACAGAAGATGTTCAATGTGTCTACTATCTGCTCGAAAACATACTTCACCGCGACGAATCTACAATTTGCGCATACGTTCAAGCAGTCTTCCGTGTTTTCCCATTTTAACACAGGCAAATGCTGGGGCTGCGACTTAATTAAAAGGCCGCGGTCACTACGCTTAGAGTCCTAGCCCTTTCCTATGCTATCGTCGACGTAAGATACATCTATGACGGTGTGGCGTAAAATAAATTGCAAAAAAATAGAGCAGTAATTGCACCTATCTATGAGCAAGGAAAAGAGAACGATCGAGGTATTTCCTTCATGAGTATACCTGACAAGGCGTTCACTGACATTTTGGAAAGGAGGGTGTACTCAATGGTGGAGAGCAAGTTGAATGAAAACCAGTGTGGTTTCAGACCACAGAGGGGATGTTAGGAACAGATTTTCAGTATGCGTCAAGTAGTGCAAGAATGTAATGAGAGGAATAGGCAGTTATGTTTATGTTTCGTAGATCTAGAAAGGCATATGCCAGTACTGAAGGAAAATATGCTAGGAGGACAGAAGGATTATGGGATTAAGGGGAGGCATTACTGGCAATCAGAGGCATTTATGCTGCCAAACTGGCTGCAGTGAGAACTGATGGTAGAATGAGTTCGTCATTCAAAGTGGCCACAGGGGTTAGTCAAGGCTATCATTTTGTACCTTTGTTGTTTATAATAAACAGTAGAATGGCCATTTAGTGAAATACCTGAAACGGCAGAGTGGAATTCAGTTCGGCGGAGAAATAGTTAGCCGGCCCCGTGGTGTACGGGTAGCGTGCCTGCCTGTTACCCGGAGGCCCAGGGTTCGATTCCCGGCCTGGTCAGGGATTTTTACCTTGACCTGAGGGCTGATTCGAGGTCCACTCAGCCTACGTGATTAGAATTGAGGAGCTATCTGACGGTGAGATAGCGGCCCCGGTCTACAAAGCCAAGAATAACGGCCGAGAGGATTCGTCGTGTTGGCCACACGACACCTCGTAATCTGCAGGCCTTCGGGCTGAGCAGCGGTCGCTTGGTAGGTCAAGGCCCTTCAAGGGCTGTAGTGCCATGGGTTTTGTTTGGTTTGGTTGGAGCAGATGTTTATCTCCGACAACTTGGTCTTTTAATTGTGGACTCTGCTGAGCAGAATACCTTGGAGGTTGAAAAGAGGTGCCGAGCGAGTTGGTCATAGGGTCGCGTAGCTGTGATTCTGCATTCGGGAGATAGTGGGTTCGAACCCCCACACTGTTGGTAGCACTGAAGATAATTCTCCATGGTTTCCCATTTTCACACCAGGCAAATGCTGGTGTTGTAGCTTTATTAAGGCCATGGCCGCTTCTTTTCCCATTCCTAGCCCTTTCCTATGCCATCGTCGCCTAAGATATATCTACACAGGTGCGACGTAAATCAGATTTTTTTTAAGAAAATTAGGAATTAGAAATGACGTCAGTAGGGAAATAACCTAAGAGGAATGTATGCCAGGTCGGAAATACAAAACTGGAAGAGTGTTATAATATGAATCCTGCGAAAAGCAAGCGCGATGAAGGAAGCAGAGCAGGACGCGAATACACACCGTATACACCCTGCAGTTCGGACGGCGCACTATACATAATACAAAAAATACACGTTAACTATGGGTTAATGATTTTATGGATTGTGCTTCAGAGAAAGATAAGGTTGTTACTTTTACTGTGGAGAGTGCGTTCCGAGTGAAAATCCATGAAGAACTCATTTTGACCCGTATTAAAGATATATAGATTACAATGGTTTTAACATCTACAATAAAAGTTGTGGCGCTTGTTAGGAGATCGGTATGATGTGTTGTGTAATGGTGAGAAATAAATCTTTCCATTTTTCCTGACATAATACGGCAAGTCATTTTAAATTTCGAAAGCCAAAATTTCGATGCATGGAAAGTCCTCTCATCTGTTTGCCGCAAGAGGCCATTTCCTTATATCAGTGAGATGAAGAACGTTCCTTGCATATCTAGCGCATTAAAACATTGCTCTATTCCTAATAACGATGCTGTATTTCCAGCAACAGTGTCCTGTTTCTAATCACCGTACTCCATACCTATTAATGGTGTTATACAGTATTCCTAATAAGGGAGCGCTCTTTTCGCACCTCCACGCTCTGTTGCTGCCCCCATACGTTAAGATCATTTTGTCGTTTCAGCCTCATGAAAGGGTGACGCATTTTTGACAATTTATTTATCGCCAACATTGCGCCAAAAAATTAACAGCGTCTTGTATATAGCCTGTATCTACCGAACGCTTATATTACCACCATTGCCTTCTGCAGGTACATCATGTTCGCCGCCAAACTCTGGGTCTTTGTGGAGATCAAGTAAGTTATAACTAATGTATCCCCCGTCTTAACCCGAACTTGGGTTCCGGTTAGTCCATTAATGAAACTAATTAAACACTAAAACCCGCTCTAGCTACGAAGTTCGTGTATTTTTAGATGTTCAGTACTTACAGTATGATCCGCACGTCAACTTCATGTTCGTAGTTGTGATTGTTGTGTTCATATTCTTGCACGCATCAAAGCAGTTTTGAAGGCAAAGAACAACGTTCCGAAGGTTGATGGCTTTTCTTCCTTCAAAAGTAGGTGCATTATCCGTAAGAAATGTTCGTTGCCACGGAATCAAACCTCGCAATACACGTGCATGAAATGCTAAATGCACGCGCAGAAGTACCTGCCATACCGTTTACCTACAAGATGTACTGTTATATATAGTACTATATGTCGTGCGTCGTTCGATCGCTGAGCAGAAAAAAAAATCTAGTCGATGGTTTGTGTTCATTACCTCCTCCACTTCTTTCATCAACCTCGCCTTGGCGTGCGCCTTCTTTTCACAAAATTCGTATTTCAGTACTAGTCCTGGAAGTTAATCTGGGCCGATACGGTTTCACTTTAGCAATGGACAACTTCTCCGCTGCTCATATACTGAGTTTCATTAGGATCCGAGTGTAGTACTTCGATTACTTCCCTTGTAAGTCAAACTGAATCAAGGTGCAGTAAAGCTAATGCAGTGAGCTCGCGGTTGCAATTGACAGTATTCTGTAAGATATTCTGGGTGATTATAATTACCCTCCCTACTTAACTGACTATGTGAAAAACCAGCAGTTGTATGAACGTGAACTTAATCCCAACATTGCCAAGGACATGCGGAAGAGAAATAATGCTTAAGCGAGTCTAATGAAGCATGTTTAACGAGTTTTCGTATCAAGCAGTATGACTGGTCGTTATGGACTATCATCCGTCATACTAAAAAGTGTGCTCCAACTGCTGTCCATCACCGTCTAGCACAGTCTGAAGGCATAAAGGACCACGTTGCACGGCTGTGCCAAGCATCTCCATGAGTATGCCTGCTACCTCTCTTGGCAAACCCTGCCTTTCAGTTAACCGTGAACCATGCAAATCTTGTATCCTATAATTTGCACATTATTCCTACCGTATTTGGTGAGCGTACTGTGAATAGTTTTCCGTCTAGACTGGGTTAAGTAAAAAACCCATGGTGCAAGAGCTCCGAAGAGCCATCGCCTCCCAGGCAACCGCTGCTCAGCTCGAAAGGCTCCAGATTACGAGGTGTCCTGTGGTCGTCAAGACGATTCCTCTGGGCCGTTATTGTTGGCTTTCTAGATCAGGGTCGTTATCTCACTATCAGATAGCTCCTCAATAACTGTAATCATGTAGAGTGAGTGGACCGCGAACCAGCCCTCACATCCAGGTAAAACTCCCTGACCTAGACAAGAATCGAACCTGGGGCCTCCGGGTAAGAAGCACGCTACTCCGACACCGGGGAGGCCAGCAGACAGGGTTAAGTAGGGAAAGTTTAACTGCAACCAAGCGACCATCAGCTCCCGAATAAAACTTCATTTTGCAACAGATGGTTCTTCAGACCAGCTTTGCTGTGTAAGAGTGAAAGCTGAGTGGACTTAGGATATATTTTCCATAAGTTAGACTTAACAGATATGAAAGTAGCGAGTATGATTTCTTGTAAAAACAGATGGGGAACATGCCAGGAAGGTACTCGGAATGAGCAAAGTCTAACTTAAGAATGAACTCGATGGATGAAGCTGTACACACAAATCAGCTTCAGTGGTGGTGTCATGTGAGGTGAATGGAGGAAGAGAGGTTACCTAGGAAAATAACGGAGTCGGAGACCAAGGCTACGATGGCTAGCTTCAGTTCTTCATGATTTGATGATAAGAACTGTGGAACTAAACGAAGACACAGAGCTGGTTGCAAATCGAGAAATGTGGAGGCGCGTAGTTAATTCACAGAGGTTTGCAGACTGAAAGCTGAAAGGCTTAGCAGGCTATAATGAATATGTACGTACTGTACGTACAGTATTTATGTATCAGATTAAATTATTATTATTATTATTATTATTATTATTATTATTATTATTATTATTTAATCCGTTTACCCTCCAAGATTGGATTTTCCCGGACTCTATGAAGGTTCCCACCTCTACTGCCTCAAGGATGGTGTCCTGGAGCGTGAGACATTGGTAGGGGATACAACTGTATAGAATGACCAGTACCTTGTGGGGGATGGGAAGATTGGAGGGTATAGGCAAGGAAGAGAGAAGGAAGCAGCCGTGGTCTTAAGTTAGTTACCACCCCGACATTTGCCGGGAGAAAAAGTGGGAAAGCGCGGAAAACCACTTCGAGGATGGCTGAGGTGAGAATCGAACCCCTCCACTCAGTTGACCTCCCGAGGCTGAGTGAACCCGTTCCAGTCCTCGTACCACTTTTCAAATTTTTGTGGCAGGGCCGCAAATCGAACTTGGGCCACCGGGATGAAAGCTGATCACACTAACCACTACACCACCGAGGTGGACATCTAATTAATAACGCACCACATAAGAATAAAATATAAACATGTGAGGCTTTTAAATAACTGACAATAAATAAAATGAATTAAATAAAAGAATGCGAGAGATGGAATAAATGACAAGAAAAAATAGGTGAACGCCACGAGGAGAAAGACATATGATATACACTCGAATCTTACACGGAATGCAGACTTTAGCAATGCGCATCCTATCTTGGAAACAGAAACACAACGACTAACGAACTACCCAGAGGGTCGGCATAACCACATAATTTAATGAGGTCTAAAACATGGCAACATCCATTGATGCATCACTGCAGTATTACGGTAGCAGATCAAATTAAATGTAATTGGTGGTACATATTTACCATACGTAGTAAGCACTGACCTCAGTAGCAGTACTACTGTTGGTATCCACAGTTGTCAGAAACTCCAAGGTGCTGTTATTTTGTCCCGCTTGTTTCCATTAAACCTACTGACAAAAGGCTGACCCATTTGATCACATTCAGATGCCACCAGACTGATCTGGGGTCGATCGCGCGAACTTGGGCTCAGAAAACCAATATTCTACCATCTGAGACACTCAGCCTGACAACAACAATTCTATTAATTTTCTTTTGCTTCACGGGAGTGAAAGCCGGGTGGACTCGAGATAATTTTTCATAAGTTAGAAGTGACTGACATGAAATGAGCAAGAATGATTGCTGATAAAAACAGCTGGGAACAATTGCAGGAGGGTAATCGGAATGAGGAGATAAAGGATAAGTTAGGAATTAACTCAATGGATGAAGCTGTAGGCCTACGCATAAACCGGCTTCGGTGATGGGTCATGTAAGGCTAGGTTAGCTATGAGAATAGTGGACTTTGTTATGGAGGGTAAGACTGGTAGAGGGGACAAGGACGACGATGGTTAGACTCAGTTTCTAACTATTTAGAAATAAGAGGACCGAGCTCGATAGCTGCAGTCGCTTAAGTGCGGCCAGTATCCAGTAATCGGGAGATAGTGGGTTTCCCATTTTCACACCAGGCAAATGTCGGGGCTGTACCTTAATTAAGGCCACGGCCGCTTCCTTCCACTTCCTAGGCCTTTCCTATCCCATCGTCGCCAAAAGACCTATCTGTGTCGGAGCGACGTAAAACAAATAGTAAAAAATAAGAGGTAGAGAACTAAACGAGGCCACCGAACTAGTTACAAATAGAGGATTGTGGCGGTCAGTAAATTCACAGAGGCTTGCAGACTGAACGCTGGAAGGCATAAGAGTCTATAATAAAGATGTATGTATCTGTGCAAAGTGTGAGATCGTACTCACAAAGCGACTGAGAGTAGAATATAGATCATTGCTCACGGCAACTAACGAGCATGATTGACAGAAAGCACTGATTGGCACCATCTGGTTTACATTACACCAGTGGTGGTGCTCGCAATAGTGCTGTGTACCCTTCCATCTCGTGGTATACATCAGGGAGTCTCAACTGGCACTCTCAGTACTAAATAGCAATGTTGCCTGCTCCCCTGTGACCGCTTTTACAGAGGGAAGATGAGAAAGCGATATCCCCGACAGAAACCCACAGTCCGATCACCATGTCTCTCCATTCCCTCGCTATTTTCCTCTACAGTACTGGCCCAACTCGGTAGAGATGAACAACGGGACAGAAGCAGTCCTTCACAACTGGCTGATAGCAGGCAAAGGAATAAGCATGTCCGCTTTCGCGTTTTTAATTTTTTTTTTTTTTTTTTGCTAATAGACCTTTGTTGTACAACATGTGGTCATCCTCCATGTACAAGGACCACTCACAGCACACATACAAAAATATAAATTGTAAGCGCAAAATACATATAAGAAATGAAAACCAAATCGTCCACATTCCTGAAGTACATAACACCACACTGAATCTCTCTTCCGGGAGCAGAGGGGGAGAACAAACAGAACACTGCCAACAATGCGATGAGCACAAAGTCAAATTATCCGCGGTTCTCAAAAAGTTCATCACAGCATTGAAAACTGCATTGTTTTCACCTTGCAACACCAATGCAGCGTTGGTCGGGAACGGTACTTGTAGACAACATAGTTCAGACAGAAAGCGGCTTCGAGAAGCATCACAAAGGCCAAACTTAAACAAAATGTGGTTGAGATCTTCACCCTCCGCATACTGACATCTACAGCGCGGTGAATACTGTTACGTGTCAGCCCCGTGGTAGCTCCTTTAGGTATTTCCAGGAAGCCCTGGTGACTCAGACGACCTGGAATCTCCCAGCCGGCCTGTGGGGTGGGGCCGGCCTTCCCGTGTATTGTTCTCGTCGGCTGGCTTACCCGCGAGTTTCTTTGAGATTCAACGGGAATGTTCTGCCTCCAGTGACATCGTGAAACTTCTCGATCACATTACGCGAACTACAAAAAGGGAGACGAGCCCCGGAGAGTCAGTCAGAGTTGGACTCCGTGTGGGAGTCCGTGTTAGAGTGAGTGAGAGTTGGGTTCCGATGTGGAGCCAGTGTGACAGTGAGTTGGGGTTGGGTGGCTGGGCTGAGGGTGACAGAGGTGTTCGCTGTCGCTGGTGTCCCACCAAGGTCTGAACCAGGAGCTGTTGTTGTGGTGTCGGAGTGTCCAGTGAGTAGCTGCATTGGAGACGGCGTACGGGACAGAAGACTGTGTACTGCCTTAGAGTAATGTGTGTGTGTGTACTTCTGTAGATTGAGGACCGCCGTGAATCAGCGATTGAAGCAGTTGTCGTGAGTGTGAGGATAATTGGACGAGTGTTAATATTCGCTGCTGTGAGCATCGTCCTGCCGTTGGCTACTGTTGAGCTGTTGCTGATTGTTGTTCACTTCATGTGACTGTGTGAAGTACCAGACTATAATTGGAGACAAACCGACGAATCAGTCGTCATGTGTCGTATAGCCAGGGGCGCTGTGTTCAAATCCAGCTGTCTACGCACAGCGGCTGTATGAGTTTATGGTGGACTCGTCTTGGGGAAGTGAGAGTGAGGCTTAAGCGTCCGCAGGTAGACGAGCGGGCTGGACCTTTTACTGTGTGTACAGAGGAGAGATTTTTAAATAGACTGATAATTAGTGTGTGGCCATTCATAACTGGTTAGAATTGTTTGTGTCCAGTTGTGTGTGTGCATGTATTAGGCCATCCTGAAATAAATTAGAATAATCAAACAGATGGAGTTTATATTCGTAACAATACAAAAACCCCATGCGATGTAGATGTGAAGGGAATGATCCATGACTTACCCTCATTCGAATTACTGAAACCATTAGACTTCGAGACCGATGAAACTTACAATGCCACGGCTTAGGAGGGATGTTGGGTTGTACAAGAGCATAAGCTCTACCTTTGTGCAGTTGTGATGTTTCCCATTCCGCAGACCAATTGTGGCGAATTTTTTGTCAAATAGAGGAAATAAAGTTACATCTAACTATATCTCCAGCCTTTCCTGTAGTATCTGCCTTGTCTCTGAGGTTATTGGGTTGTAATTGCAAGTTTTAATCAAGATATGACTTCAGTGTTTATGTTAATCATTAACTCAGAAATTAATGACATAATAAGATAGGAAGGTATTGCCATATTCCCTGTTTCAGGAAACACCAGCAATAATGAACACATGTGTATTCCCTTGTAAAAGAAACATTTACCGCTACTTGTTTTAATCTTCATAAACCATATCTTTAATCTATACAGGATGAATCACTTAAAACTTGCGCCCCAATATTTCTAAAATGGAAGGTTCTATTGAGGTACTGTTTTCACAGAAATGAAATGTAATGAAGGGCTCATAATTGCAGCCCATACGGAGACTTTAGTAATTATCAGAATGAATTAATTATTTCAGAAACTTACAGTTTTTTAATAGAACTACGCCTATTGGCATTAACAAAATAAAGCTAGAATAAATTAGAATGGTAATTATGATTTTTTCAAGTACAAGTAGTTTACGAGCTATCGTAGTATTAAAAATTATAAATACCGGCGGTTGTCTGCTTCCCGTGCCAGCATTAACTTAAGAGAAAGGGAATACACACATTCTTTGGATTCTTAACAAGAAAGTCTGTGTACAAAATTTCGACCACCAGCATCAATTCAAGCTTCTAGTCTGCCATGCAGGCCCCGATTTACAAATGGGTGGACTGGGCATTTGCCCAGGGCGCCAGTTTTTGAGGGGCGGCGATCGGCGGATCGAGTAATTATGGCCTGCGTGAATTACGTCTTAAATTCATTACACTCAAATTACCTTTACGTTCCACAAATTATTCCACCTCACCTAGCCAACTCATGTTTTTCAGTATTTAACCATAAGGACAAATTTCAGTGCTGCTGAATACAAAAAACGCGCTGCTAAAAAGCAGAGTGACGAACTTGAACTACATACTCAATAAAGTGCCTAAAATGGGAAAGTTCTTTACTTTGACTTGTTCAACTCCAACCTCGGAATCGGAATGCCAAAATGACTTAACAAAACATTGGACTTCGTCATCGGTCCCATTTAACTTGACACAAGAAGACGTACAAGGCTTAGATATACAGACTGATCAGCCCTGTGTTAGTATTAAATTGAACGATGAGCCTGAAGTTGTCCAGCAGCCGTTTGGAACTATTTCACAATCACAACCTGAGGTAAACTTGACTAATTCATTTCCTATAGAGGATCCTGCTACTTGGAATATCAAGTTAAATTCACTAGTTGAGAATGTTATTGAACATTGTCCAAAACAAAACGTAATGATGGATTTTTCGAATTCTCTGCGAACTTACAATGATGGTAAAATAACATTGCCTCAAATGGAGACGTTTTTAGAGATTGGTTATTGTATTCACAGTCAACTGGGAAAGTATTCTGTATTCAGTTCTGTTTATTTCAACCAGACAATGCAAAAACACATTTTGTACTGGCTTTAGTGACTGGAAGCACAACTACGAACTACTAAAAAATCATCAACATTCTCATGACCACAGGCGTAATGCTCTTACGTACATCACCATACAAAAACAGTTAATGCAGGTTGATAAAATTCTGTTTACTCAGTATGGAGAAGAGGTAAACTATTGGCGAAGCATAATCTCAAGAATAGTTTCTCTTGTACGATTTTTGGCAGTGAGGAGAAAATGAGGATTTTGGATCAACTTTAAATGATTTATATCTTGGATGCCTCGATTTAATAAGTGAATATGACCTTTTCCATGCCAGCACATCAAAAAATGTGGTAACAAAGGTCAAGAGAAAACCTCATACCTATTTTCTCAAATATGTAATGAATTTATTGAAGTTATGAGGAACTGTGTGCTTACAACTGTAATTGATGAAGTAAAAGAAGCTAGATACTGCTCTCTAATTGTAGATTCGACGCCTGATCGCTCTCACACTGACCAGGTTGGCTATTGTTTAACGATATGTACCTCAAACAGAGCCAAATCCTGTAGAAAGACTCATTAAGCTTCTGTCTGGAATATCACACACATCTGCTGGACTAGAAAAGGCTGTAGTTGACTGTCTGGAGAGTTTCGAAATCAACATCAAGAATTGTAGGGACCGAATTTATGATAATGTTTCCATTATGTCAGGAGTTTACTCAGGTCTTCAGGCCCGAATAAAGCAGCAAACTCTCCTTGCTGAGTACATACCGTGTGCAGCACATTCATTAAATCTTGTTGGTTCGGCTTCCGCAGAATGCTGCACTGCCACAGTAGTTTTCTTTGGCTTCGTCCAGGAGTTGTATAATTACTTTTCTGTGTCAACGTATAGGTGCAATATTTCGAATAAATTCTTGGCAAAAAACGATACGCCAGTGGTAAAATCTTTATCTGAAACCAGATGGTCTGCAAGAGCAGACGCTGTTATAGCTTTGGTAAAAGGTTGTGAAGAAATACGACAATCGTTGAGGCAGCTATCTGAAGACTCCAGTGTAAAACGTGCTTGTAGACTTGAGGCACAAAACCTTGAAACTAAATTTCAGAATTTAGAGACCACTTTTCTATTAGTTGTGTGGAATGACATTTTGGAAAGAGTTCACAAGTGTCCTAAAAACTTGCAGTATGAAAATATTAATCTTGAGAGGAGTAAAACAATTGAAAACGCTGGAAGGATTCATCAAATCGAAAAGGGAGGAGTTTGACATATATGAGCAATCTGCTTTGAAATTAGATGGATGTGATGTTCCAAGCTACTCAAGAGTAAGAAAACGGAAAATATTTGCAGATGAAACATGGGAGATTGAAGGAGACCTAGATGCAAGAACAAATTTCAAAAGTAATGTGTTCCTTAAAATAATGGACACACTTATAGGAAACTTAGCAAGAAGGAAAGAAGCATATGAATTCGTAGCTTCCAGATTTCAAGTGTTGCCTCTACAACTGACTTGCTCATCCGAATCATCAGAAGTGAGGAACGCTGGTTTGAAACTTAGTTCGCTGTACTCTGAAGATTTTGTAAATGAGTGTGTACACTTTATGTTGAACTCGAGGGATTCCAAAACTTGCCTAAAGTGTATTCTTTTATTAAGAAAACAATTTGTCAAGTACCTTTCCGAACCTTGAAAATGCAATTAGGTTGTTTTTGACCTTACCAATAACCAACTGTACTGCAGAAAGGGATTTTTCAGTTTTAACGGAGTAAGAAATGCAAAGAGGGCAACTCTTCTTAATGAAAAGTTAAGCTCATTAGTCCTTATGTGCACTGAAAAAGATTTAACTTTTAAAACCAACTATGATGAAATTGTTCAAAAGTTTGCTAGGAAAATATCAAGGAATTTTTTTTTTATGTAAAGTAGCATTCAATACAAGTAGCCTATAAACAAAACTTATATTTTTAAATGTGATCGAAATAAATTACAATAAATTAATGATAATTTATGTGTCTTATTTCTAAAATTATTTACTTACACACAAACTATCAAACTGAACCAACGGCTCTCTAAATAAAAACAGCCTGATTCTTATTTGGCTGTTACCTTTATTTGGCTTGATCAGGTTATTAAGAGAATTAACTTTATTTTCATAATATGCTGTTTTAAAACTCAATCTTGAAAACTGAAATCTCTAATTTGTAAACAATTTATTTTTAGAGGAACAGAGAAACGAGCGGGGGGTGCGGCTAAATATTGTTTGCCCATGGCGCTAACTACTTGAAATCGGGGCCTGCTGCCATGTAAAGACTGACGCACACGTCCTGACATTTCATCAGATATTTCAGCCCAGTCAGTAGAAATAAGTCGTTTCATATCATCCGGTGTAGTCGTTATGTCCTTGTAAACAGTGTCTTTTATCTTTCTCCAGAGCAAAAATCTAAAGGTGTTAAATCTGGTGAACGGGCCGGTCAAGGCACAGGTCCCCTTCGTCCAATGCAACGATTTGGAAACAATTGGTGAAGACAAGCTGTAGTACGTCATGACTATGTGCTGGATAGCCACTATGCTGATACATGTTCCTTCTAGTCTGCAGTGGAACGTATTTTAACATCTGTGGAAGTTGGTCTGTTAGGAGATTTAGATCCTTGCGAGAATCTAGTGCTCCTATGAAAAAAGGGCCCATGAGCTGATGGTTCACTATTCCACACCACATATTTGAACTCCATGGACGCTGCCGTTCGACCTGACGAAACCAATGGGGATTGTTTACGGACCAATAGTGCATGTTTCGAAAGTTTACTTGGGCATGATTTGTAATTTTTGCTTCGTCACTAAACAAGGGGCACAAGATTTACCTTGTATCTTAATATCCATGCACTAAAGTTAACGATTCTCAAAACCGTTTCCATGCAGTTCTTGATGGACAGAGACATGGTGCTCTACAGTAACAGCAACTAGAACATTAATTTCATCCACTTTTTCATTCACTCGTTTCTTTCTGCTACATTTACTAGGTGTTACACTTCCAGTTTCACGTGGTTGGTTGAAGAGGTTCACAAATAATTCCTCTTAAAGCAATAATCACCATAAACATTCACAAATAATTGTCGGTATGGGTGACGTCTATTGGGATATCGTTCCGCGTACAGAGCACAAGAACGAACAGCAGGTTTATCTACACATCGCCAATAAAATGTGTAGAGATTCGTCTATAGTTTGCCTATAATTCTACATTATTTGAAATTATCACATTCGCCACAAATTGTACCAAAAGCTGCTTGGCACTTTTGTACATAATAGAACTACACAGGTTTATTGGCTAAGTTATTAGACAAACGTATGTTAATGAGTAAGACGGGGAATATTTTATTACGGAAGACGGCAGCATGGGGTGAGGCATACAAAATTTAACGCTGGTTCTTCCATATAACAGACCACTCAGTCTGTGTGTCAGGAAGTGTACTGTAAACAACGCCTAGCCACTTCAGTAGTGCAGTCTGCTAGTCGCTATCGTTCTGTTCTGTACTTCTAGCAGCCAATCCCAGCTGAGATCGACAGTATTTGAGTGTATTTAATGCTACAACTCTAGTTCGATGGCTTCCAGCGAGTTAAATAACTTTTTCTGGAAAAATTTAGACATCCTGGAGTCTCTTAAAATATCTGGGTATTGAAAGAGAGCTAAAAACAACGGAAACCATTATTATTATTATTATTATTATTATTATTATTATTATTATTATTATTATTATTTTACAAGTTGCTTTACTGACACAGATAGGTCTTGACAACGAAGGGATGTATCATCATTATCATCATCATCATCATCATCATCATCATCATCATCATCATCAGTTTACCCTCTAGGTTCGGCTTTTCCCTCGGACTCAGCGAGGGATCCCACCTCTACCGCCTCAAGGGCAGTGTCCTAGAGCTTCAGACTCTTGGTCGGGGATACAGCTGGGGAGAATGACCAGTACCTCGCCCAGGCGGCCTCACCTGCTATGCTGAACAGGGGCCTTGTGGAGGGATGGGAAGATTGGAAAGGATAGGCAAGGAAGAGGGAAGGAAGCGGCCGTGGCCTTAAGTTAGGTACCATCCCGGCATTCGCCTGGAGGAGAAGTGGGAAACCACGGAAAACCACTTCCAGGATGGCTGAGGTGAGAATCGAACCCACCTCTACTCAGTTGACCTCCCGAGGCTGAGTGGACCCCGTTCCAGCCCTCGTACCACTTTTCAAATTTCGTGGCAGAGCCGGGAATCGAACCCGGACCTCCGGGGGTGGCAGCTAATCACACTAAGCACTACACCACGGAGGCGGACATTATTATGATTATTATTATTATTATTATTATTATTATTATTATTATTATTATTATTATTATTATTATTAAAAACACCAGGATTGAGAAGAGTAGAGAAAGATCTAAGTGTCAGACATCACATAACATTTCTGTGTAGAGCCACAGAGTAGGAAGCATACAGAATGGATAGTTGAGAAAGGCTCTTTTGAGCAGCAAACAACCAAACCCATCGCTTGCTGCCATATTGAAACCGAGTAAATGCGAGGCAGACGTCAGCTGAGGCGCTTTCAGGCAATGTAGAAACTTAAAAAACTTAACACCAGAGAATCTGAAACCGCCAATGTCCCTAGAATATTTTAAAATTTCCAAAACTCTCTTGAGGGGTCGAGTTGGTAGGATTGGGGGTATGAAACTGGGGCTCAGAATATAAAAAAGGCCGTGGCCTTAACTAAGGTTTTTCCTGGTGTGAAAATGGGAAAACACGGAAAACCATCTTCAGAGCTGCCGACAGTGGGATTCAAAACCGCTATCCTCTGAATCTCACAGGTGCGCTCCCCTAACACGCTCGGTGGATATGAACTAACTGATCTAACCACATATCGTGCCGTTCTTAAGTAACTGGGAAAAGGCCATGAATAATAATAATAATAATAATAATAATAATAATAATAATAATAATAATAATAATAATAATAATTGTTACCGGATTTAGTGGATCAGCAGAGGTGAAAGAAGGTGCGGGCTGGAGTGGGTCTAACTACAAGTCCGAAAGATGAATTTAAAATTTAAGTAAAGGTTATATTTTCAACTGATAACAAGATTTAACAATTTTCACTAGGTGAAATAACAAAGAAAAATCAGGTACAATGCAACTTTACAAACGAAAGCACAAGTTAAGGGGTCTTCACAAATTCTGGGCTACGAGCCCCAAAGTTTAACAATTCTTGAGCTCTCAGCTCACAACGACAAATCACCAAAGGGCAGAAAACCCCTAATTACATGGAGCACTTGCTCCCACCTCGTAATGTCAAGCCTCCTAGAGGCACCTTTCAAAATACCAGAAAGAGCTGACCCGCTCTCAATTGTCCAAGCCTATTAAAGGCAATAACAGATTATTACACTAAACTGCCATCAAGGCAAAACTTATAATGGAACAGGGGTACCTCGTACCCAATAATAATAATAATAATAATAATTGGTCCAAGAGGATACTACTATCACTGCGGGCAAGTATAGTATAGTATATTTTGCATTAACTTATACTGTAAGCATTAAAACGTTAGAGCCATACCTTGAAATTTCTTGATATCACATTCCTTTATTGTTACGATCCCTTAATAAACTTGAATTTTCACAAGTCTTCTTGATAAAACATTTATTACACAAACTTTTAAATTGGTAACTTTTCACACCCGTAAACTGAAAATCAGTACTATTGTCTGTTTTAGACTTGGATACTTTATTCTGTAAATTCTGGAGTTTATCCTCGGAGCAATTTTAATTGCCTTCAATTTTTCTCCTCCAGGGCTGTGAACTAATAAATCAACTTAACTTCAACAAAGCAGTTGCTTTACAATACTGTGAAAACTTTACTGGTGCTAGAAATTCCATTATTTTCATCCTAAACAACAAGACATGTTAAATTAAATACATACATTTGTTTTACTGTCTACTTTGTACAGAAGTAGAATGAGCCCACTGAATTGAGTTTTCATTTAAGTAAGGTTGGCACAAACGGCTCATAATGAGACCAAGGAGTACAGTTTAGCATATGCTTCAATAATAATAATTTCCTGTTCACCTACTTATTTTCAGTTAGTTATTCTTAATATTATATTTTGTTGATTTGGTGTGCTGAATAATGTTGAAGCAGCAACTGGTTTAAAAAATATAAAACAGATGTCCCAAATTGCACACCACAAACTGTGCAATGTTTATGTAAATATATGGCAAACTTTATAACATACCAGTTGCGGAGCATGGATAAAAGGTCTGGGGGTTCACTGCTTTGGAAAATAACGTGTTCAAATTTGTTGTTACTTAATGTTTACATAGATGTAAAATAGTTACAATGCTTGATTTGCAACGCGAATTTCCTTATAAAGCACACGGCTGCAGCCCGAAAATCTTACTAAAACAATGAAGAATGACAGAGGGAGAATATACCCCACCCACCCCAAGGTGCAATTATTTTAAGCTGATCCAGTTTCCTCTGATTTGGAAGACGTTGCTTGCGCAGGAATAACTGCTTCAGGAACGTGTTAGGTAGACTACTATTATGTATATCTTGACGTATTTTGCTGCTTACTTTTTATAAAACACACGTATTATAAATTAAAATGACATTAATTACATGAACTTATGCTACGTGCGCCTATTGATGCTATAGGCCTACAAATCGTAGTTACCAAAATATTCTACAGTCGGACCGCGATAATCCGGCACGCATCAGAAATCGACATTTTCTCGTATTTCGAGGGATTTATCGCTTGCCACGGTTGGTAGTAGAGTCGGACGCATTTGAGAGGTATCGTATCCATTCGGCGTTCCGTCAGTCACTATTGTCTGCATCACTGCGCGAGCATGCTCTTGCCTGAATCAGCCAGTCGCTATCGTGCTGGTATCACTACGATTCTTCGTTCACGTAGACCTACAGTTACAGTACTTACATTTGGATCAGTGCGGTGAGATTTTCTTTTACAGCTTTTTAATAAATTCCTTGTACTCTATCAACGTTCAGCTGTGTGTACGACTGATAAAAATCCACAGGCAAGCAACTCAATGTTGAAAATATCTTAGGGATGTGAGTTATGAATTTTAGGCAAATAAAATACAATAAACTATGAGGATATATTCTTTATTTCTAAAAGTTACAACTTTTCTTAATCATTGTTATCCGGTCGATTAGATTAACAGTTTGCCATATTCTACCACTACGAGCGCTAATATTAGTCAATTCAGAGTTTCACTTAAGCCCTTATAACCACATTCGGTGTGGACATTTAAAAAAAAATCAAGAATCGCCTGATGGTACTGAACCAGGGAACATATTCCAGAAATGACTATGTTTAATTTGGCTAGGATTTAAATAAAAAAGAAAACGAGTTAAGGAACGGGCGATGTTTAGTTTGATAGAGCTATCCAAGACTCACAATTTGAAACCTCTCTCTTCAACATTCGGCATAATTGAGGAAATTGCTTAATTTTACGATTTAGGTTTGTCTTCTAAGAAATATTTTCACTGTTAATAGACTGCAGCACAGTGAAAAGTTTGTACGTATAGCGAATATTTTTCCTAAACAGAACATGGGCTGAGGATTCGACAGCCTTTAACACCTTTGCGAAATTCGCGGAGAAGAGACAACAATACGACGTTGCTGAAGTTACGAAACTCCACATTATACGAAATATTTTGTGTCGAAAAGAGCTCAATCCAAGAATGATTTTAACATCCCCACAAAGTCACAAATGGCTCAGAAGAAAATTCAAGTTATTCCATCAGTGATAGATACCAGTCCGAGATGTTACGCGCCCTCGGCCTCAACAAGCGCCTGCCTTAAGCCTATAGACAGTGATTCAGATTGAACTGTATCAAATTCTTGAAATTTAATAATATTATTATTTGATTAAAATTAACATGTTCTTGCTTTTTTCAAAACTATTGTGTTTTCTTATTTTATAATAGGCCTACAAAAAAGACTGAAATTGAAGTTTGCTAAAACTTTCAGCTTTAAAGTGATTTAAATCTGCAGTACCATATACTTTAATTTTCTGTACTGTAATATCTACTAGGGGCTGCCTGGCCGAGGCGGTAAAGGCGTGCTCGGTTCGAATCCCCGTCAGGAAGTCGTAAAATTTAAGAAATGAGATTTCCACTTCCGGAGGTGCATATGGCCCTGAGGTTCACTCAGCCTACACCAAAAATGAGTACCAGGTTAATTCCTGGGGGTAAAGGCGGCCGGGCGTAGAGCTAGGGCTCTATCCCATCACGTGCCGAGGTTAACAATGGTGGAAGCCTTTACCTTACGCTCCTCCAAGGGCCGTCATGGCCTGTACGGAGGTGACTTTGCTTTTGTTTTTCTAATATCTTCTGTTGTATTAATAAACAACAATTACTCGTTTTTGTATGTCAAAACTGTAGTTTTTTAATTTTTATCCCTTCGTCTAAACCAAGTTTCACAATGACCTTGATAATCCGGCGTATTTGATAATCCGGCAATGGCATATCCCCGAGCATCCCGGATTATCATTGCGGTTAATTACATCAGAACCGGAAAATCGTGAAATTAAAATCCCTTCAAAACATACTGCAAATATTAACCGCGCGCTCTGAGTCAGTGCTTCGGCTAATTTCAGAACTGCTCGATGTAACTCGTGTCTATCGCTGGTCCAGTTGCAAACCATTCCTGGGCTACGTTTTCCCTGCTCCTCATAGCCTCTCGCTGCGCACACCCTCCTTACGTTTCACAACCCTGTGCCCTCAGTCCTGAAATTGAACCTCTTCGCTGGTTCCGAGGAGCAACTGAGTGTTAATGTCAAAATTATCGCTGCGTGCGCGAATATAGAGAACTAATTAAAGGAAAAGGCTCTTTTTTACTTGTCGTTGGTAGTCTTTTGGAAAACTGAAAAGGATTGTCTTTATTTGTGATAGAATAATTTCTGGAATTAGGCGTTGAGCAACATCGACTGTCTTCCTTCTCACAAATATTCATTGACAAGCGTGCAAAATTACAAATATTTACAAATGTAACATTCAGAATGTTCACTGAGTTTCTCTCATCGGTTGGTCGGCAGGCGCGCCCAGCTTATCTGCCTCCCGTTGACTCATCGCTCCCCGCTCCGCTGCATAGCAACAAGGAGAGAACTTCGCTCACTTTATCATGCATGACATGAGTTAACAAATGAAATTAAGAAAATAAGAATTAAGAAAATTAGTAATTAAGAATTAAGAAAATAAGCTTATGATCACGAGGATGCAATTCTTAGATTACAGTTACTTTGTATGGTATGTGCTATTCGAAACCGCACCTTCGTTTCCAAGTTGTCTTAGGGATTTTGTTGACGAATGTCCTAATCTTTTTGCGATTTCACTTACTTTTTCCTCGTTAAGTACACTGTTTTAACACTTCGATTTTTTCGAGTAAAGAACCAGTTTCTCTCAATTTGTTTACGAGTTTCCGCACGGTCTCTTTATGTGGAGGGCGTACATTTGGAAATTGTGTTACAAATCAACTAACGACTTCTCATCAGGACTCAGTTTTCATATAATTATCGTACATAAATACCCTTTCCTCTACCGTGTACACACGGGGGAGGGGGGATTATGAGAATTATACCACTTCACAACTCGAGAACAGTTGGAACGACAGATCAACACTTAATACACATTCTAAGCACGGACCTGAACTGCGAAGTCCGGGCATTCCCGTGCTGTCGCTGAGCTGTGTAACGGGAAGTGATGAGTCAACGGGAGGCAGATAAGCTACCGGTCAATCGATGAGAGAAACTCACTATATCAAATAAAGTATTAACTTGAATGCACATACTGAAAATGAAAACCCACAACCTGTTTTCCAGTCAATGACCGGGTCAGGGGTGGGATGAAGGAAGCCCCCAAATTGCGGCGAGGACATGAATTGTGCCGGCTGCCGAGGCCTGTCGCACTCCTCTAGGCAATGATTAATGACTGACAGATGAAATGATAGTGGAGAGTGTTTCTGGAATGAAATATGACAGGGAAAACCGGAGTACCCGAAGAAAAACCTGTCCCGCCTCCGCTTTGTCCAGCACAAATCTCACATGGAGTGACCGGGATTTGAACCACGGCATCCAGCGGTGGCAGGCCGGCGCGGAAAATGAAAATGAATGGAAAATGAATCTTACTGTACCGTACTGTAGGAATGTATGTTTGCATGACATATTTACCAACTCCTGGAGTGAGATATATTTAAGGTCCATTTTCCTTTTCACTCGCGCATAGGAAAATGAACTCATCGAAAATTGTTCTGATGAACTGCATATCAATATATGGCTGGGAGGCGTGATCAGTCTTAAGGCAAATAATGCATAGGAAGAACATTGTCTCATTCGCGGTTTTGGCACAGGAGTGTCGATATACGCTCACTCTGCATTCAAGGACACGTGAGTATCAGTTCCCGCTTGTCAGTAGGAAATATTTTCTGCTCCTGGTTTTGGTTTGGCACACAGGTGTCCATAAAGTGCTTGGTAAGCCTTTTCACCTTTATGTGCATGAAACTCACACAGTCATTGTACGAGGTAGGCATAATAGAAAATGGTTATACCGAGCTCGATAGCTGCAGTCGCTTAAGTGCGGCCAGTATCTAGTAATCAGGAGATAGTGGGTTCGAACCCCACTATCGGCAGCCCTAAAGATGGTTTTCCGTGGTTTCCCATTTTCACACCAGGCAAATACTGGGGCTGTACCTTAATTAAGGCCACGGCCTATTCCTTCCCATTCTTAGGCCTTTCCTATCCCATTGTCGCCATAAGACATATCTGTGTCGGTGCGACGTAAAGCCAATAGAAAAAAAAAAGAAAATGCTCCTGTTCTCTTTCTTGCCAGGATGCTGCTCTCTTGAAACAAGAACTGGTCGGTAATTGTGATGAAAGAGCAAACTTGCCGTGTAAATACGGCAGACAAGCTTTGTTCAATTCTTCTTCTTATTTTTCTATCGCTTTTCACACACCTGCAGGTCGCGGGTGCGAACTGTATCGCACATGTGTATTTGGCCCTGTTTTACGGCCGGATGCCCTCCCTGACGGCAACCCTATATGGGGGGATGTAATCATTTTTGCGTGTTTCTGTTGTGGTTCGTAGTGCAGTGTGTTGTCTGAATATGAAGAGAATAAACAAACACCCAGTCCCTGGGTCAGGAGAATAAATCAGAGTCGATTAAAATCCCCGACCCGGCCGGGAATGGAACCTGGGACCCTCTGAACCGAAGGCCTCAACGTTGCCCATTCAGCCAATGAGTCGGACAGGTGAGCTTTGTTCAATACAACACATTATTTTGCAATACATAATTTACGAAAAGTATGCTGGTGGTAAAAACTTTTAGATTTCATACTTCATCCCCAGAATAGTTGCTTGGTACGTTTGCCTGACAAAAGGACATGATCTTTGAGTCAAAATACCTCTGAAAAATTCGTACTGCTGATTCACTTCAGTCAAGTCCAACGTTCGAAGATTCTTGGCTTCATCGGCGGGCAACTAGACAAAACTGATATTCAACAGGAAATGAACTACCGAAGACTGTTCCATAAATATTCTCATCACTTGCTAAGAATGCAAGTATTGCAGATCATACGTTAAGTTTTTATACAGTTCAGTAACTATATGTAATTTGACTGAAAATCTTTGAGTGAAAGGCATCGTTGAGGGAGAAATGCACTGTGTAATCACTCCCTTCCATTACCAATTTGGAATTCCTTGTGTAACACGGCGTGTTTGAAGTGCACTGGTAAATATTAGCGAACAAACTACAGGAAATTGTCACGCACGGACAGCTGCTCCCTCATGTTTGTCAGTCAACTCCAAGCTTACTACTCTGTCGCTTCTCTCGACCAAGCCTCCACAACACCCACACTTGTTCTTTCTGCTTCACCCCCTGCGGGTGGGGGACGCACATGTAGAATACACCCGCGGTATCCCCTGCCTGTCGTAAGAGGCGACTACAAGGGGCGACCAAGGGATGATTGAATTAGAACCATGACACTACTCTTGATTCGTACCATCATGCGGGGAACACCATGGGTTGCATGTACTTGCGAGTAGTATCACTAACTTGGTACGAAATAGGTTTGTGATTAGTTGCAGTAAAAAGCCTGGCCTGGTGGATTCCAGTACCCGTGCGTTGTACCCATGTGGGCAACACCGCGGGTCTGGGCGTAGCCTGTGAGTTGTACCACTATATGAGCGACACCGTGGGTCCGCGTTGCCTGTGATTAGTACCCACTATGTGAGGAACACCACGGGGCGCTTGGGACCGGCACCCGTGACTAGTACACCTAGGTGAGAAAACTCATCGGTTTGCGTTGGCTGTAAGTGGCGCCATTGTGTGCGAAAAACCATAGGTCTGCGTTACCTGTACGAAGTACAATACTTGTGAGTAGTACCGTCTTGTGTGGAACACCGTGAGTCTTCGCTACTTTTGATTAGTACCCCAAAATGACAAATACCATGGTTCTACTTTACTCGCGACATGTACCATTCTGTGGGGCCTTAGTCGTGGATTTTGCACCCCTCTAGACATCAATCATCATTGTGCTTTATAAGTGGTCCCTTGGTCAGTAATACTATTATTCACGATCTTTTTAGCGTCTGCTCCACTGTTTTTGTTTGTTTGTTTTTTGTAGGGTTCCTGTCCATCCATTCATTCTTCACGACATTTTTTATTTTATTTTGGTCAGTGGATGAATCTGAATTTTTTGTTATTTCATTTCGTACCATTAGGGGCCGATGACCTCGATGTTAGGCCCCTTTAAACAACAAGCATCATCATCATCATCATCATCATCATATTTCTGCTTCTCAGCTTATGAGCTATTTTGATACAACTCTGTGCGAATGCCCGCGTTCATCCATCTCCTTGAAATTTGAACATCGTGTTAATCTAATATGCATGTAAAATACGACTTGAATTGCCATCCTTGTGAATAACGTTCCTTGATTTTGTTGTTGGTTCGTGTAAAGTGCTTGGAACACGTCTATCATCATGCAGACATCTGGCAGACGTGGGAGAATATCCTTCCGAATGCGTCGATCAAGTGATCCCTAATAATACTATTAAAATGAGCAAGAACTCAGCTCGGATTTCGAAGGAAATTATATCCAGCATAAGGAAGAGAAATCGACTCTACACTATGTGGAAAGAGAGCCCAAGCGACAGCAGAAGGAAAATAATATAGGCTGGTTAGAAACAATACAAATCTACAATCCACGAAGCTTACAGAACGTACGATTAGGCTTCAGTCCAAAGGAAATGTGGCCATTTATTAGAAGCAAAGTTGGCAAAAACGCACCACTGAATTTTAAATACAACGGACTCTCCCTTTCCAAATCGCAAGACTGCAAACACGTTTAACTGTAAATTCAAAAATAATTTATCTCCACCTGCCACCTAGCCATTCTATATTTCTCAGAACAGGAAGTTCGAAATAGCTTGCGGAGAACCCGCCTCCATGCTGTGACAGGCCCAGACTTTATACCTGCTCGGATTTTCCACTACTTGCAGACGCGCTGGCGCCCTCATCGTGTGCTCTGCACTAGTGTACAAGCTATCCATTAACACCAGGTCTCTTCCACGGGAATGGAAACATGCTAACGTTGTCCCTGTGTTCAAAGATAGGGCTGCGTTCAAAGATAGGGATAGGGAAGACATGGACAACTATCGCCCTATTTCACTAACGTCTGGCATCTGTAAACGGATGGAGCGCCTGGTTGCCAAGAACATACCGCAATTCCTGAGCGAACGAACCCTGTTAAATCAAAGCCAACATTGTTTCGTTCTGAGAAAATCTTGTTCAACTATTTTAATAAAGGTGTTTATGATTGACAGAACTCTCTAGAACTGACTAACGGCTCCGAAGTAGATTGCGTTGCTCTGAATTTGGGCAAGGCTTTTGACCGAGTTCCTCATCAAAGACTATTGTTAAAACTTAGCAAACATGGCATCGAAGGCACACTGATGACATGGTTGAAGTCATTCCTGGTGGGTCGAACGCAGTTTATCGTGTATGGCGGGGCGAGGTCACAGAATACAGTGGTAACTTCGGGAGTATCACAGGGGTCGGATATTATCCCATTTTTTTTATACGCTATGTGTTAATGGGGTCATGAACAGGAGTTATGTACATACAAATTGAAAGTGTAAGATTGTATATATCGCCGGTGAGGAAATAATACCTGTTATGTCACAATGCTCTTCCTGATCATTATTTCTTTAAGATTGGTCACGCCTCCCAGCCGCATATGGACACACAATCCATCAGAACAATGTTCGTTGTGTTCATTTTCTTATGTGGGAGGTAAAGGAAAACATACGGAGATTTTTACATGTACAGTAACTTATATTTAATAAACCGAGATGGGGACACTTCTGCGTATGTAGGCCTTGCTCTTTCTCCATCTCCCGTCCACGATTTGTATCAACAATTTTCGGAAATAATAATAATAATAATAATAATAATAATAATAATAATAATAATAATAATAATAATAATAATGGAGGCATTTATCTCGTGTTTTCATTGTGTTCTGATATGATACAGGAGGTCCGATCAAATACCAAACCAACATTAAAAACCTGTGCAAATGGTAAATCTTAGCGTTTCCCTGTAAGTGGCGCTATATGCTGGTTACTTTCCGAGTAACTAGACATATGCCAAACATTCCTTGAACAGTTATCCCTCAGTGGCTCCAAGTATGCGAGTATATAAAGTATGTGTTACGACTGTCGAGATGACTGAATATTACGAACAGTGTGTCAACATTCGCTTCAGCTTTAAACTCGGGAAAACATTTACGGAGACACACAGTAGTGTTGAAATCATCCACCGGGATAGAAGAAAGTGTGGCAAGTCAGATCTAACGTGAAAGTGTCGTTAACAGCTTTTTGTTTACATCAGTGGTGTTGTGTACAATGAATTAAACGGTGAACTCCTGGTATTATCTTGAAGTCTTCACACGTTTAAGAGAGAATACCAGGACATCAGTTGATATGAGAATGTTTGAAGAACACAAAGGCAACTGTACTGCTTTATCTACTCTACCCACCTAACCTAGCCCTGGCAGACATATTTAGTCCTCAAACTAAAAGTAACCCTGTAGGCACAGTGATTTCAGTTAATGAAGATCAAACTGAAATTGCAGGTGGAAAATCACGCGATTCCCTAAATTACCTACGAGATCGGCTTCTATAAGCGGAAGCGTCGTTCAGAGCGTTGTATCAGTAGAGGAAGAGAGTACTTCGAAGGTGACAGAGCTAAAATTGGCTTCAGTTATTTTGCTTATTTTTTGAACAGGCCTTGTATTCCACAATGAACATTACCAGAGACAATAAGTAAATCAGCTTTGCATCCAGAATAGTGAAGATGATTGCGGGGGTGAGTCCATGTTGTTTGCTGTCGAGCACCTAGAAATGTAGCTATTCATCTAGCGACCGTTGAAACCAAAGGTAACCTGTGGGTAAATCCAGACCTAATTAATGTTATCTTCTTATGAATTGACGGGCCTGCCTCAAATGATGAATGATCGATACCACTCGAGATTATTACTCGCTCAGTTATTAGTCACTGCTGTGTTCATGAGGGTGATTTCTTTTAATATCCCAAGTGGAATATTCCCTGACCTGATTATTCCTAGGAACTTAAGAACAGCTTTTATTTGTTCACTGTCATTCTCAAACGGATTTGCGAGTTCCCGTTGAAGGATTTTCCTGTAGCAGTTCAATAATAATAATAATAATAATAATAATAATAATAATAATAATAATAATAATAATAATAATAATAATAATAATAAATTATTAGTATTATTATTATTGTTATTATTATTATTATTTTACGTCTCACTAACTAGCTCTTAACGGTTTTCGGAGACGCCCAGGAGCTGGAATTTTGTCCTACATGTGTTCTTTTACGTGCCAGTAAATCTACTGACACGAGGCAGACGTATTTGAGCACCTTCAAATACCACCGGACCGAGCCACGATCGAACCTGGCAAATTAGGGTCAGAAGACCAGCGCCTCAACCGTCTGAGCCACTCATCCCGGCAAGTAGTAGTTTAAGAACTCTGTATTGTCACAGGTGAGTGTAAATTATTATGTCAAGATTATCACAACAAACCCAGCGAAGACTTCACTCGTAGTTTATGGTTATTCTTATCAGCGGGACTACGAATTTTTTGACATGCCATATTTTAATTGGTTGACAATAAACATTGCTAACTTGTACATAAATCGTGATCATAGTTTCCACATTGTAGAAATGCTAATTCATTAGGTCTTTTTTTTTGTATTTGTCATTTTCTAAAACTGTAGGTCATTATTTGGTCATTTTATGGAATTTATTTGACTAATTTATACATTTTAATTCTTTTTTTTTTACATGTTTAAGGATTTTGAATTATTTTGTTGTATTGGATATTGTCGCATTTTTTGTTTTCTTTTGTTATTCAGAAGTTCCCGACTTACCAGACCACATCACAGAAAACACATTATTGAAATAAAAACTGAATTTGCAGTGTTAAACAACAGGCTCAAATATTAACCGATATTTATGTGCATATTCATTAAAGTATGAAATCAGATTAGGTATCTGTCTATTGTCATTTCTTGATGGATGCAGTATTTTTGTGTCCGTCTCTTGGTAAAGGCCAGAGAAAAGTGTAGCTTTCATCGAAGTCCCAGTCTCACCCATGGCTGTGACAATATGGAAGCTGCTGGGGTATGGGTGGTGCTGAGTAATGAAATGACATTTGGAGCACAATCAGTGTGTCTGAGTGTTATGAAAGGTGTTGCTCATAGGATCAGTCATATTGCAGTAACACCTTCTGGTCCAGTGAGGAAAGCAATGGAAAACTACCTCACTCTTCATCCTGCCTAGTACGCTTCATTTAGGCTCTGCCATTAGATTTTGTGGTTTCCCTATAACTGCATAGCCTTTGGTGGTGCTATTTGGGGATCCAACCAGCCTCTGGACCGATGACCTAACAGACAGACATCCATTAAATTTAAGTTAGTATAGAAAGACGCAGTCTGTTTGCATTTGTTTGTGTGTGAAAATTATGTCAAAAACATAAATATAGCCACTACCAATGCAATTAGTAAATTGATTGCAACATTTCGTTTAAAATTTATATGTCTTTTTTAATCGGATAATTTTACTGGAATTTTGCCGTCGTTTTATAGATCATTTTAAAACATTTTTAGGTCAACAAAATTCTGGCCTTGGTTATCAGATTCTTCGGAACAACAATGACATGTATGCATAAAAGAGAAGAGTATCAAGTGTCTCCGTCCAGTGAAGATCACTGCTAATCATTTCATAATTTGCCGACATGCTCATAGTTAAGCTCAGACGTAGTGGCTATGGTTATGCGTGAAAGGTTACACGCATGCAGGAAATGAGCAGGAAGTGATATTTTTGTTCCTGTTCACCAGGTTCCCGAAAAAGTAGTTCAAGTACCTGCGTGTAAAGAGGATACAATTTCATATCTCGGATGTCAAGCAATGATATTTAAGCAGTTCACTGAACCTTGTTAGGAAGAAACGCGTTTGGGACTAGTCTTCTATAACTATTGATATCGTGGTAATAACAACGAGAGCTTCAGTTTTATATGGAAATCATACCACAAGGGTTTGAAATTTAATTTTAAAAATCCCAAATGCATTGGCCGTATTTCGAACCGCGGCCACCTAGGTGAAAAGCCATTCGACAATGCCACTTGGCTATCACGTACCCCACGCTGGAGGCTGATCAAAGTTCCAAGACCATTTCATGCATCAGTTTTCAAGAAGCTTTGATAAAATTTTCTGATAAGTCTACTTTCCTTGAGATAAACGGCGAAGATGAACACGGTGTAGAATGCTAGTGTTTGGAAGACAAGATCCTATTACTCATTTGCGACATGGGTGATTCTTCTTTGCTGACGGAACATTTGACTGATATTACGAACCAATAATTTATCAGTTGTAGCCTACATTAACCATCGAGGAGGACTGCTCAGTAGGACTTCCTTTAAAAACAGTAATCACCACCACCAATCACCCCTACATCAATCATTTATATTTTGGAAGGTCGACAAATGAAAACAAACGTTTTCCTAGTATTGTTCGCTTTTCTCCAAGAGAAGCGTAACTATGATCGGTGGAAAACGGTAAATAAAAATGTAAACCGACTCTGGGATAGGTTTAAAGCAATTGCTGAGGATTGTGAAAACGGTTTTGTACCTTTAAAGGTGGTAAGGAATGGCAAAGACGCACTATATTCTAACAGAGAAATAAAGAGACTAAGAAGGAGGTGCAGATGGAAAGAAGAGTTAGAAATGGCTGTGGAAGTCAAGGCCCCACACCGCTGGCTGCGCAGAAGCATGTGACTGGGAAGACACGTCCATACGCGTACCGCCATGTTGCGGGCGCTCCTCAGCTTGACGCGGAGATCGTATGGAATTCATGCTTTAACTTACATTTCGCACACATGAAAACATTCGCCTTATAAAACTGACAGCCTACACCGACTACCGTGTACACACGCAATAAATATACATAATATCAAGACTGTGGTAATATTAAAATGTACTTCTGTATAAAAACTGAACAATCTACACAAATCCTTTGGATAGCCTATAGGTGGCGCACATAAAAAAAAGAAACCTTTAGCAGACTGAATAAGAAGACTGAAAAATACACTACTACAAAAATACACTAGCGGTATATCGAAAATGTCCGGCTCCATGGCTAAATGGTTAGCGTGCTGGCCTTTGGTCACAGGGGTCCCGGGTTCGATTCCCGGCAAGGTCGGGAATTTTAACCTTGATTGGTTAATTTCTCTGGCACGGGGGCTGGGTGTGTGTGTAGTCTTCATCATCATTTCATCCTCATCACGACGCGCAGGTCGCCTACAGGAGTCAAATCAAAAGACCTGCACTTGGCGAGCTGAATATGTCCTCGGACACTCCCGGCACTAAAAGCCATACGCCATTTCATTATTTTTCGTCTCGAAAATGATCATGTTGCTCACTTTAATATAAGGGTCATGTTCGTAATTGATGCGTTTGAACATTGTACGCATGGCAAGAAGGCCAGACTCAAAGGACGAGAATCACGTGGCACTGTCTCTTGAGAAACGTAGGATCAACAATTATTTAGCTTTATTGAAAATATGAAGACATGTTCAAAACGCGGTCTACAACTTAAGTATGATTATTTATCGTGAGATAAAAATTACCTACCAAGCTCGATAGCTGCAGTCGCTTAAGTGCGGCCAGTATCCAGTAATCGGGAGATAGTGGGTTCGAGCCTCACTGTCGGCAGCCCTGAAGATGGTTTTCCGTGGTTTCCCATTTTCACACCAGGCAAATGCCGGGGCTGTACCTTAATTAAGGCCACGGCCGCTTCCTTCCAATACCTAGGCCTTTTCTATCCCATCGTCGCCATAAGACATATCTGTGTCGGTGCGACGTAAAGCAAATAGCAAAAAAAAAAAAAAAAAAAAATTACCTGTCTCTCAGCAGACTGGAGAACACACAAACTCATGTACCGATAACAATAATCTTCAATATCAACAAAAAGGAAACCTGTGAAATAAAATATTTCTATGAAAGGTACATTCCCCGGTCTAGAAAGCCAAGAATAACGGCCGAGAGGATTCGTCGTGCTGACCACATGACACCTCGTAATCTGCAGGCCTTCAAGCTGAGCAGCAGTCACTTGGTAGGCCATGGCCTTTCTGGCCTGTTGTGCCATGGGGTTTGGTTTGGTTTGGATATGAAATACCGTAATTGGATGAGTAGAAGTTAAATTATCATGTTTGTGTGATTTGGATTTAGGTAAATGCTACCTGACATTCGTTACACTGGTACTAGTCTTCTATTGTGTATTTCCAAAAATGAAAATAATGTCTAGGGTTAGTTTGAGTTTCACTGCGTGGTTTAGGCTCAAGTTTTATTTTTTACAATTTGCTTTACGTCGCACCGGCACAGATAGGTCTTATGGCGACGATAGGATAGGAAAGGCCTAGGAATGGGAAGAAAGAGCCCGTGGTCTTAATTAAAGTACTGTACCAGCATTTGTCTGGTGTGAAAATGGGAAACCACGGAAAACCATCGTCAGGGCTGCCGACAGTGGGGTTCAAACCCACTATATCCCGGATGCAAGCGGTTAGGACCGCGCAGCTGTGAGCTTGCATCCGGGATATAGTGGGTTTGAACCCCACTGTCGGCAGCCGTGGTTTCCCATTTTCACACCAGAATAGCATATTAACAATTGTATTATTTTATTATAAAGCATGTGCGAAAAATTGGAGAAATTAAGACATACGATACTAATAAATCATTTTTCAGAGAATTGATAATTTGAAGCAAATCCTTACGCTAATATTAGGTTTTATCAAATTGTATCAATCATATATTACGGATTCTAGGCCCAGGTTTATCAAATTTGTAATACCGCTACACAGTTTGTATGAAAAATATGTAGTCTTTTTCAGAACAGCTTTTTAGTTCTAAACAATTATCCCCGATGAATTGGAAAAAGGCAAACAAGAAAAATAAGCCTAAATATTCTAAATTTCATGTCCAAGCGATCTCTGATTCAACCGCCCTATAAACTGTTCAGTTCGCGATTATGGTAAATGACAGTTATTTTTTAACAGTTCAATTTCTACTCACATGTGAAAAAAAATAGCAGATCCCTTCTGATAGTCTGTACAAATGAAGGCTGGACACGAATTCACCCTCGTGAATATCTTTTCATTCCACAGGTAATGCCTAACTTTCGGCCTAATATTGCCGATCAATTTAACTAACGTAATGTATCAGCTCCCACATTCCTCGAAAATATTTGACAATATATTATCACTCCGTCACATATAATACCAAACCGGATCCACTAACAGGCATGATTCAAATCGAAAACATGCAAGGGTCTGTAAACATTACCACGTGCATTCGAAGCTGAAGCGCCCGCAACATGGCGATGCGCGAAAGTGTTCAATATTCCACTTAGCATCAGCGCGCCCTGTGATTCTAGATAAGTAATATTGAAGTCTTTGGTGGAAGTAAGGAGTAACTGAGGGAACATACTACGAAATTGAATCTAGCAAAGAAATCAGCTAAGCATAACCCGATGCCAAGCATAATTGGCAGTCATACAAATTTTAATGAAAAGTGGAAGGATATTTATAGGTACTTACAGTCAGAATGAAATTCCAGGAACCATTAATGAACAAGGGGAGTGTGTATACGAGGATCTTCAAAAGGCAGAAATATTCAGTCAGCAGTGTGTAAAGATTGTTGGTTAAAGAGAATGTCCAGTTAGACGAGGTTACTAATAAGAAAGAGGTATTACAATTTACCTATGTAAACAATGACATTTACAATAAGATACAAAAGTTGAAAAATAGAAAAGCGGCTGGAATTGATAAGATTTCGGCGGATATATTAAAGACAATGGGTTGGGATATAGTACCATATCTGAAGTACTTATTTGATTATTGTTTGCATGAAGGAGCTATACTAAATGAATGGAGAGTTGATATAGTAGCCCCTGCGCATAAAGGAAAGAGCGACAGACATAAAGCTGAAAATCACAGGCCAGTCAGTTTGACATGCATTTCATGTAAGCTTTGGGAAAGTATTCTTTCTTATTATATTACACATGTTTCCGAAATTAATAACCAGTTCGATAGAAGGCAGTTCTAGTTTAGGAAAGGTTATTCCCCTGAAGGGAGCCTCCGTGGCCCAGGCGGCAGCGTGCCGGCCTCTCACTGCTGTATACCGTGGTTCAAATCCCGGTCACTCCGTATGAGATTTGTGCTGGACAAAGCGGAGGCGGGACAGGTTTTTCTATGGGTACTTCGGTCTTCCCGATCATCTTTCATTCCAGAAACACTCCACTATCATTTCACTTCATCTGTCAGTCATCAATCACTGCCCCAGAGGAGTGCGACAGGCCTCGGCCAGCCGGCACAATTCATAACCTCGCCACAAGTTGGGGGCTTCATTCATTCCATCCTGGCCCGGTCATTGACTGGAAAACAGGTTGTAGGTTTCCATTCATTCATTTCCACTGAAGCTCAACTTGTAGGATTGCAGCAAGATATAGCAGATATCTTGGATTCAGGAAGTCAAATGGATTGTATCGCGATTGACCTGTCTAAGGCATTTGATAGGGTGGATCATGGGATACTACTGGCAAAAATGAGTTCAATAGGACTGGACAAAGGAGTGACTGAATGGGTGGCTATATTTCTAGAAAACAGATCTCAGAGAATTAGAGCAGGCGAAGCTTTATCTGACCCTGTAATAATTAAGAGGGAATTTCCTCAAGGCAGTATTATTGGACCTTCATGCTTTCTTATATATATGATATGAGTGAAGAAGTGGAATCAGAGATAAGGCTTCTTGCGGATGATCTTATTCTGTATAGAGTAATAAATTAGTTACATGATGTGAGCAACTGCAAAATTACCTCGATAATGTTTTGAGATGGACAGTACGCAATGGAATGATGATAAACGGGGTTAAAAGTCATGTTGTGAGTTCCACAAATAGGAAAAGTCCTCTCAGTTCCAATCACTGCGTTGATGAGGCGAAAGTTCCTTATGAGAATCGTTGTTAGTAACTGGGTGTTAATATAAGGGAAGATCTTCATTGGGGTAACCACTAAAATGGGATTGCAAATAAAGGGTAGAGATCTCTGCACATGGTTATAAAGGTGTTTAGGGATTGTAGTAAGGATGTAAAGGAGAGGCCATATAGGCCTCTGGTAAGACCCCAACTAGAGTATGGTTCCAGTGTATGGGACCCTCACCAGGATTACTTGATTCAAGAACTGGAAAAAATCCAAAGAAAAGCAGCTCGATTTGTTCTGGGTGATTTCCGTTATAAGAGTAGCGTTACAAAAATGTTGCGAGGTTTGGGCTGGGAAGGCTTGGAAGAAAGGAGACGAGCTTCTTGGCTAAGCGGTATGCTCTGTGCTGTCAGTGGAGAGATGACATGGAATTGCATTAGTAGACGAATAAGTTTGAGTGGTGTCTTTAAAAGTAGGAAAGATCACAATATGAAGATGAAGTTGTAACTCAAGAGGAAAAATTGGCGCAAATATTCGTTTATAGGAAGGGGAGTTAGGGATTGGAATAACTTACCAAGGGAGATGTTCAATAAATTTCCAATTTCTTTGCAATCCTTTAAGAAAAGGATAGGAAAACAACATACAGGGAATGTGCCACCTGAGCGACTGGCCTAAATGCAGATCAATAGTGACTGAGTCGTAAACGAATATGTCATATAGGAACTACTTCTTTCCTGGCCTTTATCCCAGTCATCTAGGCTCGGCCCCAGTATGGCTTAACCCCAGTTCTATGGCCGGTTTTCTTTCCTGATCCCATCCCGATGTGGAGGGATGTATTGACTATTGCGTGTTTCTATGGTGACTGGTGGTGTGGTACGTTGTGTGTTGGCAAAGGGATGTGTGTGCTACGGTGAGCACAAATACTCAGTCCTCGAGCAAGAGAAATTGTCCATTCAATATTAAAATCTCCCGGCCGGTCGGTAATTAAACCCTGGGACTTCTGAACCAAAGACCACTTCACCGGCCATTAAGTCGACTGGATATTATGTCATAAACGAACATAATAATAATAATAATAATAATAATAATAATAATAATAATAATAATAATAATGATAATAATACATTATTGTTTGAAGTCTCGTCAATGTCTCTATAAATGTCTAAATGTCTATGTCTGTCTTCTTGTCTGAATGATCAGCGTGCCTCCTTCGTTTCAGAGAGTCCCAGGTTTATTCTCGGTCTGCCGAGGGATTTTAGCTAATTTGGGTTAGTTTCTATGGCTCTACGATTGTGTTTGTCTTAATCCACGCCTGTTCATTTTAAGCATTGCCAACCACTGGAAGACGTAATACTTGAATACATCGCTTCAAAGAGGGTTGGGATCAGGAAGGGTAGCGAGCCGTGAAACTGGGACAAGTTTACATGTGCTACACAGACCACAGCAGTTCATCCCCGAGGGTCTGCAGAAGGTTGCAGAGAAATAATGATAAAACGAAAAGAAGCTGCCATAGATTTAAATCGAAACCAGATCGTGGGTTCCTTTCTCCAACAAATGTTCTCTGGCATGTTGAAAGCCCAAGGACACGGTATACACTAACGAATCTACATTGTAATTAGAGAATGGTGTGCAGAATAACATGTGTTTTAATGGGCTTGAAGTGGAATCACAAGGGCTAAAATGAACATATTTTATTCCTAAAAAATTTCAAGTTACAGTCGTCTACCTTGTCAAACTCTGTGGCTCAAACGCAGTCTTGTAACTTGTAATTTTGAAAAAGGAAATAATAACAGTGATTTGATGTTTCCTGTATTTTCTGTGTGCCGTCTCAGATATTTATCACCGAGCTTAGTAGAGTGCCAGCCTTTTCAGCTCAAGTTGGTTGGTTCGATCCCGGCTCTCTTCGGTGGTATTTGAAGCCTCAGATACGCCAGCCTCGAATCGCTAAATTTACTGGCACGTAAATGAACTCTTGCGGAAGAAAATTCTGCTCCTTCGGAGTCTCGAAAAACCGTAGTAGTTAGTAGGAACTAAAGCCAGTAGTAGTTTAATATGATAATTGTCAATCTGTTATCTTGAGAGAAGGCAATATCCCGGTAGCCAGCTGCACGATAAAATTTTGGCCAGCCGGGCTGAGTGGCTCAGACGGTTGAGGCGCTGGCCTTCTGACCCCAACTTGGCAGGTTTGATCCCGGCTCAGTCCGGTAGTATTTGAAAGTGCTCAAATACGTCAGTCTCATGTCGGTAGATTTACTGGCCCGTAAAAGAAATCTTATGGGACTAAATTCCGGTACATCGGCGTCTCCGAAAACCGTAAAAGTAGTTGTGGTATGTAAAGTAACATTATTATTATTATTATTATTATTATTATTATTATTATTATTATTATTATTATTATTATTATTATTATTATGAAGTCTGGCCGATGGAAGCATGTTCACCACATGTACAATATCGGCCTAGAAGTTTACGTTCATTGTTGAAGTATTAAAGGAACGTTTGTTTTTCCACTATGGTTTTCTTTATAGACAGGCTGTTACACCCACAAACTAAAAAGTTATTCCTGTAGGGTAGGTTCTGTGAATCAATCACGAAAATTACATGCAGGCTTAAATCACAGGTCTATATTCATACTTTCTGTTGTTGGGATGCAGGCCTATTGTCTTCTTTAGGGGAATCATCTCTCCCTGAATGGTTTAACATCTATCTGTGCAGTCTTGCAATGAGTAAATTTTATGACACTGCATTAAATGTAGGTTTTTCGAAGAGTTCAAAATACCGTTTATATAATTTTGGGATATAATCATCTCCTGCGGAAGATAACAAAAAACGGAAATATTATGAGTATTAATAAAAATATTGATTTTATGTCCCAGTAAGTATATTTTTCAGGGTCTTAAAGATGCCGATGTGCCGGAAATTTGTTCCAGAGGAGTTTTCTTACGGTCTGACAAACCTACAGACACGAGGAAGTACCTTCAAATACCATCGGACTGAGCGGAGATCGAACGCGCCAATTTCCCTCTACCGTCATACAATCACAATTATTAATCCTCCACTAAAGTAAGTCTTAAATAATAATAATAATAATAATAATAATAATAATAATAATAATAATAATAATAATAATAATAATGTTATTTGATTTACGTCCCACTAACTAATTTTACGGTTTTCGAAGACGCCGAGGTGCCGGAATTTAGTCCCGCAGGACTTCGTTTACGTGCCAGTAAATCTACCGACACGAGGATGACGTATTTGAGCACCTTCAAATACCACCGGACTGAGCCAGGATTAAACCTGTCAAGTCGGGGTCAGAAAGTCAGTGCCTCAACGGTCTGAGCCATTCAACCCGGCTGTAATGAAATGTTAAACATGTCATTGAAAATTGTTCGAATATATTGTCTTTTCCAACAATGTAGCACAAAACATGTTTAAATATTCACTTAGCTCTAATAATATGTTTTTAAATATTTTATTTGAAATATCTGATGTCACTTGTAACTTTTCTCTTATTATCGATTGAAATCGAAGTATTTTCTGTGTTATAATTTTGTATAAGTCACATATAGTACATTTACTAAAATGTATTCTTATTGCGGGAAGTACGCTAATTAGTAATTTGAAGACAAAATATACGAATTGTAGCGAAAATGACTTCCAGTAATCACTGGTGGTGATAAGGACAAATTAAATTGGGATAGGAACCATCCCTCTAACTCGCAATTTTCATCCAGAGTCAACAGGGGGAATGTACTGTTAGATAATTTATGCTTGGTCTGAGTTCAATTTTCTTTTCTTTTTTTATTTCTTTTTAAACGACTGTGTGATCGAAGGGAGTACTGTATTATTGAAAAATATCGACATCCGGTTTCTGACGGATCTGACGTCTCATGACCACTAGATATCGAGAAAGTGGGTTTCGCAACATGACTGTGATTTAAGACGTCGTGGAGACATTTGGGACGCAGACCTCACCTAAACAATTTACGTTTCTGTCAGACGTTGAGTTCTGCAGGAGTGCTACAGCGGTCATACCACCTCCTGTGCGCAGAGAGCAGAAGTAAGGCTCTCAGATTATGATTATGTTTACCCATCATTTCGGTTCTCACGCACGTGAGGGTCATGTGATCAAACCTCATTTTCTCCTACAAGCGTTCACTTTCACACTGAATGTGTTGTTTGATATCATGAAGTTAGCTCGTAATGTGAGGTTATGTACAGGCATTATCCGCAATGTATAATGCAAAATAGTGCCTAATAAAGCAAACCGTGAATAATAAATAGTGAGCTTACATTCTGAAATAGTTGGTTCGAACCCCACTGTCTGCAGCCTTGAATATGGTTTTCCGTGGTTTCCCATTTTCACATCAGGCAAATCCTGGGGCTGTACCTTAATGAAGTTAAGGTCGCTTCCTTTCCACTCCTAGCTCTTTCCTATCCGTCTTCGCTTAAGACCTATCTGTGTCCGTGCGACCTAAAGCAAATTGTTGTAAATGAAGTACATCCTTTCCCCCGTTCTGTAATTAAAAATTAACAATATGTTGAACATTTATTCAGAGTTCCATCATATATGCTGTAGTCCGGCTCAATGGCTTAATAGTTAGCGTGCTGGCCTTTGGTCCACAGGGTACCGGGTTCGATTTCCGGCCTGGCCGGAGATTTTAACGTTAAATGGTTAATTCCGTTCGCTCGGGGACTGGGTGTTTGCGCTGTCCTTAATATTTCGGCAACTCACACACCACACACAACACTATCCTCCACCATAAAAACACGCAGTTACCTACACATGGCAGATGCCACCCTTCCTCATCGGTGGGTCTGCCTTACAAGGGCTGCACTCGGCTAAAAAAGAACCAAAACCAAACCCCATGACACTACAGCCCTTGAAGGGCCTTGGCCTACCAAGCGACCGCTGCTCAGCCTTACAAGGACTGCACTCGGCTAGAAAAAAACCAAAACCAACCCCCATGACACTACAGCCCTTGAAGGGCCTTGGCGTACCAAGCGACCGCTGCTCAGCCCAAAGGCCTGCAGATTACGAGGTGTAGTGTGGTCAGCACGACGGATCCCTTCGGCCGTTATTCTTGTCTTTCGAGACCGGGGCCCCTATCTCACCGTCAGATAGCTCCTCAATTCTAATCACGTAGGCAGAATGGACCTCGAACCAGCCCTCAGGTCAGGTAAAAATCCCTGACCTGGCCGGGAATCGAAGCCGGGTCCTCCGAGTAAGAGGCAGGCACGCTACCCCTACACCACGGCGGCTAAAAAAGAGCCACACGAAATTATTATTTATGCTGCACTGGATTTTAACAGGAATATCCCCGGGCGAGTTGGCCGTGCGGTTAGGGACGCGCAACTGTGAGCTTTCATCCGGGCGATAGTTGGTTTGAGCCCCACTATCGGCAGCCCTCAAGATGGTTTTCTGTGGTTTCCCATTTTCACACCAGACCATGGCCGCTTCTTTCCCACTCCTAGCCCTTTCCTATCCCATCGTCGCCATAAGGCCTATCTGTGTCAGTGCGACGTTAAAAACAAATAGAAAAAAAACAGCAATATCCAGGAACGAGGTAACCGAGCGGAATGTACGCGCGTGTTAACGCGCTACGGCCATAGAGTCAAACTCCACATTCGGAAAGATGGGTGGATTCGACCCCAACCGTCGGCTGTCCTGAGAATGGTTTTCTGTGATTTCCCCATTTTCACTTCCAGGTAAATGTCAAGACGATTCATATTCGTAGACCAAAACCGATTCCTTCTACCTCTTTACCTAATTTCATTCAATTCATCTGCATTAGATGTGCACCTGAGATTGACACCAGAAAGACCATCCAACCGTAAAGATATGCCATAAAATTTTATCTCACTTAATCCGCGACCCCATATCAGGAAACGGGACAAAGGGGACAAAGGGGTACACATAAACGAGGTGAAATATATGGAACTGCATCAGCAAAGCAGAAACGATGTGAATGTAGAGTGGAAGGTGACTTTTTTGTTGTTGTAAATATTGTATTAAGAGAAAGAGTGGAAAATAATAAAATATTGCTTAAATTTGGTATTTACGAAAAAAATACCACGTGAGCAAGTTAACTGATATTGCAACCTTTGAAGTTTAATGAGTTATGTTGAGAAATCAGACTACTTCTCCTCAAACCAAAAGAAATTCACTTTCTTACCTATCGTACTGTTAGCGCTCTCCATTTCTTGACCATTTTTTGACCGATTGTTCCGTATTGACTATTACAATATTATAATGGTCCTCCTTATCAATACTCACACATGTAACAATTAGTTATTATTCACTTGTTCATTTTATGTGCATGTTTCGGGACTTCACCAATCCCTTCATCAATTTATTAATTTTTGCTTGTAGGTTGTGAGGAGCAACCCGGCTGACTAGCAATAATAGGAAAAGAAATAATGATCCACCTTAGACCTACATAGGATAAGCATAAGAGTATTAGTTGAAGAGCCTTTTATTTGTACTGGTCATAAGAATAAAAAAAAGGGGGGCAGTGGAACATCATCATATAATAGATGAACTATAAATTTTAACAGTTTAGAGCTTCTGAATAGAACTGAAGAAGTATGGCACACTTTTAAACTATAAGAACTGTTTTAGTCCGCCTCTATGGTGTAGTGGTTAGTGTGGTCATCCTCCCCAGTTTTATCCCCCAACCCAGAGTCTGAAGCTCCAGGACACTGCCCTTGAGGCGGTAGAGGTGGGATCCCTCGCGGAGTCCGAGGGAAAAACCGACCCTGGAGATTGAGCAGATTAAGAAAGAAAGAAAGAACTGTTTTAATGACAAGCATAATCCCTTAAAGAGTATCCGTGTAATATTAATAACACAGCCAGGGTTTTAGATATTTTAAGTGGAATGTATTAACACTTTCCACACTATGCCCGTACGGGATACGGGCGCGCTGCTTTCCTGCTTCTGGACGGCGCCCGTATATGATACGGGCGTGATTTTCTCGTGTGTTTATATCCAGCTGCAAGTATCACGTACGGTTCCCGTCCCTTGGTTGGAGGTAATAGTTCATCTAGTGACCAATAGAATGCAGCAGTTTTCGGGAATTTCGAAATGAAACGATAAACAGGGTATTTTCTCCTTGCCGTGACCTCTACCGAAGCACTCGGTGTGCCGTGTGCTACGCGCGCCAAATCTGTCAGCCTGTCAGCTGTGTTTACTGTGTAAACATGTCTTTACGCCGGCTCAATGATAGTGATATTTTATCGGGAGAAGCGGGTTCAGAGATGGATGAAAGTGATTACGACCCTACTTACGAACCGGATAACGTATCAAGCGATAGTTCAGGTAAGATTTTTATTTATTACGTCACTTTGGAACGTAAGTGTTTAGCTGTATTATTTTACTCCGAATACAAACGATAGAAATACTTCACCTAGAAATTTGGGTTTATCTTTTTCGTTTAGATGAAGAGACGCAGGCTGATGATTCACCTGTGCTGGGAACATCTGCTAGATCATCTGAACCTGATGATGAATGGTCAGAAACAGATGACCAACTACAGCTACCTGTCTTCCAGTTGGCATCTGGTTCTACTTAGTTTTGCGCGGGGAGTGACGAAATCGATTGTTTCAGTAATTTTTTTGGTGACGATGTGATCAAAAATATAAAAAACAGAAACTAACAGATATGCAGGTATGACAATTGCGGCAATGAAACGTCAGGGCAAACTGAAGGAAAATTTCATGTGGCACCGGTGGTCTGCAGTAAAATTTCACAAAATTTATTGGTTTTTTGCAACAATTTTCCATATGTGTGAAAGCTACTCGTTATTGCAAGGTATGCTCAGACAGGGGCAAGAAGGAAAGTGGTAAGTGCGTCAGAAAAGAGAGTAGGTGGTAGTGCAAGGAGTGCAAAGTAGGACTGTGTAGACTATAGTCCAATGTTTTCAGGACTACCATACGAAAACAAACTATTCCTAAATAGGTAAATATTTTATTCCACTGCATTTGTGTTTATATGTGGCCTATGTAGTCGCATTAAATGATTATTTTTTATTGTTTGAGCAAGCTTATTGGTATAACCTCAATGTAAAAAAATTTTCTGTACTATTTTTTTCATGTTTTTCATAAGACTAGTATAATTAAATTATTTCAGATATTCACTTGTTGATTAACATCTTCATTTTGGACGGTTGACACCTACATATGGTACAAAAATCAGGCATGTAATACGTTTCGCTGTTCCATAACAACGTGTTAAAAATTAGCAAAAATACACAGTTCACAGCCAGGATCCATGTTAAAATATGGTAGTGTTGAAAGTGTTAATACACAGTGGAAAGGCTCTTTGATATGTTATGTCGATATTGTATAATTGGCCGATGAAGGGATTAGAAAAGTCCTGAAACATGTACCTAAACTGAATATGCGAATAATAATTAATTGTTACATATATGTAAGTATGGATAAAGCGGACCATTATAATATATAACACTCTCGAAGTCAAAGATTTTCAATATGTTCCTCTGGTCATGGGTCACTTCACCAACTAGTCACTGATAGCTGCTGTTCAGTGGAATACTTACGACTCGTCTTGAGAAGTAATTGCTTTAATCCTGTTTCCCCCTTGAATGTAATTTATAACTATATAAACATAGCATTTGTTTCATACAGGTTGAGATAGATCAGTTAAAATGTATTGTGCATTAGAGAAAATTGCATAAGATGATAAAATTCATAATTACTCACCAAACGTCAAAGTTTAGTACAGTACCCAGAATGTCCAATTAATATATGGGAAAATTGACTGCATTTTAGAAAAAGTTATTACAATTTAAACTATCGCAATAATATGTGTGTTCGTCTTCGGACATCACATTTTAACGTTAGGTTTTAGATATTGTTTCAAAATATTTGATTTTGTACATTGAAAATAGTATGGGATCATCTTTACATAAGTACTACGAGGTATCGTACAGTACAGAAAAATGGAAGGCTCCCGCGTATCACTGGTTACTCATCTAGAGTTTCTTATTACCACTTCAAAACTCACGATTAATAATAATGTTATTTGTTTTACGTCCCACTAATAAAAACTCACGATTAAAGAATGACACAATAATTAATTGTTATTGGTTTTACGTGTGGCTAACTACATTTACGGTTTTCAGAGACGCCAACGTGCCAATTGTTTCCCCACAGGAGTTCCTTTACGTGCAGGGAAATCTACCGACACGAGGTTGGAGTATATGAGCACCTTCAAATACCACCGGACTGAGCCAGGATCGAACCTGCCAGCTTGGGTGTCAGAAGGCCAGCGATTTACCGTCTGAGCTATTCAGCCCAACAAAAGGACAATACTACGGTGTCTCTTATTTCATTCGGCGGATATCGCAGTGCATAGTTTGTGAACAACTGTTCTACTTATCAATAATAATAATAATAATAATAATAATAATAATAATAATAATAATAATAATAATAATAAACCATGTTGCTAGTAAGCTATTTTTGTCATATTTCCCTACCGAGAATACAATTTGTTTATTAAAGAACAAATTGTCAACGTCCTTTCTTTAACAACCGTCGTCTCGAATGAAACTTACACCATAATGTACACTTTATGTTAAAGTTAGCATTTTGATTAATACCTAGGATGAGTAATTTAACACTGTATTCGTTTGCACTTGTTGGCTAGTGTAGAAACAGCAGCACAGAGGAATATGTAGGGTTGAGGCTGATGGCAGCCTTACGAACGGAGAGCAGGTAAGAACCAAACTGGCGAGGGAGCATACCTACCACCCAGAGAACCAGTCGTGATGTAAACATAAGCACGTGCTTGGGTTAACGTTTATTGGTTAGTGTTGCCGCGGCACACCTACGCGGAGACATGAAACTAGTTCGTTAGCCACATCATGGCTAATGCGATCCTAGATGCAAAATATCCGAAATATAATTCCTCAAATAATTTAAGTCAGAGAAATATACAAAAAACTATTTGTATTCAATGTTATTTAATATAAACAAGCATTCCAAATTGAAGAGCACAAGGGACGCATTTGCTCATGCTTGACCAGCCATTTTGTTAAGCTGTGAGCTTGGGAAGCAAGCAGTACAGTGCGTGAGTAAGTGAGTGAGTGAGTGAGTGAGCGAGCCAGACATTACTTGTTCTTGTGCAATGTGGATCACCGAGTTGAGTTCGTTAAGCATCGCACAGGGAAACCTTTGAAAAGTGGCGAGAAGGCAATTACATTGAATGTGTTTCATAATTTTTTTAAAAAATACAGGACTTTAGCTATAAAGGATTTGCGAAGCTGACATCCGAGTTCACTTGTGTTTCGGAGTGGAGCATTAATACCGCGCGCAGCGAACGACTGCACCAAGGATTGGTAAGAACACCTGAGAAATCGAACAAGCGCTTTCTTGGAAGGCGTTCGTCCTTTATCATATTCTGATTAGGTAAAGTACCGGTACTGTAATTTTATTGTTTTAATATTGCCTCTTCTAAGTTCCTCACTAAAATTTTACTTGATTAGAATATTACATGTGTGAAGTTTTACTTATATGCGCTGTTATGATTGATTTATTACGTATTTACTTTTCGGATATAAATTCAAATCTGCCTTTCTTTTCTGATATGTTAAATATCGAGATGCCATTTATCATTCATCGTTGTTTATTTTTCGCGTACAGTGAGTATAATTTGTGCCGTAATCCGCATCACAATTGCCTGTCAACTACTGTACATGTTGACGTCAGTGGTATCTGGCAACAGTCTATGTAGAACTATTCCGGATGTAATCGCCGCAATCAAGCGAAGTAACGACAGTTTCAAGACTGCCCACGTGGTTCCTGCCATGTGTCTGGGAGTAGCCCAGTGATTCTCCAATCAGCGTTTAGACCGCGGATGGATACATACGGATACACATTCTTCTTTGTTTACATCAGGTTCGGTTCTCTCGGTGACGGGAGAATAGTCAACCTGGTTGCGTCAGCGTGACTACACTTAGTTCGGAAGGCATCGTTTGGAATTTGGTCAGGCATACGGTATGTTGCTTGTGAACATTCAAGCTGTGTTTTGCATCTGGTCAGTACTATCCTGTCACTATAGCACAGCGGTGTGCTCGTCACCAGCTGTTTACCTTTCCGCGCGGCCGAAGAAGATCCAAGCAACTAAACAGTACCACTTTAACCTGTATGGGAATTAAGAATTGGTTCCTGTTTTCATGTTATTTTAATTGTACATCCTCTTTATCATGGCCTGTTATTATAGGAGTGCAGCTTTCGAACATTTTGTAGACATAGAACATTTTCAGACATATTATATGGTCATAAGTAAGTTCAATATTGTTTTACTAACAGACCATTTTCTGTGATGAAACAGAGTATTTTATCGTATTTTGAAAATGTCCTTAATATCTAAGGTTTCCCAAATGATAGGTTCGGTTCATGGCTCTACATGGTTCCTACTAGTCTGGACTGGTCTGTGGAGATTTGGGGACAGTAACTTGGCATCATTGCCCAAAGTAGCATCACTTTCACGTGGAAGTGAGACGTGACGTTACATGTCAAATATATGCCATGAGTTACCCAGATTGTAATCGCGGCCCGGTATATGAAATGCTAATAATGATGCCCCTTAGCTACCCTATTCCGAAAAATTCCTTTGTCTAATGATACTGATAATATTATGTAAATAATACTCGAAGAAAATGCTATAAATCAAGATAGCATACGTCTGAAATCCATTAATATTTATCCAATAGGACGAAATTAGTAATATCCGGCATGCTAAATTACTATCACCTAATGAGGTAAATGTATATAATGAAGTCTGTAATTCCAGACCACGCCAATTGCAGTCGACCATCTGACTAGGACCCTGGACAGTTATTAACTTCGATCCATGGGCTAATTGCTTTGGCATCGCCATCTCACGGTAAGTTGCAACGAGAAATGTATACTCCTCCGCAACACTATTCGATCAACAGTTTGGGTGTCGAAATATATTTCTACACAAAATGCGACGTATACTCCATCCCTGTTAATGTTTAAACCACTCACTAACTGCACTTCACTAAACAACCAAATCCCATTATATGGAAAATCTAGTGATAGACACGTCGGCTGTGTTTACACGAAGGTTCCCACGAGATCTAGGAAATTTAATGACATTGTGAGTGTTCAGGACGTAAATACGTGATGACTTTCTGTTGACTGTGCATTGTTATTTTATTTTAGGAGCTTAGAGCGCCCAGTGTTGCTGAATTACTGTACATGTGACTGTCTAATGACATATGCTTGATTTTATATGTTCCTAATTTATCCACGTTAAAATTGGAAAGGAGGTGTTCATGGCATCGAGGAAGAAACAATCCCATTACTATCCAGGAGCTTAAATCTAAAGCTGAAGATAACCATTTCGAGGATGGCAAACTGCAATTCAAACTCCAGACTCTCCCAAAACTCCAAAACTAAGTTTCTATATTAGAACCTCGAATGGAGAGAATACGTTTCTTACATTACCGGGAGTCGGAATCAACAATTCTTTGTACCCCTCTATGTGTGCGTGTTAACTCTCCTTTTGCTTACAGTTTAATGCCGCTTTAACACTTAAAGGATTTCGGTGACTGTCAAAGGGAAAAGTGCTGGAACTGGGAAAGCAGTAGCCGTTGCCTTCATTAAGTAATCCTTCAGGCAACTACCAGGTTTGAAAATGGAAAACTATGGAAAACCACTTCAAATGTACCGACGGTGGAGTTCCACCCGACATCTTCTGAATGCAAGCTTAGCCGCGGAACCAACTACCACAGTCTAAACATCTTTATAATCTGATAAATTGGAGAGCGAAAGAGGGACTAATAAACAGTACTATGTGTCTGACCTCCTTTCAGATAGTACTGCACATTCCATTCCCAACTGTCGTAGAGTTCAGCTTCTTGTGTTTTCGTTCTGTGTGACCTGTTCTTCTCTCGCCCAGTGAACTTCAGTACGAACTTTGTGTCTACGTGTTTAATAGCGTTAGTATAATAGTATACATAATTTAAAGAGAAATATTCAAAACAATAAATTACACATTCACCCACTACGCTTACCTTGCCATTTAACCGGACTTGGGACTGGCATCGAGTTGGTGTAGATCCCCCTCTTCCCCAAAGGCTGGGGAACGAGTGGGTGGAAAGTTTTTCTTTTGTACCTGGGTAAAATTATTACCACTAGGCAAGTTACAAATTCTGCTCTATAGGCCAATTACGTAGATTCTAGAGCTTAACGGCTGATCTCCAACCTTCTAAATAACAATTTCAGTACCCTGCCGAATGCGCCAATGCAATTTAACTTTTTTTTGTTTATCAGAAGAGGCACACAGCCAACAATTTCAACTAGACATATCATACATAATCTATTTATAAATTATGGGCAATCAGCCACAGACCTGAATTAAGCTATGAGTATATCTTCAAACAAAACGATTCAGAGACTGAACTATCTTCAGATATGGACACTGCGTTTATTTAAGATTGTGGTGCATACCTATCTGACTGGGAGCGTGGTATTGTCTCTGAACTTTCACAAAGCGGTCGTGATTCGAATACCGAATAGTGCTCATGGGAAGTTTGGAATGGAAAGTCACATCCCTGTGGATCACATTCCACTGAAATATGATATCAACCGTCGAGCAAAACTACAGTATATGCCTGTTTATCAGTCAACTGCTACACGCTTTTCACCAATCAAGACAAGAATCATAATCGTACAGATGGTGAAAGGAAGCGGTTTACTTTTATTGATTTTTACCGTAATCATAGTCATTAGCCCTTATACGTGAAACCCGAATCACAGCGACGGTTATTTTATCTTATTTCTCTCATTTCGGGAATTCTAATTGCATTGACTTCCATCACAACTTCGGGGAGAAGCCTTGTTGACTACCAGTCCGCACTGTAAGGTACTGGAATTCATTCGTGAAAGGAAGTGTGATATCTCGGTGGCATTGTTACTGGCTACTCATCAACGTGGTAGCGATTCGAATCTCGGCAAACGCACGCGGGATTTTCGCAATAAAATCCCATGGTTCTGTCGTTCGTGTTCCATGTAAAACAGGTATCGTGGCTATGATCACGGTATCAACAGTCACGTAAACATAGAAGCTTGCTTGTCACTTTCCTTGCGTGATAAAATGTAAACGATAAGAAATGCATAGTCTACGTCAACAAGAAGATAAATCTTAAACGAGAACATCATTTCTAGGCATACCATAGTCAATATCAAGAAGAAGAGATAAAATGGCTGCATCGTTGAGACTTTTGGACTGGCACCAAATCAATTAGTCGGATCCACCTTCCTAAAGGCCCCCAATACACGATCAAGCAATTTGCGCAACGGAGGGTTTTGCCCAAACATTTTGATGGTGTATGGCATGGATCGACTAACTGGACAACTGTTTGAAACAAATCGGGAGAGACCGAAATAATTTTCACAACACTCTCTGCTTGACAAGCGGTTCGAATGTCTATGGCAGTGTTTGACGATAGTTGGCCGTGTGAAGACCTTTCCTGTATGTACCTGCGTCCGGTTTAGTATGGCGTCAACAGAAAACGTTAATAAAGAATTCTAGCGAGAGTTCATCTCAGTTTATCGCGAGTTGCCTGAACTGTGAAAAGTGAAGGATGAGGTGTATAAAATAAGGAATATGAAGGATGCGGCGTATGAGAAACTGGTGGGGAAGATGAAGGAGATTGACCCCAAAGCAGATAAGGACCTGGTGCGTACCAAAGTTCATACCCTTCGTACTTGGTACCGTACAGAAATTAAGAAACTCAATAGCAGCAAAAAATGCGGTGCAGGAAGTGAAGATGTATATGTACCCCATTTATGGCATTTCACCGATACAGATTTTCTGAGGGACCGAGAGACTCAAATGCAAATCCGTTCGAAGATAGTTTTTTTAATATACTGCAGAGCTTATTTATAGCTCTGCTACTGAACGGTCATGGCTAAAGTCACTCCCCTTCTTCAACCATTCCTTCATCCATATTCTCTGCTTTGTTTTTCGCTTGTTGTTTTCTTTTCCGTCAAACAAGCAATAACTAGCCCGGCGCAAGCAGCTTCTGTGTCGGACATCCTCTCCCGAGAACTTCAAAAAAGAACCGAGGATTGCACAAACCCTTGCAACGTGTATGTGCCAAAGTTTACTCAAACACGACGTTGCACAAACCCTTTGTTGCACAAATTGTTTGATCGTGTATGGGGGCCTTTAAAGACAGATATGTATATTCCTAGCCAAGTCATTCACCGATTCATTACTATAACAAAAATAGTTCGACACCACACTCAGTGAGAATGAAATCTTCCATCAGAATCAATGTAACATCCCTGTGCAGAGTACGGAAAGATCCACAAGGAAGCTTGCAAATGGAGAGCCGCACATCATACTAGTAGGCTTAATTGCACTTCGTACTCTTATTTTCCTTAGCCTGTGTACATTCATAGTAAGCGTTCTTTAGTCCAACAAATTATACTCTCGATAGTACTATGCCACTAATGTATAAGCGATAAACGCTCGATTCGTGAGATCCTGTGGGCATAAGAATTGATCTGAAAGTGTTGTGCTGTCATGTTTATGTCATATATGCTATCTATCAATCAATCAACCAATCAATCAATCAATCCTGATCTGCATTTAGGGCAGTCACCCAGGTGACAGATTCCCTATCTGTTGTTTTCCTAGCCTTTTCTTAAATGATTTCAAAGAAATTGGAAATTTATTGAACATCTCCCTTGGTAAGTTATTCCAATCCCTAACTCCCCTTCCTATAAATGAATATTTGCCCCAATTTGTACTATTGAATTCCAAATTTATCTTCATATTGTGATTATTTCAGTATTATAGATACATTTTGCGGTGCTCTCAAGTAACAGATCGTGAAAAAATGAGTACTCAAAGAGAATAGATATTAGCAGTGACGAATTGCACTCATTTATATCGATAATTCCATTAAAAATTACTTTAAAAATTGTACGAAGTATGCGATTTGCAAATATTGTTACTGTAGGAAAATACGCACCATCATTGTTGTCCACTTTATATTTTGGCCGCTGGAACGCCTGTTTTTATGATATTATAATATGCTGTAATTATCAGTTAAGAAAAGAATGACAGTAAAACAAAAATTTACGTCCGGAACATTCGTCAGTATAATAATGCACTAGCATCTGCTTCCGTTCAAGTGGATATCATAAATATTAAAAAATCAAAGATTACATTAAGTAATAAGTAAGACTGTCTGATATTGTACTGATTTATGTATTCCTTAGTTCACTAGGAGGCTACTCCACCAAATACTTTATGAACTTGCGAAATTTCTCGCATGGGTTCCATATATTTTATATTTTAAAATACTCCACATGTTCACTCATAGGAATGGTCCCGGATACAGAAAATTTCTTAAGGCACACATTGTACCACATGAGGTGAGGTCAACACGTAAACAAGTGATCACAAAATGATCACCTGCTCACATCCGGAAGAGTAAATATATATTCCAATATTATGCAAACACAGCGACAAAATTAAAAATGATGTATTAAAAGTCTAGTAGCGTAGACGGTTTAAGCTCGTAGTTAATAAAGGTAAGTTCAAAGGTTATAATCCAGTAATATTTGCATTTAAGTTCTTTACATATTTACGTCCCTCATTGCTTTCCTCTGTGATTTCCACTATATTTTCTAAAATAGTTTGTTACTTTTGAGGATCATATACCATTTAAATGTAGCGCCTTAATTCTAGAGCGATGAAAGACTAAAAGCACAGAATATGCATCCTTCAGTATTCACGACTTGTCATTACAGCCCCTCTGAATACTTGTCACGGATTCCAGACAAACCCCGACAATTTCACTGGCTTCTCATCAAAGCGGCAACGGTTCGTATTCCGCTAATGAGTGCAGATTTCTGAAATGAAAAGTCACACAGCTGTGGTTCTGATTCTACGTAAAACTTGAGGTCCCGTGGCTATGATCATGATATCAACAGTCATGCAAACCCATACACTTCGTTGTTTTGCGTTGGATTTTTTAATATCCAGATATCACCGCTGACTACAACTCACAACTTTATAGCTCTATGTATCAAATACAGGTATGAATCAAAGGAATCATTTTCTGCGTTTGTTTTTAAAGTGTGCATACTTCAAGACGTTTACACGTTTTTCTTTCTTTGCTAGCGTTACTCAAACGTATGTATAGGTTTTCGTTGACTAGAGTCTTGCATGAACCGGTTTAAACACTGTTCAATTTCTACCGTGGCTGCACTCGGCCAAACATTTGATTGCGCTCCAGCCTTGCATCTCTGTATACCAGAGGTGCTCAGCTTGGCGCCCGTTGAGGCTAGCCTAGTGCGGCCGGCCTGGCATGACGTAAATGCGGGCAGCTTACGTAGGAAGCATACGTCACAGTGAAGCGAGAGAGCGAACATACTTTGCAGGGAAGCGAGGGAGCATTGACGTTCGACTGTGATTACGAAGCTCTCCTCCACTATTCAGCGAAGTGTTGATTGGGGTAGATTATTTAAAATAAAACTTCATAATCGCAACAAAAACTGACATTTTCAAGATATTCTGGTTTCGATATAAACAGTCTGTTTTATTTTCTTATATTTATTCATTCAAGGAAAACTGACACTTTATAATTTGTGTGTTACAGTCTACAAGGGTACAGGGTTTAATTGTACAAGCTACGATTTACAGTTCCTTGGATGGGAATGACAGTATTTCCAATTTTAAATGTAAAATTCCTGTTCTTCATTAAGCAAAAAGTAATATCATTACGTCATGCAACAACGATTTTGCACAGTGTTGTAGTGCTGTGTGACTTTCCCTGTTCAATGAATTTCTGAAAATAGTATTTAAAATTTAACAGGCGTCCGTTGATAATAGGTAGCCTCAAAATGGCGAAAGGAAGTTTTAGTGCGAGTTGGGACATAGATATTTATTATCCAAGTTAAAAGTACAACAACTATGTAAATATACCTACCAGATAGATATACAGTATGCCTTCAAATAAATAACCTAACTGATGTTATTCCCGGTAACCATGATGGGATTGTTGGTGAGTTTATCTGATAATTTAAACCCAAACAACCACAAGCCACAGCTTACACACCTTAACTCCGTATTATATTAGAACTGTTTCTAAAGCATCTCTGAAAATGTAATAGTGAAAATTGTAATTCATTACGTACATTATAAAAATATTTGAGATTGTACTCCTAACTTTTTATTGTATCCGATCAAGATACATAAACTGCAATGAACATAAATAACTTATTTCTTACAACGTAAATTGAAAATGACGTCGATTTCTGCCCTCCTCCTTTCATTATTTTCTGGCTCCATTTCAAACTCGGGTATCTCCGCAGTGATCGATAGTGACTGGGAGAATTTCGCCCAGCCTTCACGGCCTGTGACGTAGCCACCACAACTAAGGCTCTATAAGATGGGTATGCTTATCCGCCATTTTGGTTCATACATGCGCAATGGGCCATGTGATCAAACTCTAGTTTCTCCTACGAGCGCTCGCTTCGTCACATTGAACGTTTTGCTTTAATCACATATTTGTGTGGATATTTCTTACATAATGGTGGGTTCTTAAGAAAAGAAATTTGCTCACTTCAAACATTGATATCGGAATTAGAAAGATGTTTTTGAAGACTTTTGTGTGGAGCGTGGCATTGTATGGAAGTGAAACATGGACAATAACTAGCTCAGAAAGAAAGAGAATAGAAGCTTTTGAAATGTGGTGTTACAGAAGAATGCTGAAGGTGAGATGGATAGATCGAATCACGAATGAAGAGATACTGAATCGAATTGGTGAGAGGAGATCGATTTGGCTAAATTTGACGAGAAGAAGAGATAGAATGATAGGACACATCTTAAGACACCCAGGACTTGTTCAGTTGGTTTTTGAAGGAAGTGTAGGTGGCAAGAACGGTAGGGGTAGACCAAGGTATGAATATGACAAACAGATTAGAGCAGATGTAGGATGCAATAGTTACGTAGAAATGAAAAGGTTAGCACAGGATAGGGTGGCATGGAGAGCTGCATCAAACCAGTCTATGGACTGATGACTCAAACAACAACAACAACAACAACAACAACAACAACAATGGTGGGTTGTTCTGAACCTAATTGTGGTAATGTCTCTACTGCAGGATACAAGTTGTTTAGATCCCCTTGTGATCCGCATTATGCCTCCAATGCCTCTGCTACACCTTCTACTTGAACTGCTGACTTAAACGTGCATCCAGCTCCCACTGGCATTGCTACATCCCTTAATTCAGTCACATTGATAATTCAATATTCAGTTCTGTCCCCAAAGTACGGCAACAGGAGTTAAACATCCAAACAACATATTTGTCAAAATTAACTTCATATGACAGAAATAATTTGTTTAAAATTGGTGGTAGTACAACAAATGCATTATTGAAAACCAAGATCTGTGGTAGGCCTAAATGCAGACTATGAGCTTTCTGACTCAAGCTCTGAAACATCCGTATACTTTTTTTAATTTGGGTGGTCTAAAGAAAACAAATTGTGAAGTTATGAAATTAATTTATAACTGTGAGGTCTTCTATAAGAACAATAACCATTGTATAATGCAAAATGGTGCAAATCTTGTAATGGAGAAAATTTTGAACGATAAATGTACCCGTACATGTTCTCCAACGTGCTGTAATTTAAAATTCGATCCTATGCTCTTGTGGACTTTAACAAGAATGTACGGAAACGAGGAGGTAAAATGTATGGGCCTGTTTCGGAAAAGAAGAAAAAAATGTAAACACGGAATGGAATGTTATTGTTTTGTAAATACTGTAATAAAAGGAGACTGAAAATTTGTAAAAGATTACTTAAATATCATTCATTATTTTTAAATGTGCTGCCTGAGCAAGTTAAGCAATGTTTCAAACCTTTGAAGTTTAATGAGGTGAGTCGTGTTGACAAATCATACTACTTCTCCTCAAACCAGAGGAATCTCTGTTTTTAAAAAAAGTACTGTTAACTTTGAACAAAAATTTTCAATATTCTCCACAGCTCGTGGGTCACTCCCCTTACAAGTCACTGATAACTGATTATCGGTGCAATATTTCAGGTTGGCAGAGATTATACAGCTATAGAAGTTGTTACTCTATTCCTATTTTCTTCCTGAATGTAATTTATAATAACATAACATTTGTTTCATGAATGTTCGGTTGAATAAACTAAAATCCTCTGTTCATTACAACTGCATAACCTGATAAGATTCATAATACTCACTAAAAATTAAGTTTATTTTACACATAATGTCTTTTTTAAATACTAGTAAATAAGGAAAGGGACTACATGTTAGAAGACAGAAATAAGCTTAAAGAATCCTAGTTACTTGGGTGTGTTCGTCCTCGTACATCACACTTCAGCGTTATTTTTGTTGGAAGAATATTTTTCTTGTTATTTCGACAGCATTGAAAATGGCGCTGAATCAATTTCACGCAAGTATGAAATACCGAGTGTGATCATATGGTATCAAAATCTTCTATCTCAAGTTATATATCTTCGACACTGACCGATCACCACGTCAAATTCCACGATTTAAGAATGACAGTATCCTATATCAATACCACGGTGTCGCTCATTTCATTTGACGGTACTGCGGCGCTTAGCTTACGAACAACCTATTCTAACTAATAATAATAATAATAATAATAATAATAATAATAATAATAATAATAATAATAATAATAATAATAATAATAATATTTCTCAAGTGAGAGTGCATGTCTAGTTCGTTTGTTAAAAGGCAAATTATCAACGAACTTGCTTTTAATAATAATAATAATAATAATAATAATAATAATAATAATAATAATAATAATAATAATAATAATTGTTTTACGTCCCACTAACTACTCTTTTACGGTTTTCGGAGACGCCGAGGTGCCGGAATTTAGACCCGCAGGAGTTCTTTTACGTGCCAGTAAATCTACCGACACGAGGCTGACGTATCTGAGCATCTTCAAATACCACCGGACTGAGCCAGGATCGAACCTGCCAAGTTGGGGTCAGAAGGCCAGCGCCTTAACCGTCTGAGCCACTCAGCCCGGCGAAGTTGCTTTTACAATCACCGTCTCGAGTAAAAAGTACACAATAATGTACGAAATACACTAACATTTATATTGAGTAACAGTTTGAGTAATACTGAGAATGAGTATTTTTACAGTATGTTAGTGTAGCTTTATTTTCTAGCGTGGAGAAGAGTAAAAAAGAGGGATATATAAGGCTGGGGAGATCAACTGCCTTACCAACGTAGTGCAGGAATGAACCATAAGGGCGGGCGAGAATACCTAGTCTTTAGAGAGCTCTAACCACAACGTCGTTCTGGTTGAATAGCATACTACGCTCATCGCCGGCAGCCTGCCAACTTACCGTGCTGGACGCCCGCGGGACGGAATGCCCAGCGTGAGCAAATGTTGCATAAGAAACAACACCACGTACCTAACAGAATACAACCAAATGCAGCGGTTCAATATCACGTAACTCACATGAACGAATACTTACAGAAATTATGTTTTTTCTCTTACTTGAAACAGTTGAGCTATTTAATTGTAAGGGCCAACTTCCTAAGACTTCTGGACCATTTTAACACTTTTATATCTTTCCTTCCTTCTGGTGCAAGAATAGAGTAGTGTCCTTACGTGGTACTGGTACTTCAGCTAAGCGGCGATATAGATTGTGCCCATAGGAAAGCGACATGCCAAAAAATCACCCTAGGATTAATGTTATAGCCGGGGGTGGGGTCATTCTTTTCCTAAAAATTTAAATAATGTACTTCGTATGTTTTCACTCTGTCAACAAAAATAATTGCATTAATTAATGACTAGTGTACAACAAATGAAACAAAAAATCTCATTCATAATAGGAATTAACACAATAGAACATCATACCGTGTGACTATAGTGGTGCTGGTGGTGGTGGTGGTGGTGGTGGTTGTTGTACGATTCCACAGCAAACAAATGGATCACCTGAAGGGACAGATTTGACACAGACACAAATGACCGAGCATAAAAAGTCTCAGTCAGATCTTTCATATTCGGTTGTTGTATACAACACTGTTTTAGAGAAACTTTTGGTGGTGTGCCTATATAGCCGGGCGTCAGGCTATTTCATTTAATCTGGGGTCTTCATATCGTCGGTGTAAAAAAGTATCTCGTATATCACAGTGCTCTTTCTATCCATTATTTTCCTTACGACTGGTCACACCTCCCAGCCGCATATAAACATTCAGTCCATCAGAACAATTTTCGTTGTGTTCATTTTCCTATGCAAAGATGTAAAGGAAAATTAACCTTAAATCCACTTTGCTGTAGGAATGCGTAAATAAGTCATGCCAACATACTGTACATTCCTAGAGTATGGTAAGGTTCATTTTCCTTTACACACTATAGTTCACGTCCGGCTCCTTGGCTGAATGGTCAACGTAGTTATTATCGGATTAGCGGGCCCCGGATTATATTCCCGGCTGGGTCGGTTGTTTTAACCTTAAATGGTTAATTCCATTGGCCCGGGGACTGGGTATTCGTTCTGTTTCCAACATCCCTGCAACTCACACATCACACACACTACAACACTATCCTCCAATACAATTACACTCAGCATCCTGTATACGACAGTTGCCGCCCACGCTTGTCGGTGGGTCTGCCTTAAAAGAGTTGCACCAGGATAGCAACAGCACAACGAAATAATAATAATCATAATCATAATCATAATCATAATAATAATAATAATAATAATTCTAAAATATAAATATTACAGTGGGATGGCCAATCAGCGACAGCTCACAGAAATAGCCTTCAGAAAGAGGTATTATTATTATTATTATTATTATTATTATTATTATTATTATTATTATTATTATTATTATTATTATTATTTCCCTGTTGAATGCAATCCAGTTTGCGCGTTTGGTATTCCATTTTGTGGTTGGGTAGATAGTTGAAGGTAAAGCGTACCTATTTTGAAAATACATTTCGATAGGGAGATGATCAGATCCCAGCGAGTATCGTAATGTTTTCCAACAGAGGCTGGCAGCAATTGCCGGAGAACTGATAGTTACATCCACTGCCGAAGGTGATATCCAGAGCGAGATAATCATAACGGTAGGACTGGCGTTGTTGAGTATAAGGAGGTGGCGGCAGTCCGTTATATCAAGAAGGGTTGTCCGAGTTCGGTCCGTAAAAGCATATAACCAACCTACACTATGCACCTTAACGTCTCCACACATATTATATTCGGAGGTTACAATTGGTAAAATAAAATGCCCCATTCTGCTGGCCTAACTATAATACGTGATGAACAAAAGATAGATAACTTATTAATGTAAATTTAACCACAGGGAGAAAGAAAAGACAGCGAATTCTTGGAATGAGAAATTTCCGGGAATCTTAAGGGACATTTCGCGGTGGCGAATATTTTTGCTTATTAGCAGACAACTTCCTCTATTCCATGATCTCTACATGATCGCAAAACAGTATGTCAAGGAAAAATAACTGGTATACCTGCACGAAACCAGATTTCAGTTGATACTGCCAAGGGGATATATCGATCGTTTAATTCTTTCTGAAGGCTATTTTTATGAGCTGTCGCTGATTGTCCATTCCACTTCAATATTTCTATTTTAGAAGCCTCCATGAATGTTATGTGTTATCATTTATCGTAATTTCGATTCTGAAGGGATACCACGATTGAATAGAAGAATACACTGTAGAAGTTAACTACGTAGGTTATAGATGCTAGTAATGTTGAAGAGATGCGTGGGGAATGAAGAGGACTGTCACGGCGGGTTCAAATCAAGTATGGCTGAGGTAGGTAGGGGTTAGGGCCATCTGAACCCCCACCGACTTCATGAGGCTGGTAAAATAACGGTGGGTGGGGGAGGGGGTGGTTAGTCTGGGAAACTAAGGAGGAGACCGCCGTCGTTTAAAAACGGTGATTCTTCGATTCTTCGATTTGTTGTCCTGGTAAGGAATGAAAAGTTTGCTCATCGCGGTTATTTGCCGTCGTTTAAAAACGGTGATTCTTCGATTCTTCGATTTGTTGTCCTGGTAAGGAATGAAAAGTTTGCTCATCGCGGTTATTTGCTTCTTTTTTTCATTTCATAACAGGAGTAAGTTAGACTTGGCCGAAATTTGGTTTATCTCTAATAGTTCATCATACTCAGGGCACTGTTTACTTAGTGCGTTATGTGGAACGTGACATTGTACGCACGTAGGCTGAAGCTGTAGGCAAGGGTTTTGAGCATGCGACAAGTCTCATCTAGCCTGAGATCAACAGTTTTTCACTAATGTGTCCGAAGCGTAAACTATGACAGTAAATAAACATGGCAACCGAGTAAGAGTGCATTAGTGGTTAGACTGAAGATTTATTGTGTTCGTATGGATATTAGTGATTCTTGGTGACTAAGTTATATGTAACAACGACCGGTGTGTGTGAAAATTGTCACGGGTGAATAAGAAATATAATTTATTTTACGTGAACTAAGTGTGAAACAGTGTTTCAGATCGGAATTTTTGTTTGAGGTTATGTCCAAGAACAAACAAAAGAGTCGCGGTAGCAAGGAGATGGCAAGCTTGGAGCAGCAACAGCCACAGCAGCGCAGTGCAGCGGATGGGAATGTGAGGACTCCACCTAACAAACAGTCGCTCAGAGGATCTGTCGGCCGCGGTGAATAAAATACTTCGTGAGTCAACATTTTTAGATTCAATTATGGATCGATTAGTTGACAGTGTTATTGACAGGCTGAAGGAAAGTATTGATTTCAATACTAAAGTAACTGAAGACTTAAAACTGGAAACTAATAAACGGGATGAAAGGATCAAGGAACTTCAGCAGGAACTTCACAAGATGAAGGCCGATTCCCATGACGAAGTGGAGAATGTTAACCAATACCTAAGGAGAAACAATATTGAAATCCATGGCGCACCAGAACTTCCGAATGAAGACGTTTATAGTGTCGTGACAAATATTGGTAAAGCTATTGGATTTGAATTAAATAAGTGTGATGTAGACATTGCTCATAGAATTCCCTCGGCAAACAAGACACTACCCAGACCCATCATTGTTAAATTTGTGAACAGATGGAAAAAACAGGAATTTATGGCTGCAAAGAAGAATGTCCGGCAGTGGGCTTCAATGCATCAGATCATATGATTTACATCAATGATCATCTTACACCCAGAGCCAAAGGTCTTCTTAAGAGGGCCAAGGATTTAAGAATGAAAGGTTATAAGTATGTGTGGACACGGGAAGGTAAGATTTTTGTTAGGAAGGTGGATAACTCTAATGTGATAAGCATACGAAATATCGAAGATGTTCTTAATCTTGAATCAGGTTGAATTATGACATGGAAATTGTAGAGGCTCAGTTAACAAACTTAAGACAACTTAAAACCAGAGATTGCCATCTGAGAATTTTTATGCTAATTCGCAAAGTATCCGTAATAAATGGCTAAACTTAACCAGTTTAATTGTAGATGTACAGATGCCAGAAATCATTATTATAGTAGAAACATGGTTATTCCCACAAGATGAGAAATATTATAATCTGAAAGGTTATGAATGTTATTTTTGTTCCAGAACAAAAGATAGAGGGGAGGGATTGCTATGTACATTAAAGAACCCTATAAAGCTAAAATATTAGTTTAGATTAACACTCCTGGTACTCCGTACAATTTTTTATTGGTTAAAGTCAGCGGTCTCGATAGGGATATTCTTATTTTGGGATGTTATAATCCCCATCTGAAATTTTCCAAAGAGTTTCTTAATGTACTTAAGGATATATGGAATAAATATAGTAATTATGTGTTTTACTGTAGGAGATTTCAATATTGACAAACTTCAGCCGAGTCTACTAGCGTCTGAACTTAAGAGGTTATGTGAGTGCTATAACCAAAATCCATGTAACAGCAGATTTCCCACCAGGATTACTAACAGTACAACTAGTCTGTTAGATCATGTTTATGTCAATAAGCTGTACAGGTGCAAACTGTATAATATAATTAATGATTATAGTGATCATAATTTATTAGTCTGCGATACAAATTTGTTATCGAAAGTGAGAGCATATATTTCATATTTGAAACCAAAAACATGTAATGTGAAGACCATGAATGCTTATATGTCTACCAATCCCCTGATCATCAGTGAAGGTGATAGTTGTGATGTGATAGTAAATAAACTTAACAATTATCTGCAGGAAGCCAATAGTAGCAGTAGGCCTATAAATCAGAACTATAAAGCAAATAATAAGACAACAACTTGGAGTAAAAATGGGCTGTTATTATGCATCACAGCAATTGATAAATGGCTATTAACTATTATGTAATCAGGTAACTAAGCTTGAAAGACAGTTGGAAAATGCATATTTCATAAATAGATTAAGTAATGCCAAAAACACTCCTTGGAAAATTGTCAATGAAATCTTAGCATCAAATTTTAACAAAAACAGGAATTTCCAACTCAAAGTTCAAGATAATATTGTGACTTGTCCAGTAGAAATATCAAAATTATTTAATGACCACTTTCTTAATATAGGAAAAAAATTAGCTACCAATACTCCTACCCACAAATCACCTAATATTGGAAATGGGCCAAGTAATTCATTGTTTTTGAAACCTACTAATGACCTTGAAGTTGCGGAAATAATAAGAAAATTAAAAAATAGCAGCTGTAGTGATGTGTACGGTATTAGTAATAACCTACTTAAGAGTCCAGCTGGACATTTAATTCCGTGCATTACAAAGTTAATCAACAAATCGTTAAGTGAAGGTATTGTTCCACGTGAGTTAAAAATTGCCAAGGTCATTCCTGTGTATAAAGGGTCTGATAAATTCGATCTTAGTAACTACAGACAAATATCAGTCCTTCCCATTGTGTCAAAAATCGTAGAGATAGTGGTCAAATATAGGTTATTAAAATACCTACAATGTAATGACTATTTTTATCCATACCAGTACGGATTTTTGCCTAACTCTAGTACCTACAATGCTGTGGAAGACATTATTATTAAGTTACAGGAGCCCTTAGACTCGTGTATGGTAGCATCAGGCCTTTTTATAGATCTGCAGAAAGCATTTGACACAGTTGACCATAACATTTTTTTACTGAAGTTGGAAGCAGCAGGGGTTAGAGGTTTGGCACTTAACTGGTTTACAGATTATCTCAGAGACAGGGTACAGTTCGTTAGTTGTATGGGAGCAGAAAGCACGTTGCAGACTATAACAACTGGTGTGCCTCAAGGTTCTTTTCTAGCACCAATATTATTTCTTGTATTTGTCAATGATATTGGTAACTTGCCGCTGTTCGGCAAATTGTCTTTATTTGCTGATGACACAAATATTTTCTACACAGGGAATTGTATATATAATCTTGAAGAAAAGATGCAACATGACATATCTTTAATTCAGACCTGGCTTACTACCAACCGACTAAGAATTAATCATAATAAAACTATATCATATTTCACAAACCATTATGTACATTTCCTCTGGACATCAACTTAAGTTTCTATGACCAAGTGGTACCTCGTGTTCAATCAACAAAATTTCTAGGACTTAGCATAGATGAGTCGCTAACTTGGGAGAATCACATCACAATGCTGTGTGATAGAATAACTCCCGCTATTGGTGTACTCAGCCGATTAAAATACAAAGTTTCTCGTGGACTGTTGAAGAGTATTTTTCGTGCACTAATTGAAAGCCACCTGAATTATATGATTCATATCTGGGCATGTTGCAGTAAAGAACAATTTGAAAAGCTCAGTATCTTACAGAAAAGAGCACAGAAAATACTCTTCAACTTACCTACCTTAACACCAACCATACAGGTCTACCAGTATTGTAATGTGCTGTCACTAGATGGTCTTCGTAAAAAAGCTTCAGCTATTATGTTGTATCAATTGAAAAATGGACAACCTCATTCGAACACACTTTGCAACTTGAATTCTGATATACATTCATACAGTACAAGAGGATCTACTAAATTCACTGTAAATCATCAAAGTCTACGAAGTATGGCACGAATTCTTTATGGCATTTCTCTGTAAAGTTTTTCAATAGCCTTCCTGAGCATATTCGAGAAGCCGCTAACTTACCCATCTTTAAAACCAAGCTTGTTAATTTTCTAAAAGTAAAAATGCCAAGCCTATAGAGTACTGATTTAGTATACTATATCACTGCTGTTCATATTTGGTTTCTATCACTAGGATACCTTATTATTATTATTATTATTATTATTATTATTATTATTATTATTATTATTATTATTATTATTATTCATTGTACAGTATATTATACTTTTGTCCTAGAAGCTGATGTTAAAAATCTCATCTTTGTTGCCAAATGTAATTATTTGTACTGCACCATTATGAGCCTTGGCTCAGGTGCCCCTTTTGAAATAAATAAATAAAATAAATAAATAAAAATCAATAGCAAAAAAATACGCACTGGCACCACATACGGAGGAACCACACAACATGCCCTATATACTGACACACTCTCTGGAAGAGTCTCAGAGTTAAAGGAAGATTGATTGATGATTGATGTTTGTTGCTTAAAGGGGCCTATCATCGAGGTCATCGGCCCCTAATGGTACTAAATGAGACGAAATGAAATGACAACTTAAAATTCCAAAATCCTCCACTGACCAGAATTCAAAGCATGAGGACGAAGAATGAATGGATGGAGATGAATTTAAAACGTTCAGTCGATCCGCCCCACAGTGCCTCACATGCACAGAAGCTGGCACAAAACAATCGTATTACCGACCCAGGGACTGCTTCTATAGTACGATGCTGAATCGATTGTGCGTATAGTCGAAACGGGTCCAAAATCCAGGTCATCAGCCCCGCATAATGGTATTTATCGCTAGGAAAGTAGAACCATGCTATGTGTAATGTTGCGGTACTAATCAAAAGTAGCGGAGACTCGAGGTATTCCACACATTAGGGTACTATTCACAGGTAGTGCAATGCGCACATGTAACACAGACTTATAGTGTTTCGCACATTGCGGCGCTATTTGCAGGCAACGCAAACCTATGGCGTTCCTCACATAAGTGGACTAACCACAGGGACCCGTACTATCCCGTGGAATTCCTCACATCGTGGGAACTGAGCATAGGTAAGGCAGAACCATGGTGTCGCTAATCCCATGGTGTCGCTCATATAGGGGTACGGATCACAAGGTACTGCAGGACCCCCATCCTGATTCACACACTGTCGCTACTAATCACAAACCTATTGCGTACCTAACATAGTGGTACTACGCGCAAGTAAATGCAACCCATGGTGTTCCCTGCGTGATGGTACTAATTACAAGTAGTTTCATGGTTCTCATTGGATCATCCCTTGGTCGCCCCTTTTAGTCGCCTCTTACGACAGGCAGGGGATACCATGGGTGAATTCTTCGTCTGCCTCCTCCACCCACAGGGGGGGTGTTTGGTCCGCGAGAGGTATTTTATTTCCCTCAAGTCCGCCGGCAAGCCGGTTAGGACCCCCTATCTGCCATCTGGGGCACGCCACATGGGAGTATCACCTCTCCCCCTGCTACGCCTGCGTAGCAGGTTCGTGGAGTTAAAGGAAGAATGTATCACTTGAAATAGTTTTTCTTCCTCGATAGTTGTATGCGCATCCCTAATGACACCCAGTCGAGTGACGACGTGGGAAGGAATATAACCTTCAAACTGATGTGCAGAAGAAAACAGGTTCATCCTTGTGCAGAATGAAATTCCATTTCAATACTAATTTTCCCGACAGAAGAAATATCTTTGATATTTTGACGCTGAGATGGATACTCGCGATAAATCACTTTACCAAGATCATTGTTGTTTCCATCTTTCCCCTTTAAGCAGATGTAGTAAGGTCCGGAATAATCATGGTTAGCCTTATTATAATCGCACGCACTAATCCGAAGCAGTGCTCTGCTTTTCATAGGAGGAAGCGCAGGAGGTGCCTCAGTCGAAGTAGAAACACTATTGTCTTGATTAGAAGATGAACTATACATTACATCACTATGTGAATATATACATGTTCTGAAGTATTACCTCTGGTGTAATTGCTTCCTTGTTCCCAGTGTTGCCTGAAGCTCTTCTAAAGCAAGATTCTTTGCCGGCACTGCAGATGAACAACTCTACTTCATATTACAGTCGTAGGTAGAAAGTGAATTTATCACTGTCATAGCACTCACAGCACTATTAGACACCTTTGTATACCGTCCAGCATGGGTAAATTGGAAGGTAATATCGGAGGGGGTAGGACTACTTTCCCCATATAACCCCCGGCCATAGCACAAACTGCTAATTATGTAGCATAATATGTAATTAAACTACACTTTAAAGAAAAAATACGAATGATGAGCGCTTACAATATTCAAACACAAAGTTCGTGTGCAGATTGTACCAGCAAACGAGCAAAACTTGATGGATGATGTTTTATCACAATATTTCTAGGTGATCAAATTTAGCATATATTACACCACGTTTTCACAGGGTTTCAATCAAATAAATCACAACTAAGAAGTGTCAATATTCTTGACTGACGGTGTTCAGTATGCTGAAGTGGTATAACGGCATTTGTGATTTTTCACGAGAAGGAAATGATTTGAAATTATGACAGTTCTCTAGCTCAAAATAGTGATTATTTTTGCATATGGGGCATTTCATAACTAAATAATTAAGGTTAACCATACATTACATGTTGGGGGGGTTGTGATATCTTTGCTTACATTCAGTGAACTATGTACTTCGTCAGGCCCACGAGGACGGATATAGACACATTTTAAAACCAATAAATAATATTGTTCTCTACTTAGAAAGAATTATTGACTACAACCTTTCAGGTCGTGGTCTTTAGAGCGTTCATTAACAACTACAATATTACACTAGTTTCCTTAAGATACAATGCCCTCCGTGAACAATAATGCAAATACAAGAATGGTATAGACTTTGAAACGAAATAGAAGTCCCTTTTTTCCACTGTGTAAAGCACATAGTACACCATGAGGATGTAAGTGTAACTGTACCGGGAGGTACACCTCTACGCCGCAAGTTTAAATATTGCGCCAATAAGTACTCCTCTACAGGAGAAACTCTGAACTTTAAAAACTGGATCAATTCTGTAGTTTCTCAGAAGATGTCACTACAGTAAATTTTGTGATTACGAAGTTGTCAATACTGTGTGGAGTTCAACTTGTTTTGTTTTCCATTGATCAAGAAGTGTGGACATTCTCTTATAGATGTGTCTACTAAAAAACTATGATTATGCCCCCTGGTGCGAAGTTAAGAAACCTTTTAAGGAAATTTTGTATTCATAAGCTTTCTCTTTACTAAATTTCGTTCTTTCATTTGTGGGTTGGCAATATTAATCTTTTCTTTCCGCCTGTTTTGAATTGAGCCAATCCAGAATTTCTGCAATTAATTTTTGACCAATCATGTATTTCTTCTTTGACTTTGAGTGTATTTTCAAGACGGACTAATAAAGAAAGAGGGTGTGGCTTGATTATTCATGAAAGGTCTCGAATCTTCCACGAGGGTATAAAACTGCTGATTTTCTTGTCTCTGGGCCACTCGAACAACATCTAGCATAGTGTATGGAAGTGTAGCAGGAGGCGAGAAGCGCCTCTTTCATCCCGCAGCAGCTCTTCAACAAGGTAATGGCCACTTAACATCTTTATTTCTTGCTAGCTCAGCAGTTTAATCCGCGGGGAAGGTCCGAAACCTTTATTATGTAACCTGTCTTGAAACATGTAGTTTGCCGTCGCTTTTTGTAAAACTTCACATATATTTAACTGTAAATCGGGGATAGAGAGTGCTTTACACTCTCGAGCTCCCCTTCATGCTGGATTTGAGGTGACTACGTTTTCGTAACCGTTTTTCTACTCTTCCTTAATGTGTTAAATTTATTCTGTATACGAGTCACCTCCATAGTTTGGGAATAGTCCCTGATTCATCGGCCTAGTGCCTCTTAGGTTTTGAGAAGTTTCATGTAGGAGTGCAGATTCACGCCCCCATTCAGTTTTGCATTTTGGGCCGTTAACTTAACCTATTATTTTCCTACTAAGGCCCAGTAGGTTGGGTACAAGATACCCCTGTTTCATTGTAAGTGGTGCCTTGATGGCAATCTTGTGTAAAAGTCTGGTATTGCCTTTAATAGGCTTGAAAAATTGAGAGCGGGTCAGCTCTTTCTAGTATCTGGATATGTGCCTCTAGGAGGCCTGACATTGCTAGGTGGGAGCAAGTGCTCCATGTTATTAGGGGGTTTCTGCCCTTTGGTAAATATGTGGTTGTGAGCTGAGAGCTCAGGAATTGTAAAAAGTGGGGCTCGAAGCCCAGATCGTTAATTTGTCTCTCCTGGTCTTGTACCTGATTATTTGTTGACTTATCTGTTGAATGTTCAAATTCTATGTGAAAATTATTAAGTTTTACTTTTTTGAAAATATAACCTTTAATGCAATTTTAATCAATATCTCAGCTTTGTAGTTAGACCCATTCCAGCCCGAACCTTCTTTCACCTCTGCTGTTCCACGGGTAACTCCGTAATAGTAACAATAAATGCCGTATAACAAGACTGTGCTCAGAAAAATGGTCTTCTTTCCATATCTCTGAAATGAGGAAGATTAAATTTGCGTTGGCACTTCTCGGAAGGTTAAAAAGTGGGGTGCATGATTAATGTAATGGATTAGCTTCTGGATATCCATTCGGCAGCTGAGATTTTAATACCGTTCGATCCTGGCTTATAATTTTAATACCCTGCCAAAACCATAAATGAGGTAGGGTGGCTGAAGCGACCCTAGAAATACCTAGGATAAGCTGATGAATAGTCAGCTTACTGATCTTTGGTTCAGAGAGCACTGCGTTCGATTTTGACATTTTTAATGAGGGTTTACTAAAACAGTTACTTACTCCAGGACTACATTCCAGAGCATCTGATTTGATATTGTGTTCCTCAAATCGGTGGATTTTCAGTGGATACGTTGGAATATCGTATTGTTTCATATCATTCTGCAATTGTCATGTCATTTCTCCAGCCATCTCCTCTCTCTTCCGACAAACTTGCTAGCAAGTGGAACGGCAGAGAAGTCGACTAACATAAATGCACAATAGTAGTAAACTTCAACATTCAAGTAGTGCTCCGTTGTCGTAAAATACACATAAAGTACGAAATGTTCATAAGCATTTATCTCAGAAGAAAACATGCTGGTACCTCTCTGTAATTTTCTTCCTCAGGGAAGATTACAGCATGCCCTCGAAAGATAGTCAAGAGAAATAAAATACGCAATTATGTGGGATGATTTTCTCGGCAATACAGCAGAAAAAGAGAAGAAAACGGGTAGTTGAAAAGTTTTCTGTACGGTGGGAATAATAACAAAGGTAACCATAAATGTAGTCTATGATCAGTAAAATGAGAAAGGAACCTTCTCATTAAGCGCAATAATGTTAGATGTAAGATTTTTCGGATTTAATCGCTCCTAGAAGGACATCGTTTAACCGGAAACATCCCTCGAAGATCAACGCAACCGCACTTGCGCATCACTCTTTCATGCCAACTTTAGTATAATATGAGCTGGGCAAAGTCTTGAAACTTGCATCCAAAACAGCACCAGGCTCTATGATGACCACCATAATGTGCTTCCCTATGCATTCCACCCTCCTTTTCCCCATTTTATTGGGGTCGGCATTTGGCGGACATTTGGCCCAGATTTATGGTCACTTGCCCTTCCTAACGCCAACCCTATCTGGACGGATGTATTCCCTATCGTGTGTTTCTCTGATGGTTGGTAGCGAGGTGGGTTTTATGTAGGAGAAGAGGAGGTAGTAAGATAAATACGAGCACCCAGTCACCAAGCCAGATAAATTAACCAAACGCAGTCGAATTTCCTCCGCCTGGCCGGGATTCGATCCCAGAGCTCTCTGAACCGAAGATTAGTAAGCTGACCATTCATCAGATTAACCCAGGTATTTCCAGGGTCGCTTTAATCACCCTACCTCATTTATGGTTTTGGCAGGGGGTTAAAATTACAAGCCAGGATCGAACGGGATTAAAATCTCACCGAGCTCGATAGCTGCAGTCGCTTAAGTGCGGCCAGTATCCAGTATTCGGGAGATAGTAGGTTCGAACCCCACTGTCGGCAGCCCTGAAAATTGCTTTCGGTGGTTTCCCATTTTCACACCAGGCAAATGCTGGGGCTGTACCTTAATTAAGGCCACGGCCGCTTCCTTCCCACTCCTAACCCTTCCCTGTCCTATCGTCGCCATAAGACCTATCTGTGTCGGTGCGACGTACAACTAGCAAAAAAGAAATTAAATCCCAGCTGCCGAATGGAAATCCAGAAACTAATCCATTATATTAATCATGCACCCCACTTTTCAACCTTCCGAGAAGTGCCAACGCAAATTTAATCTTCTTCATTTCAGAGATATGGAAAGAAAACCATTTTCTGAAGACTGGTCATTGTAGATCGACATTCCACTTTTGACGTCGGGTAAAGTCGGCCTGGATTTTGACCTGAAAATCACGTGGTGCCAGGAAGAACAGCCCAGTATTAAACCCCCACTGCCCAGGCCCCCGCGCACTCTATCTACTAATACAGCAGCTCGAACCAAACGCTTACAAAAATGTGCTCAAATATGAGTTCCCTTAACGACGTCTTCTCATACTCAAGGCCGCCAAGAAAAGGTCTCCGCTTATGCAACATATAACTGACACTTGACCATATAACCCTGACAGGAAATGTTTGGCTTCCTGCCCAGCAGTAAACATATTGCATTCTCATAGCCTTACTTCTTCCCTGAGAGGAATAGAAGTCTATCTCATTTGGGAAAAGATCGGTTTTCACTTGCTTCATCATATGAAAGGTGTGGACGCGTAACAATTGTCGGTGCTAGATATATAAGTAACAGAGTGAACAAACGGCTTTCTAGGAAATGATGTTCCTCTAGCTTCAGACTTACAAAGAATACTCTGTTTCAGTGGAGTTGTTAACATCGTACTGAAGAACTCAAGATCCTCCTCCGTTAATCAGAAGCACGGTACGATTTCCACTTGAACTGACAGTTCTGACATTAAAACTGTATACAATATTAAAAGTGATTTCTGGGAAACCAGTCAAGTGATCTCAAAGAAACATGATTCATTTGTATAACATACTTACAGTTCACAGATGAACGCTCTGGCCCCTGCGTTGCTTTTATATCTATGACGTGATATTTTGCGGAATGAACTCGGGTTCATTGCAGAATTCCAAACTTTTAAGTTAGATTCTCGTTCCAGGATTCATAAAACAAATTTTGGGTAACATTTAATTGCGTGGCCCATAGTTCCTTGGACATGTTGCTGGAATATGACATGCAAATTTACGTCTAAACTTTGTGTTTGAAGTTTAGAGATTAGTTATTACTGCAAGACATCTACTATTAAATGTATATAATTTTATGCCTCATAGAAATGAATTATAATATGGAAATATATAAATGAGGCAGCACAGTTGAAATGTCTTATGTTTCCCAGTCTTCTCGTAAGTTTGGTTTAGTATAGAATATACCACGTATTCAGTGACTGGTTAAAGTCCTACTAAAACAAAAACATTCAAGCAAGTAAACCAAACCAGTCGAGAAATTTCTCGTTTTTATAACACACCCATTGATAGAAAATACTTAAGCACGCAGAAGGAGAAGAATTAAAGGAATCGAAAACGCACTTATTCAAATGGTCATGCAAATGTAATACAATGATTACAATATGGGCGACACAGTTGGCAGTATAGACATACTGCTGATCCCATAATGGAAAGATGTAGCACATCCCCGATATACTGTATATGCATGTACCGATTCGATTCAGAAGGGAATCCCTCAGCGTTGTATCCTTTCCTGATACAAGTCGGCCTGCAGATTTTGTAACCAGTCCTCGATATCTTGCAGATCAGCACCGGGTAAGGGATTACATCCAAGCTAAACAACACATATTCTATTGTGGGCAGATCGTGGGAACTTGCTGGCTTCGAGAGTTCCTCATCATGGCGCATGCAGTGTCTCATATTAAAATATTGTGCTATGGTGTCATGGCAGTAAAATGGCGTAAAATGATATGACACGAGGACGTAAGATATCACTGATGTACCACTGGACTGTCAGTGGGCCCGAATCACTGCCACGAATAACCTGAAGTGATTCCCTATGGCTCCTCTGACCATGATATTAGAAGTGATGCTGATGTGTCTCCCCACAACCTTCTCAGAATGAGTCCTCCCCCCGTCGGCACATACATACTCGCATACAATGGTCAACCACGGTAATGCAAAATCGAGATTCATCGCTAAGTATGATGCGACGCCATTCGCTATCAATCCGTGCCTCCTGGTAACGACAAACGCAATCGTCTCTACTGTCATGTTAATGGCAACCTACGCATGGGACAGTGAGCCCGTAGTCCACCACCTGATGTTAGTCATCGCGATGTGGAGCAAGACGGCACAGTAAGTTGTAGTTTATCAGGTAACTGTGTTTGGATGACGGGTGCAGATGCCGTAGGGTTGTATAACGTTAAGGCGCACAATACGGCAATTCTCTAATGCGTCTACGAGATATACTCCGTTTTTGTGACACTCCCTCACATTTTAATTAGTTACGACAGACTGGAAAACTTCACAGTCATATATTTCCTGGCTGTGCTAACTGACTCTCTTTCCTCAATGACAGAATGATTACACTATCGCTATCTGTACACTGACGAGCAACTTAATTGGAGATATCTGCTTTTTAGCATGTAAAAAACCCTTCCAACTTGATGACAGCGGTGATGCGTTGAGGCATGGACGCCACAGTACACTGTAAACATTGGATAACCATACTGATTCATGACCGATGCACAGCCTCCCATAATGTACAAGGGATTGGTCGGAGCAGAGTTAATGGTGGGTACACCTTTCGTGATGACATCCCATATGTACTCAATAGGATTGAGCTCGGACGACATTCAGGGTGAGGTAAGAATCCTCATATCCGTGGAGTGTTCAACGAACCAATCAGCCACAATTCGGGGACGATGGGCCGGTGCATTAGTTTTCTGTAGGAACAGGTCTCTCGCAGGGAACTGGAGGCGAACGAATGGGTGGGCATGATGTGACAGCAGATTCCTGTATTATTTACCGGTGAAGAACATTACCAGATGTACCAGTTGTCCCATTTAATAATATGTGAACATGCCCCATAACACCGGCTGAACTGTACCCTCCGAACAAGAGGGATCCTTCTCTGCATGTGCTTAGCCGCAATACTCTTTCCCTACTGTGGACAGGTAACAATTAAAGAAGTGGATTCCAAAACGCACTAAGTAAAAAAATAGTGTTTTTCATAAGTATTTTTTAAATATATCTAGGTATTATTCATAATGTTTGTACCACAGCCTTTCTTAATTGCCTCTTAAAGGTAAAATGATTATTATTTTTATGATACAAACGTGCATTCTCGGAAAACTACTGGATTTTAATACTGGGTTAAGTACGTAGATTATAAAAACAAAAGCGTTCCTGAGTGGTACCTTCAGGGTTGAAAAAGTTCTTAGCTAGTGTTTAGCTAGTGATGTGCAGTGGCCCGGAGCTTTATCATAAAAGGCTTTGTCCTTTACATTTAGCTGCACAAATGTTAATAGTTTCTTTAATAGTTTCTTCACATCCTTCTTCTTTAACTCACATATCTTGATCTCTTCGATTTATGAGCAGGATTCGTAGCAGGATCTCCACAAACAGCCTGACGTACCTGACAAGAAAATGGTCTTGCTCTGGTTTGGTTCTAAAAACATACAACTTACTTTGAAAACCAACAATGCCTTTTTTATTCAAACCCCCCTGTCATGCATTGCTTCGTTATAAAAGGATTGCACTACTGCTATTCCGAGAATACTTGCGTTTGCTTTGTCCCAATTTTCTGGATTCAGTTTTCTCTTACTACTCTTCTCATTCTCCTTTGCATTAAATAAGCACTCTAAATCAAAATCGTACATTGTTCCACAAGAAATGTCGTGGTAAAATATTACTAATACCAAACTATGTGTAAACAAAAGAAGTGGACACTGCGTTTTCTACTGAGCATGCGCAATACAGCAGATCGTGACTAAGAACATTATGGAATATTACATCAACTGCCTTAGCACAGTTTGGAAAAGAACTCAATTTTTCCACCTGATTATCTACGTGACTAAGAACCGCTTGTCAAATATTATTCTCTCAACAGATACATCTATGCCTTCTAAACAATAACAAATTTAAAATAACAGAAAATTGACTTAGTGCGTTTTGGAAATCCACCTCTTCAATTGCTACCTCAACTCATCAGTTCAGGCGAAATTTGTCCATGCTTCAGGAGTCCAATGGAGGTGTTCTTTCGACCATATCAATCTTTTTTACCTTGTGACTCTCTGCACGTCGTCTATATCCACTTCACTAAAATTAATTTTCATTTTCCCCTGAATTAGGTCCACCACTTTATAAATTGTAAGCACTTTGTCCTCTGTCTTCTCCTCAGGCACACCATATATAAATAGGCATTTCTTCCTACGATTTCGAGTGTTGGCTTCCACTTCTGCTTTCAGTTTCAGCGTCTCCTCTTCCAATCGTCCTATTTTCTCCCTTAATGTTGCAACTTCTTCGGCATTTTTCCTCACTTGCGATGTTGTGTCATCTGCCCTTTCTCGGATGAGCAGAAGTACCTCAGTGGGATGGTGGTCACTGTACCACTTTTGGTGGGGAAAGGGGATGGTTAAGGATGGTATGGCTGCTCACTTGATACTTTATTATTTTTCTCGAGATCGACAGTAACAAATACCCATTTGATCCGTTAAATTACAAAAATATCAATGTCCAGCCTATACCAAAATTCACTCTTTCAAACTCCACATTCTGCACAGGAAGAAAAAAAGAAAAGTAATACACGCAATAAACAGAAATGAACAAACAAAATAATAATAATAATAATAATAATAATAATAATAATAATAATAATCAAACGTACTCCTTGGACATGCCATGAAATTCCTCGGATACTCCGGAAACGTAACCCCCCAAAGTGAGGGTCACCACGGCAGTCATCCTCGGCCCTTTCATGCCACGTCCAACGTCTCCCCTGAATATTTCTATTGTCTTTCCAGAATAAGCAGTTTAAATAAAATATAATTAAAAGACAAAAGACATAATAAAGTTGAAATAAAATAAGCGGTATTAAGAATGCCGAAGACATTATTATTATTATTATTATTATTATTATTATTATTATTATTATTATTATTATTATTATTATTGTTACCGTGGTTGGTGGATCAGCAGAGGTGAAAGAAGGTGCCGGGGTGAATGGGTCTAACTACTATGTCAAGAAGGAATTTAAACTGAGCTGGAAGGTTATATTTTCAAAAAGCAACAAGTTAACAAGTTCTCACTTAGTGAGATAACAATGAAATAGCAATTTAAAAACAGGGCTTAGAAAAAAATCCAAGACTTCAAAACTTTAACACTCTTGGGCTACAAGCCCCTAGTTTTACAATTTTGATTTTCAAGATCAAATTTTACAGAGGGGCATAAATTTATAAAAGGGTAGAAATCCCCTAATACCTGGAGCACTTGCTCTCTAATTTACAACATCGAGCCTCCTAGAGGCACTTTTCGAACATTTGAAAAGAGCAGACGTGCTGTCAGTTTTTCATGCCTATTAAAGGCAATACCAGACTTTACAATAAATTGCCATCAAGGCACAACTTACAAAAATAAAACGGGGGTATCTTGTACCCAACCTACTGGGCCTTAGCAGAAAAAGAACAGGTTAAGTAAATGGCTCGAAATACCAAATTGAATGGAGGCGTGTGCTTGCCCTCATAAATACTCATTTTAAAACCTAAAAGGCACTAGGCCGATGATACAGGGGCTAATCCCAAACTATGGAGGTGACTCGTACAAGAGTAATTTAAGACATTATGGAAAGGAAGAAAATCAGTTACCAAAACGTCGTCACCTCAAACCAATACGAAGGGGAGCTCGAGAGGGTAAATCGCTCTCTATGCCCGAATTACAGTTACAGATTTTATTAAGTTTTTATATAAGCCGGCAGAAAATTATATGTTTAGAAAACTAGGTTATATGGTAGAGGTTTCGGACCTTTCCCGCGGGTTAAACTGCTGAGCTAGCAAGAAATTAAGAAGTTAAACGGCCATTACCTTGCTGAAGACCTGCTGCCTGATGAAAGAGGCGCCACCCGCCTCCAGCTTCACCTCCACACACTTAGTTAGATGTTTATCAAGTGGCCAAGAGACGTAAAAATCAGAGACCTTTCAAGAATGATCAAGACACATCCACGGTGTTTATTGGTTAACTTCAAAAGTTACACTCAAAATCGAAGAAGAAATACATGATTGGTCGTAAATTAATTACAGAAATTAGGGATTGGCTGAATTCAAAACTGGCGGAAAGAAAAGATCAGTATTGCCAACCCAAAAATGAATGAACGTAATTTAGTAAAGAACAAACTTATGAATACAAAATTTCTTCAAAAATGTTCCTTCACTTCGCACCAGGGTGCATGATCATAGTTTATCAGCAGATACATCTATGAGAGAATGTCCACACTTCTTGAAGAACGGAAAACAAAACAAGTTGAAATTCACACAGTACTGGCAACTTCATAATCACAAAATTAATGTAGTGACATCTTCTGAGCAAAAGTTTAAGGAGGTCTAGTTTTAAGTTCAGTGTTTCCCCTGTAGAGGAGTTCTTTAAGGCGCAAAATTTAAATGCTTGGCGTAAGGGTGTACCTCCCGGTACAATTATTATTTTTATTATTATCATTATTATTACTTTTACTTTTTTATTATTATTATTATTATTATTATTATTATTATTATTATTATTATTATTATTATTATTATTATTATATTCAATTCTATCATCTGATTTCTTTATTAATTATTTATCGCTCGCTCCATTTCATCTGTTATGTACCATATGTATGTGTGTGTGTTAGACTTAAGGGAATTTATATACGGCGAGATTTGCTGCTACGTATAAGACGTTAATTTATCATGGGAACGAAAGTTTAAGGAGTTACACTAGGTGCTGAAATACAGCTACATTTATGGCTGGTTTCTGGTACACTACAGTTACCTATGAGTTCGCTTGTAACTTTAACTGCGCTGTTAACTTTAATGAGTTTCCGGAAACTTTAATCCAGATTTATAAACCCTGATAATAAACCGTACGGATATCGTCATGTTTAGTATCTCTCGTCCTCCAATAGGTGTGTCTACGCAAATGTTTTAGGGTTATTTTGGTAATATCTAGTTAGTTTACTAGCAGAAGTTTTCTATAATGAGAAGTAGTTGCAAACATGTACAGTCATTTCAATAAATCTGATTCAGCATGTAATAATCCCTCATAGTATGAATATATGTACGATCTAATAATGCAAAAATTAGTTATATTCTCCCTTCTTTCTTATTCACAGTAGCGTACGCATCGTCTTAAATTTCACCTTGATCGTTGTCATCAGTAAAATTATACAAATACACCGCAATTACTAAAGAGAGAACTTTTCACTGATCCAGAACGCAAGCGTAAACAACGATAATAAAATATAAATGAAAAATATGCATGTAATTTCACCTGATCAGATGCCAAACTCTTAAAAAATTCCATTTTTCCGGGATTTCCTGGCACAACTTGAACACGAAGCGTTACAAACTGCAATTTCCAATAGTCAAAAGAAAATAGCCATACCACTAAATTTTTCATTAGTAGTTCCCTAATGTACTCCTCGAACTGAGGATTTGTAGTTCTTAATAACTGCAACGGACTAGTCATTTGAGATGTTTCACTTAGACTGACCACGCAACATGCATTGACAAAAATACTCTCCTAAATGCTGACGTGAAGTCCACTTGAGAATTTCCATCGAACTGTTGTTTCGGAAACTCATTTCAAACGTATCACCATGTTAAGTCACTGATAACTACGCATCTGCAGATGACTGTCATTCCAGAAACCGGCCATTACTGTGGAGTCATACTACAGGTTACCCATACGTCACTGCGTTCATTTTGAAACAGGAACTGATCTCAGGGAAGTCTTATCGTACGGAATAGCCATACTGTCTTACCCTGCACGTGGCTATTGGCACACAAGGTGCAATACTTTTAAGCTTGGTTTGAATGAGGTCATGGTCTGATTTACCCGTGACGTGGGGGTGAACCATGTGACAGTGAGAGACTATAAAACAGCTTGTATCCCATAGTGAGTACTCAGATGGATGGAGAGTCTTTAGTGATCAGACGTATTAGATGATTGGGGTGTGTTCCGTATATGTTCAGTCGAGTCGACTTGTGTCGTTTCTGTGACAGGTGAAGGTAGTCTTTCACATGGAGACTCACAGTACGGTGGGTAACGAGTAAAACTAATCGTTGGTGAAGGTGAGTCACCAATAAGAGGATGGGTCAGCAAATCTGATCTGAGAACTACAGCTGATGCCAGTTCCAAGAAACACGTCACACCACCACTTAAAGTGTCCAAGGTAATGTGAAATAGTGAAGGATACATTTCCTGAGCGAAGATTTGAAATGTCCGGCCAAGTGTATTTTAAATTTAATGCCTAGAGCTGCATTCAATTTTAATTTCAGACTTTCATATTGTCGTTTCAGTATCGCAGAAAATATCACGATTTCCATTTCAAACTTTACGAATACAATTTGTCTAATGTCAAGTGCAGTTAATTGTTTTATTTCATGGTAAAACAGGTAATCCCAAATTCTAGGTGGGAACCAAACGACAATATCATTTTCTCAGAACCTATTATAGGTTATGCTGTCAAGTAAGCTTATTACCCCACACCCTAGAGGTATTCAAGAGTCTCGCTCTATAATTGTTACATTTATTTGTAGCTGGCGCCCATCACCAATTAAAGTATTAGAATGTGCGTTTATTGTATGTGTAATCAATCCGTTAATTACAAGGTGATTGCCCAACAGCAGGGCAATCCGAGGGTTATCACAATATCATTCTCTTTTGCACAATGACGTGTGGTGAGCAGAGGTGCCCGAGAGGTGCAGAAGTACAGGGGCTTGCTTCTGTATGTTGTGAGTCACTCAAGTCACACGGTCAAAAGGCCTGTTGTGACAAACGAAACGAAACAAACCTGACGAAGGTCAGGGTAGTAGAGAGAATCACAATAAGCACACGAAGTGGTTATTGCCAGACTGGTAAAGAACGTAGTCTGTCTGTGGACCACACGCACAGTAAAACTGTATTCTGCTCTTGCTGCACCGAGCAAATGGCTGTGAGGTTTGGGTCACGTAGGTGTCAGCTTGCATTCGGGAGATAGTGGGTTCGAACCGCACTATCGGCAGACCTAAGGATGGTTTTCCGTGGCTTCCCATTTTCACACTAGTCAAATTCTGTACCTTAATTAAGGCCACAGTCGCTTCCTTCCCACTCCCAGCCCTTTCCTATCCCATCGTTGCCATAAGACCTATCCGAGCCGGTGCGACTTATGGATTGTAAAGAAAGGAGTTCTTGCGGGAAAAGTGCAGTTTTCAACAAACGAATTGGCGGATATGCTTCTTATTTACGGTGAATGGGATAGTAATTCAAAACCAGCCGTCCGATTGTACAGAGATCAATTTCCTCATCGCGCACACCTAGTACGTGAACGTTCATTGCTGTGTATCAACGAGAATGCGATACTTGTAAGTGTTGAGCGTGATGTTGGTGTGTTCCAGTGGACCGTACAACAGGTCCTGTGTAAGGAGCGCATGTGGCCGTACATGAGACACGTGTACAGAGCCTGCAAAACGAGGATTTTCCACAGAGACAGAAGTTCCGTACCCGGTTTTTAAACGAAACGGAACAACAGCCACTGTTTCCCTTCGAAGGGCTGGCCAGAGACCAAGCCTGTTTCACGAGGAATGTGGTGTTAAAATTCCATAATACCCATACACTGGCTGTCCTTAACCCACACACGATTCGTCAGGGAAATTTCCAGAGGCGATTTATAGTGAATATGTCGGCTAGTGTCATTGGTGACTGCCTGAAACTCTATTGTTGCAAAAGCTCATGAACATGCACTTACTTCATGACAGTGCACCATCTCTTACGCGTCGCGATGTACGTGTCCGTACATTTTCGCATAGATTTCCACATCGCTGGATCGATTAGGTGACTGGTTTGATCCTATGTTTTAAATCACCTGTATTTTTATCATTGGGGCATATTAAGAGTCTGGTATGTGCAAGTGAAATCGACACGGAAGATGAGTTTCATTCGTGTATTTTCGCTAAAGCTGAATCCATATGGGCTAACCAGCAATAATTTCATAAAATGTATTTAATCGCTCAGCAAAATATATTGCTACATCACATTAGTGATCACAGAACGCAAACCCAAAATACAAACGAATACAACTAATTAAGGGTATCGCTAGGAGGTCAGTGCCGGTGGACTCCTCATGGGTGTCAGTTCGAGTGCAATTTATAACAGATTATTGGTTAGTTTAAGTCGAATTGTTTTTAATGACCTTTTCAGTTCCCAACAGGAGATCGATGACACTGAGACAATAATGAGCACATCTTTGTGCACGAAACTTCACCATTTCTTTACACTGATTTCCTTTATATTCAAAGAAAATGCACTATAACGGGCTTTTGAGACTGAGGATACACTGAGACTAAGACACAAGCACTGTTAACACTTATTTCGTTACTGTTGATCTTGAGGAATCACTGAACTAAAGCAGGCACTACTGAAACTTATTTCATCCTTGTTCACCTTTTGAACCAGTTGCTGGGAGTTTTCTACCTTGAGTAAGACGAGATTTCAGTCGACGGCACGTTTTGGGTATCATCATGTATCATCAGGAACATTCTTCAGTGTGGAGAAGAACTTGCTCATTTTGGGGTTCGGCCGGGAGTTAAATCAGGTGAAAATCAAACTAGAACCCATTGGGAACCGAACCTCTCTCGTCCGGAGGGAAATATTAGATCTCAGATTTCAAGCATTGCTGTACGTAATCCAATCTTAGGTGAAGGACGACTGCTGAATCTCATAAGCTTTGATGTGTGTATTATTTGTGTCAGTCTTTGAAAGGGTACGTTCGTGAGGCTGGATATAATGAAGGAAAATGTATGACAGTTGACCAAGCCTGGAATAGATGCAATGATGCGTTGCCTCGTATGAGAAATAACTAATTAAAATAGCTGATCAACTTCATTCTCCGTAAAATGGATGCTTCGTTGATAATGTAATTTCGTGTGGCTATTTCTAGCCGAGTGCAGCCCTTGTAAGGCAGACCCTCCGATAAGGGTGGGCGGCATCTGCTATGTATAGGCAACTGCGTGTTATTGTGGTGGAGGATAGTGTTATGCGTGGTGTGTGAGTTGCAGGGATGTTGAGGAACCCACAAACACCATGCCCCCGAGCCACTGGAATTAACCAATGAAGGTTAAAATCCCCGACCCGGCTGGGAATCGAACCCGGGACCCTCCGGTCCAAAGTCCAGCACGCTAGCCATTTAGACGCTTCGTTGGTGGTGTTTTCTAATGGCTTAATGTCACTAACACAGACACGGTTTCGGCGACATTGCTAGTTGCTTTACGTCGCACCAACACAGATAGGTCTTATGGCGACTATGGGACAGGAAAGGCCTAGGAGTTGGAAGGAAGCGGTCGTGGATTTAATTGAGGTAAAGCCCCAGCATTTGCCTGGTGTGAAAGTGGGAAACCTTGGTAAACCATCTTCAGGGCTGCCGACAGTGGGATTCGAACCCACTATCTCCTGGATGCAAGCTCACAGCCGCGTGCCCCTGACCGTACGGCCAACTCGCCCAGTCGGCGACATAGTAAATGGGGAGTTATGATTAGGAGGGAAGTGTGTGTGGCCTTGATTAAGGTATAGCTCCGGCATTTGGCTGTTTTTAAAAGAGGAAAGCATGGAAAATCACTGTCTGGTCTATCGACTGACTACTTTTACAATTTTCAGAGGCACTCAGATGCTGGAAATTTTCGTGACCGCGTAGTATAATGTTAAAGGTTCTGCGTCCCACCTTTTTGTGGTAAATCCTTTGTCTATTAAATCTACCGACACGAGGCTGGCGTACTTGAACACTTTCTGCCGGGCTGAATGGCTTCGACGGTTAAGGCGCTGGCCTTCTTAACCCAGCTTGGCAGGTTCGGTCTTGGCTCAGTCTGTTGATATTTGAAGGTGCTCAAATACGTCAGCCTTGTGACGGTAGATTTCCCGGAACGTAAAATAACGCCTGCGGGACTAAATTGAGGCACCTCGGCGTCTCCGAAAACCGTAAAATTAGTTATTGGGACGTAAAGCAAATATTATTATTATTATTATTATTATTATTATTATTATTATTATTATTATTATTATTATTATTATTATTATTATTATAATTAATGAACACCTTCAAGTACCGCTGGACTGACGCGGGACTGAAGCAGCTAGCTTGGGCTAAGGAAGTCAGGAATCTGCCAGCCGAGCCACTCAGACCGGCGTAGCAAACTCGCTCGGTGATGCTCGCTGAATTGTTACGTACACGAAAAAGATTTTACTGAAAAGTAAAATGTGTAGGCTCTTTCAAGAAATATACATCAACTTGAAATTAAAATCGAAAATGGGAATATAATGTAGGGAATAACCTCTAAATCTTTAATCACTACGGAAAGTTGAGAGCAAGCTATTATTCACAGCTCACCGAAAATTACACGAGAAAGAAATTTTCTGAATTTGAAGCTCGATAAAATTCCTTGCTTTTGTATTCATTTTATTATTGTCTTTCATTCGAACCTTACTTATTTCAGAATTTAATTTGCAGTTCAGAAATGTGTTATACTTGTTATTTCATTTATGAGTAACTAGTATATTGATGTTCCTTATGTTTAGAATTTACCTTTAGGAAGCAAAGAATATAATGTGAAATAAATGTCAGGTTGTGAGTTTCACAATTAGGAAAAGTCCTCTCAATTTTAATTACTGCGTTGATGGGGTAAAAGTTCCTTATGGGAATCATTGTAAGTACCCAGGTGTTAATATAAAGAAAAATCTTCATTGGGGCAATCACATAAATGGGATTGTAAATAAAAGGTACAGATCTCTGCACATGGTTATGAGGGTATTTAGTGGTTGTAGTAAGGATGTAAAGGAGAGGGCATATATGTCTCTGGTAAGACCCCAAATAGAGTATGGTTCTAGTGTATGGGACCGTCACCAGGATTACTTGATTCAAGTACCAGGAAAAAATCCAAAGACAAGCAGCTCGATTTGTTCTAGGTGATTTCCGACAAAAGAGTAGCGTTACAAAAATGTTGCAAAGTTTAGGCTGGGAAGACTTGGAAGAAAGGAGACGACTAAGCGGTATGTTCCGAGCTGTCAGTGGAGAGATGGCGTGGAATGGCATTAGTAGACGAATACATTTGAGTGGTGTCTTTAAAAATGGGAAAGATCACAACATGAAGATAAAGTTGGAATTCAAGAGGACAGATTGGGACAAATATTCGTTTATAGGAAGGGGAGTTAGGGACTGGAATAAATTATCAAGCGAGATGTTCAATAAATGTCCAGTTTCTTTGAAATCATTTTATGAAAGGCTAAGAAAACAACAGATAGGGAATCTGCCACTTGTACGACTGTCCTGAATGCAGATCAGTAGTGTTTGATTTGACTTTGATTTGTTAAATAGTTTATACTGTATATGCTGGAAGCAGGTTAGAGCATTACTACTCTAGAAGTAAGATATTAAGCACGGTTTGGGCTGAGTAGATCAACGTTATAGCGCTGACCTAAGACAAAGCGGGCGGTTACGTTCCCGGTTCATTGCAGTGATATTTGAAAGTGGTCAAATGCGCCAGTTTCGTACCGGTAGATTCATCGGCATTTGAAAGATATCCTTCGGGGCAACATATCGACACCTCAGTGATTCCGAAAACCGTTAATGTAGTTAGTTGGACGTAAAGCTATTATTATCGTCATCACAAGTCAGGACATTTAAGTCCAAATCTAGAGATAGTATTGCAAGATAGCAATGTACACGACGATGTCCACTAAGGGCTTTATTAATCCCGATACGTAACACACTTTGCAGTGATTTTATAATCTTAAGAATATTGTATAATTTGTCAATAGGAATACATATTAATTCATAATATGTTACAGCTTAGGTTTTCATTGTGGGCGTGATTATAACTACAGAAGAAAGTTTACGGGCTTGTAGCCTGCTGAATGCTTCACCTAGCATTTTCAAAAACTATTAGGGGTAGTAATACTGACCTGAGAGTGTAGGCCCTTAAAAATATCGTGTAAAGAATGCAGTGAAGCGTTGGGAGCTATACGCTCAAAAGGACTACGGCTTACAGTCCAGAAAACTATTTCTATTATTGTAACGATACGTTGTTAGCTCTATGTATTTCCCTACCCTCACAAACATCTAATTCTCATGTTGACATCTCTGCCATCAAGCAACCCATCATCCCAGCTATTTTAGGCGACATCCGCTCGGCATATTATGAGGCACCATCCCAAATTTTCTTCTTTCTGGAGAGAGAGGGGAAACTTCCGAATTGTTGACATTTTAGCTCCAGACATAACACCCCAGAAACATCTCATTCACTGTGCCTATGCTAGAGAATAATCATTACTAAGCTAGCACATACAAGTAATGATTTCGTCACTCCCCTCTGTACTACTGTGATGAATTCAAGATTTTAAGGAGAAAGAATCTAGAGCGAGAGAGAAAGAAGGATGAACTTGGAGATAGAGATTTCCCATAAAATAGTAAGAGACCACCATTCGCCGTAAGAAAAATCTGTGACACGTGCAGCTCACTAATTGACTTGCCCTACCAAGGCGACTACTGCCCGTCCAGGTGGCCTAGAGCTAGTCCCTATTTGAAGTTCAGCGGTCAGCGACACGAAAGCCGTATTGTTTGGCTGTTGTGGTGCATCTCATACCACACAGACCCTCAGTTGAACACATGAGGGAGAGTGAGTCCTATTTGAGACCTCAGTCTAGGATTAAAGGCAATGTAATGGCCAGGAATCGAATCCAGGACCTCCATCTGAGAGACGGACACGCTACCCTTACATCACAGATCTGTCAAAGTAGGAGGAGTTTAAATACACCTGGCTCCATTCGTTTAATTTGCCAGCACGTAAAAGAACTCCTGCCGGATAAAATTCCGACAGCTCAGCGTTTCCGAAGACAATAAAAGTAGCAAGTCGGACGTAAAACCACCACCACCACCAGTAGTAGTAGTAGTAGTAGTAGTAGTAGTAGTAGTAGTAGTAGTAGTAGTAGTAGTAGTAGTAGTAGTAAACCATATGATGGACGTTTATTTACAATTGAATTATCTCTATCCCACAAGCACTTTTTAACGATGTCACGAAATGATTCCACATTAAGGATTTCCCATAATTAATGATAACACCGTAAGCGTTTTAAATATAATGGACCGTCTCAAACAGTATTAAATACCAGACTCCCCGCGAGCAACGTTCTTTCTACTTACAAATGTCCTGCATGCATTATTGATGCATGGGATGCCTAATCACTCGTTTCCGAAAGAGCGACAACGTGCCTTATTTCTGATGTGAAACAAATAACAGTCATTTTACTGCACACATTCTATAGCAGGGTGCATTTGTAAACACGCCAAGGATGCAGAAAATAAAATGCAATAACATTAATTTATACACGTGAAAACTTTTCATTCTACAAAGAGTGGTTGCTATGAAACAAAAACTAATACATATTATTGTAGCTTCAAACTTCCAAAAATTAAAATGACTCATTTGGATCTACCAGAACGTTTCCCCTCTACAACTACTCATAACAGATATGCTAAAAAACCGCCCCACACATTAACCCCCTACTGGGTTCGCATATGCTGTGATCGAATCCAGTGGGGGTTTGTTGGAGCCCAGTATTGGAGATTGTGAGTGTCGACGATAGAATCGTTCGAAAAGTAACTGTCATCGCTCCATAGGATATTTCTAATGAAATGTAGGTCTTGCTATAATGTCCCGGCCATTTTTGGCAATATGTTACCCTGCGATCAAAATCATCTCCATAGAGTTGCTGATGTAGGTGCGGCTTATATGGGTGCCATTTTCTCTCCTTCAGGATCCTTTGTATGGACGTTCGGGATACTCCTAGCCCATCCGCAGCTCATCTTTGCCCTAGTAATATTAAACATGTGCACGTTGCAACAATGATGGTTTGTATATTATTATTATTATTTGTAGTGGTAGTAGTAGTAGTAGTAGTAGTAGTAGTAGTAGTAGTAGTACTACATCATTTCAGTAAGGTGAAGTTCAACTTACCATCTGAAGGATCGCATTCAAAGCATTGCAGTACATTCTGCACAACTCCAGCATTGTCGCAGACGGATCTGTCCCTGCTCATATGTGCCTTTAGATTCAAGATTCAAGATACCCGTCTCCCTTAGTCTCGAAAATCATAGATTAGGGAGAGGGCATTGTTTATTGTAATCGTTTCATAATTTCATAATTTGTGATACATGCCGTATACAAAATTAGAATGAGTAACTTAAATAACTATTGTGAATAGTGTTAATAATTGTTACATGCAATGAATGTTCATATAAAGCAGGTGCATAGAAATTGAACAGAGAAAGAATACTATAAACTGACTGTTGGAGTTCCATTCATATATAGTATTATGGCAGAAAAAAACCACAACATCTATTTATAGTGATATATTTTCAGATTAACAAAGATAATATTGCCTTTGCAGGCTGTCAAGAAAAGAGAGAAAACGGAAATTATTGTTCTACAATACATAAAACTATTAGAACTAATGTAACGAGGTAGTTCCATGCTTATCCTTAAGCCTATGTACCTAATGGCTCTAGACTTCAACGGAGTTATATTGTCTAGGTTGCCTTAGGCACAATTAGGTTCCTGGCTGACATGTATCACATCCTTTCCTTCCTTCAATTTCCTGCTCCACCTTCCCCTAATAATGTTAAATAATTTTGCAATTCTATCCGGGTGCATCCATTCTCTGTTCAATAACTTTACAATTGTATACAACTGATTTTCGTTCTCAATTTTCTTTACATCCTCATCGTCTATGAATTCTTCTCGTATTTCCTTTTGTCATAGGGCAATCTTTTATGATGATGATAGCAAACACTCGTAATCGAGTAGGTTTGTCTTCCAGGTAGGATGTCTCTTCATCTATGTGTTCGGAGGTGACTATACAGTCCAATGCGGGAGTTACACAATTTGCCACAGTGATGACAGGTAGTCCCAGGTGGAGCAGTCATGTTATTTCTATGTCTTCTCAGCACTTCTTTTTCTTTCCTACGTTGCCTCTTTTCATTCGCTGTACGTCGGCGGTTTTCTTCAAAAGACAGTGTGCCGTAGAGGACTAGTGATCTCCAGGATGAACGGTCAAGCGCTAAGCTCTCCCAGTTATCAACATCAATGTTACATCTCTTCAAGTTGGCCTTGATTACATCTTTAAATCGCTTCCTCTGACCGCCTACACAGCGTTTACCTACTGATAGCTCAGAGTAGAACACTTGTTTGGGAATGCAATTATGGGGCATGCGAACTACGTGGCCTGTCCATCGTAGCTGGCGTCTTAAAACCATCAATTCTATACTGGTGGTGTGTGCCTCTTCAAGAACGCTTATATTTGTGCGCCTGTCTTGCCAAGTTATTTGCAGTATTCTCCTCAAGCAACGTTGATGATACTGTTCCAGCTTCTTAAGGTGTCGACTGTAGCATGTCCAGGATTCAGATCCGTAGAGTAAGGTTGGAACTACAACAGAATTGTACACAAGAATCTTTGTTGTGATATTGACATCATGATTGTCAAAAACTCGAGATCGTAACTTAGCAAAGGATGCTCCTGCACGGTTAATTCTGTGTTGGATTTCTGAATCTATATTTGCGCTTGATGAGAGGGTGCTGCCAAGGTATGGGAAGGTGTTTACAACTTGGAGGCTCATTCCATCAATTGTGACATTGATATCTCTTTGACCTTCCCCAGGGGCTGGTTGGTATAGGATCTGCGTTTTGCTGGTATTCAGTTTGAGTCCGATCTTGTTGTACGCAGCAGAGAAAGCATTCAGGATTCTCACAAGCTCTTCTTGTGTCTGAGCTACGACAGCATTATCATCAGCGTACTGTAACTCAACTAATGCTGCAGACGATGTCCGAGTTCCTGCCTTTAAACGGCTCAAATTAAAAAGTTTACCATCCATCCTGTAAGTTATATGAATTCCTGGAGGGAGATCATCTCTGACAAGTTCCATGACAGTGGCAACATACAAGGAAAACAAAGTGGGGGCTATCACACAGCCTTGCTTAACACCGGTATTGATATGGAATGGCTCTCCAACAGAGCCGTTGCCAATGACAGCTTCCATCATATCAGTGTAGAGCAATTTCAAGATGGCAATAAATTTCTGCGGAAAGCCATATAGAGCTAAAATTTTCCACAAAGCTTCTCGGTTCACAGAGTCAAATGCCTTAGTAAGATCAATAAAGGCAATATAAAGAGGTATATTTTGTTCTCTACATTTTTCCTGGAGTTGACGAGCTGTGAATATCATATCTGTGGTTCCTCTAGAAGGCCTGAAGCCACACTGACTCTCTGGAAGTATTTTCTCCACCAGGGGTACAATACGATTTGCCAAAATTCGAGCAATAAGCTTTCCCAGGCACGACAGTAAGGATATTCCCCGATAGTTACTGCAGTTTGTTCGATCCCCTTTTCTTAAATATAGGAACTACCACACTGTCTCTGAAATCAGGAGGCATTTCTTCTGTGCTCCAAATTTTGACTATCAGTTCATGTATGTGTCTTACTAGTTCTTCACCACCTTCTTTGAGAGCTTCCGCTGGTATACCATCAGGACCAGAGGCTTTGTGACGCTTTGCTTGATTGACAGCATGCTTAATTTCATCTAGTGTTGGTGGGGAGCCAAGTTCATCATTGATGGGAGCTTGTTTTAATATATCATACACCTGTTCATCAATAATCGAATCCTGGTTCAAGAGGTCTTCAAAATGCTCTTTCCACCTATTCATGATGGAGTGCTGATCTTTTAAAAGTATACTCTTATCGCTGGACCAAAGAGGATTCCTCCCAAAGGTGGTGGGACCATAAACTGCTTTTGTCGCTTGGAAGAACTGTCGTGAATCTTTATCTGCTAGATATTCCAACTCTTTTGCCTTTGGTGTCCACCATGCATTCTTGAGCGCACGGGTTTTTCTTTGGACATTTGCTTTGGCAATATTTACGGCTTGTTTCTTAGAGTGTGAGTTCATGTCCCTTCGCCATGCTTGCAAGGCTTTTCTCTTCTCTGAGATCAATGCTTCAATTTCTTCATCATTTTCATCAAACCAGTCCTGATGTTTTCTGGTCTTATATCCTACTGTTTCTTTGCAAGCATCTTGAATAGTGGTCTTCAGACTCTCCCAGTGTTGCGTTACATCAGGCTGATATTCCTTCGGCAAAGTCCGATGAAGGAACTCTCTGTATTTTGAAGTAATTTCTGCATTGCCAAACTTCTCGGTGTCAAAAGTATGTCTGAAGCTCTTCCGTTGTTTCCTCCTCTGGGTGGACAGTGACAAATGCATCACTGATCTAATAAGTCGGTGATCTGTCCAACAGTCATCAGCACCCGTCATTGCTTTGGTGATGAGAACATCGCGTAAATCTTGCTTGCGGACAATCACATAGTCAATGAGGTGCCAATGTTTCGATCTAGGATGCTGCCATGATGTTTTGAACCGATCCCTTTGGCGAAAGATGGTGTTGGTGATTACCAACCCATGCTCAGCACATTTTGAGAGGAGTCTAATACACATTGGAGTTTTCACTGACAACTCCCTCCTTGCCAATGACACCATTCCATACTTTATGGTCCTTTCCCACTCTGGCATTAAAATCACCAAGCAAGATGATTTTATCTAGTCGATTTATGTTTGATAGGATGTCATCCAGATCTGAATAGAATGTTTCTTTGATGTCATCGTCAGAGTCTAATGTGGGGGCATATGCGCAAATTACTGTGGCATGCTGGTCGCCATTTAATCGAAGTCTTAATGTCATGATGCGTTCATTACGTCCAGTTGGAAGCTCCTGCAGGTCTCTGAGAAGCTTATTCTTGATAGCAAAGCCTACTCCATGTGTTCGGTGTTCACTGGTAGGTTTACCCTTCCAGAAGAAAGTGTATCCTGCTCCGTTTTCATTCAACTGACCTTCTTCAGCAAGACGGGTCTCCTGGAGTGCTGCTATGTCGATATTGTATCTTCGTAACTCTCTACCCACAAGGGCTGTTCTCCTTTCGGGTCTCTCATTTGAAGGGTCATCATTAAGTGTTCTTACGTTCCATGTAGCAAAATATAATTTCTTTCTTGTTCGACCGCATTGAGGTGATACCATTGGACGCGGCTATCCAATCGGTACTAGAAGTGGCTGACTATGTTTAGGGCACCTTTTCTAGCCCCTTCCCCATGTGAGGTGAGCAGAGTGGACCCTAAATAGGACTGCTCAGTCGTAGATGCAGCAACCGAATTGCTCTACAACCACAATCCTAAGCAAGACGACCGATCACACATCTACCGCCTACGTGCCAAGTTATCACTAGAGGCTTCCAGACATCACAATCCTGCCCCCGTCGCAACTTCCTGATCGCCGCAGGACTTTTGGAAGAGTCAATCTGTTGTTGGAAGACTGCTGTGCGTGAGATTCCTTTAGAGTGAGAGTGTTGGTGCACTTCAACAAACGCATTGTACTTGATGACTTAAGAACTGTTTTCAATGGCAAGCCGATGCAAGACGATTGAAGGGTTCCTAGTCACTGCAGCCTTCGTCCGCCATTCCAGCCGAGGAGGGACTTCCTGTCCTTACGCCTGGTCCGCCGTTGAGGACTTTCTATGCCGTTGACCAAATATGGTTCATCCGCCTTTAGGGGAAGTTTTCCACCCCAAGGGCAAGAGAGTGCCCTGAACTTGATGAATTTATGTGTCATTTCCTACACAAAGGCTTCATCAAACCTACTAAGGGAGAGCTCATCCGCCCGTAGCCGTTGGTTCTCCCCTAGTTTGCCAGGTTTGGTACTGGCCGCCTGACCCTCGGCCAGCAATCTTTTATAAGGTGTGCCCATCCCATCTCTTCAGAGCATATTAAACATTTATTTTCATCCCTGTTCCTTCTATATGCTTTATTTTTATGTATCCCCATTAACCACCATATTATACCCCTCATTCTCTTTTTGTTATAAACTCTACATTTATTCTCATTCTCCCATATATATTACAAAATTCTTCTAATGACCTCTTATTTCTATATTGTGTATCAATGTCTTGTTTTTCAATATCCTTAATTCTTAGAACTATTTTTTTTTTTTTTTACATATTTTCCACTTCTCTATACATTCTTTTTCCCAGTAACATCCCATTCCAATCGTTTCTAAAATATTCCGTACCCCATCCACCCAGTATCCTTGGTTCTGATGTTTCATTTGGTGTTGATATGCTATCTGTAAAATTTCGCCTCCTTCTCGCAACTTCGTTCTCAACCAATACTTTATTATCCTTTTAATAATGTCCACTCGCAGACTTATATCTCTGCACATCATTCTCACTCCACAATTAGCTGTACAGCTGGGTAGACCCATAATTATTTTCCCAAATCTACTCGTAATTGTATCAAGTGAGTCAACCCTTTCTTCAACTCCCCAAATTTCTGCTCCATACAACACTCTAGATTTGACTACTGCATTAAAAACATTTTTATGCACTCTGTAGTCTTCTCATATGTGCCTTTAACGATCCATTAGCTCTTAATTGCAGTTCTTTTGGGCGAAATACGTGCGTAGAAGGCAGACGTCTACTTGGAAACTCCTGTGCTTACAGTCTGTGAGCTTCGGCTGCATTTCCAACCAGATTATCCATGGATTAAAATGATGTCTGTGAATACGTCGTTGCGGACACACTAGCCATTGCCGATATGCAGACAGAAATGTAGTGCTTCTCTACCATATACCAGCTTAGTACTATACAATCGAAAACGAGGCGTTGCATTAGACGGATAGCGCTGAGGAACATGCTAGGAGCGACCGTCCGGTTGCTTTCTCTTCATATTCTGATGTAACCTGCCTGCTGCCAGTAGCGCCCCTGTGAAAATCATGCAGTACACATCCCATTCATCATCAGTGCAAGCGGGACATTTATGAGTAGGAAGTACGGCGCTCGCGGGTCGTCTGGTATGTAACTGACTGTCACTACCATGGCCTAGAAGTTAGCATATTTTATTAGCACCTTAAATTGTCGACCCTAGTTTGATGTCCAACTCTGCTATGCATAATAATAATAATAATAATAATAATAATAATGATAATGTTACTGGCTATACGTCCCACTAACTACTTTTTCGGTTTTTGGAGACGCCGAGGTGCCGTAATTTAGTTTCGCAGGAGTTCTTTTACGTGCCAGTAAATCTACCGACACACGAGGCTGACGTATTTGAACACCTTCAAATACCACCACACTGAGTCAGGATCGAACCTGCCAAGTTGGGTTCAGAAGGCCAGCACCTCAACCGTCCGAGCCACTCAGCCCGGCAGCTTGACTTGATTCCAACTGTTCTCCCAAAAGCAGGTAATTTAATGTCTTTGGCAAACATTAGTTAGTAAATTAGTTACCGTCATCCAGATATGCTAGCAACAAGCAAGAGACACCGGCGACACAGAGAATTAGCCTACGGCCTGATTGATGGTCTCGCCCCGTCTGACCACCTGACCCCGCCTAGGTCTGCGAGTGCCCATTCGCTTACCACCTTACCATTTATGTCAAAGAAATATTAAATAAACAAGTTCTTAGTTTTGCACGACTGTTGATAACATGATCATAACAACGTGATCTGTACATTTACGTAGAATCAGAAGCTCAGGAACGTACTTTATCTTTTTAAAATCTGTCCATCTCCACAGTTGCCGTTCGCGGGGCCCCAGGTTCGAGTTCCAGTACTGCCAGAGGTTTAGGACTGGCAAGAAGACTGGTATGCGGTGAAAGAGATTCATGCAGCTTGCCTCCATTGGGGGTGTGCCTGAAAAGAGTTGTATCACCTCTAAGATTACGAGGACACAAGTATGATTTAAGTTGCCTCCATGGTTGAACGGTCTTCGCCTGCGGTCCTTGGATTCGATTCCCAGCGGGTCTAGGGATTTTAATCTTAATGACTAATCCCCTTGCTTTGGTGACTGGGTATCTGTGCTGTCCCAAACATTCCTGCAACTCACGCACCACCATCCTCCATTACAATAAGCCGCAGTTTCCTACACACGGCAGACGCCACAGACCCACCCACCCACCGACCAACGCTGGACGGTCTATATTATCATTTTAGCAATAGCCGCATGGAATTTATATTTTCTTCTTTTTTGGTAGGGGCTGCCTGGCCGAGGTGGTAAAGGCGTACTCGGTTCGCCCGGAAGGACATGGGTTCGAATCCCCGTCAGGAAATCGTAAAATTTAAGAACTAAGATTTCCACTTCCGGAGGTGCATATGCCCCTGAGGTTCCATCAGCCTACACCAAAAATGAGTACCAGATTAATTCCTGGGGGCAAAGGTGGCCGGGCGTAGAGCTAACCACTCTACCCCATCACGTGCCGAGGTTAACAATGGTGGAAGCCTTTACCTTCCACTCCTCCAAGGGCCTCCATGGCCTGTACGGAGGTGACTTTGCTTTGCTTCTTTTTTTATTATTTCGGTTTTGTCAGCTATGGACGATGCTATTTCAACTGTTTCTTCCATTGATTTTGGGCTTGAACTGGAACCAATGGTGTACTCCGGGTTTCTTTCGAACAGGATAATGTTTGAGGATGTCGTCATGTATGATCCCCACTTCTTGTAAGTCCTTTTCCATATCGGTAAATCAGGATACTTTGGTCTTCTTATCAAGAAAGTAGGCACTTTTCCGACAGGACAATCTGTCTGAACTTATATAAAGCGATCCTCCCTTTTCGAATGATTTCCTATATCATTCCCACGTGTGAATGTAGCCTATTGTTGTCCCCTTTCTCTGTACTCATCACTTTCTTTGACCGGACCCAAGACTCTCCTCAAAATCTTCCTTTACTTAGTTTCTTGTTCCACTAACAAACTTATTCATCGCAAGGCAGTCTTTGCGTACATTGCCTCTGACAGAATGACTGTACGTAAGTGTCAGCTTGGCGTAGAAGAATACTGGGAGTAAGTACGCAAGAATACACGTCTTTGGTTAGGTTGTAAGGCTTTAACATCTTGTTGATCTTTTTCCTGATATGACAGGCTGTATCCAATCGCCTAGGTATTTCAACTTCTTTGCCTAATTTAATCTCCCGTGCTCACCGCTAACTCCCTTGGAGTCAGCTTGATCGCTATGAACACCATTTTCTGGAAGGATATATGTAGGCCAGCCTTTGCACTCGTGTTTTGAATTGGTTGATTTGTTTTTCATCTGTGCTAATGAAATAGGAAAACATATTATTACTACTTTTTTATATTGATTTTACGTTGCACCGACACAAATAGGTCTTACGACGACGATGGAATAGGAAACGGCTAGGAGTTGGAAGGAAGCGGCCGTGGCTGATACTAAGGTACAGCTCCAGCATTTGCTTGGTGTGAAAATAGGAAACCACGTAAAACCATCTTCAGAGCTGCTGACAGTGTGGTTCGAACCCACTATCTCCCATAACCGCATGGCCAACTCGGTCGTTTTATTATTATTATTATTATTATTATTATTATTATTATTATTATTATTACTATTATTATTATTATTAATCACACATGCATTGGCCGGGTTGTGAATATCGGCCCGACTTGTGAAAAGATAGTGACGATATTATTCGGCTATCACGCCCCATAAATGCAAAATTATTGGAGTTGCCTTTCAAAGTTAGATTCTCAAAAGCTCTAATTATATTCCTGTCCGGCTCCATGGCTAAATGGTTAGCGTGCTGGGCCCTGGGTTCGATTCCCGGCAGGGTCGGAAATTTAACCATCATTGGTTAATTCCGCTGGCACGGGGGCTGGGTGTATGTGTCGTCTTCCTCATCACTTCATCTTCATCACGACGAGCAGGTCGCCTACGGGCGTGAAATCAAAAGACCTGCATCTGGCGAGCCGAACATGTCCTCGGACACTCCCGGCACTAAAAGCCATACGCCATTTCCATTTTTATTACACACTTAAAAATATGCGTGATGAACAAGTGATATCCTCACTAGCTTTTCGCCAAGGTAGCTACGGTTCGAATACTGGGCAAATAAGATAGGATTGTTGTAATTAAATGTCACGTCCCTGTGGCTCGTATTTCACGTAACTCCCTTGGCGCCAGCTTGATCGCTATGAACACCATTTTCTGGAAGGATATACAAGGGGGTATGTAGGCCAGCCTTTGCACTCGTGTTTTGACTCGTCTCATGATTACGAATACTACATTAACAGTCACGTGAAAGTACACAATGCTGTTGTATTCACTCCCCACTAAATAAACATTTACTTTTTGGTAGTAGTTCATCACACTAACGCAATTAGATTTACAGACACGCTGGGATGGGAAAGAGTTGGACCTTGGGAAGAAGCGACGTGTCATTAATTAAGGAACAGTCACAACTTAGTCACATACTAAGTGTTTTCCTCTTCATACTAGCTCCGAAGTTACCGAGAAGTGTAAGTCTTCCGTTGTATTTATTATTTTATTCCATACCTGCCTAGTATGAAAACAGGGAAACCACAGAAAACCATCTTCAAGGCTACAGACGTTGAGGTTCGAAATCATATCGCGAATAGTCACACAACTCCTACCGCGTAGCCAACTCGCTTGATTCTAACTCCTTTTACGGTTTATAGATACGCCGAGGTGCCGCAAAATTGTCTCGCAGGAGTTCCTTCTTACGTGCCAGTAGATTTACAGGTTCTACGCTGGCATATTTGAGCACCTTCAAATATCACAGAACTGAAGAGTGATCGAGCCCGTTAACTTAGTCTCGGAACCTAGCGCATAACCAGCTGAACCGCTCAGCGTGGGATAAAACTGTAAGCTAGGATCCTGTTTGTTTTTGTTTCTTTTTTTTGTGTTTCTCTTTTCGCTCCTGTTCTATACCTCAAAAAAATCCCCAGGAATTGCAGACACAGTTACGCTCATTAAAAATGTTAAGCATATTTTCAGTTTACCTAGCAATGCCTAATATTTATGTTTCATTTATGGTCAGATGGTACTGTAAGTACGATGTTTAAATCACGGCAGCCATGCCTTCTTCGCAGCTAGGAGGAATTTGACTCATGACTGGTGAGCAACTCCAGAACACTGGAGCTGAGGTGGTGTCCAAGCAAGCTTGTCTGTGTGCCTCACTTCTATGAATGCTTTGTGCACTATAACACCTCGTCATAAGTTACCTATGGTAGATCGCATCAAAATCATCACTTCGATGCAACAGGACATGAGACAGGTTAACGTTGCCAACATTGTTCACGCGAATCAAAATGTCACCGGGTTATGGAAAAAGTTCCAGAAAACCCATTTAGTAGTAGATAGACATCGCGCGGTTCGTTCACGCAGAAGAACATTTCTAGACCGCTATCTACTCTGCGCCATGAGCTTCAAAACGTCACTGGGCTAACTAAGTACCCAAACTGTGCGCAGTAGACTCAATGGTGGGGGACTGTATTCAAGAAGGCCCCTCTGGTCACCTCCACTTCCGACGATATCACAGGGTGGCTAACGCCAGAGTCCTGCAGCCAGACCCACCGCGCGGCACTTCAAACCCACGGGCTCCGGCTGCCCAGCCCGTGCAGTGCCGTTCTCTTCTGACGCGGCAGCGTACTGGCCCACAGCACTGGGCTCATACAGCCCACCGCAGTCCACCGCACTGGGCGGGCTCAGTAGAATAACCTTGAGTACTTCTCCACAATAACGTGTGCGCCGTGCACAACGAGATGTTCACGTCACACTACTATTCGGATCATTCACACTACGAATTCCCGTACGCTAATAACATACTTTAAAGTAGGCTAATCGCATTTGGAAATTAAACGGTAGAGATTTCTCCTGCACTGTAATAATAATAATAATAATAATAATAATAATAATAATAATAATAATAATAATAATAATAATAATTGAAAACAAACAGAAACTTTGTTATAAACTAATATTCGTTTGCAACTGACATCAAGTTAACTGAAAATGAATCTAAATAACACGAAGCAAATTCATAGGAATTCATTCGCGTTTACCTCAAAATAAAATACAAACAGAAATGACGTGCAATATGTCAACAACAAAAACAAACCTGAACATAGCTTTTACTTAGTGTGCGTAGTTTATTGGTCATTATTAACAGTGGTGGAATGGAATTACTGTGAATGAAAAGAAGAGCATCAGCAATTGTCTGGTTGTAGAAGAGAATGAAGCCCGCTGAACTGAAATTTCTCTCTGAAGCTTAACTTGATGCTTGCATACATATTACTTTCTTAGCGATCTGGTGAAATTTTGAATAGTTTTGTCCATTTTTTCTCCAATAGGACGCTATATCTATTTTCTCCCATTCCACAATTTTGCTTTACATATCATTCCAGCTCATCTGTTGGAATAGGAGCATCATGAACGTCAGTCCACGAAGAGAACTTCATTACTTTGGCAGCTTGTGGCATAGTCGTGGAGTCTGATGACACGGAAACATTAGAATGCTCGTCAATCAAGCACACCTCGTTCATCGTAAGTTTTTATCTAATCATTACAGAGACTCCTTTAATTTACAGTATACTAATATAATAAACAGAGAGCGCGAATTGTGATAGTTGTGTATATCTGGAGGGTAATCTCAGAAACTACTGGACCGATTCTAAAAATCCTTTTACTAATGTGAGTATACATTATCCCTGAGAGACATGGGCTATATTTTATTTTCAAAACAATTCGAGGTGGGGGGTGACGGGGGATATATAAAAATAATAGGCTAATATAGGCGAAATATCGAATTTGTCGTGCAAGGACGAGACTAAGGTCATTTTAAGCCCCTTGACCCAAAGAAAAAATCTCGGTAAGCCTCAGGGGGCCGAAAACCATGTTTTAAGGCCCTTAAACCGACCGTTATGGAGATATTAGCGCCACAATACCCCTGCTCTCGAAATCGGATAAGGAAATGAACTGCCGTAACCATGGCAACGCCAGCTCCAGGATTCTACAGCAGCGAGATTATGCGTGTAGGTTTGGGCATAACTGCCAACCATTTGTACACATAATCCCTGAGCATATCTACAATATATCTGAAAAACTTAACATGTTACAGACGTGAAGTGGTATTTATAATCTCTTTTAAAAATAAAGAGAGAGGTATTATTTTGTTTTCGGAAAAGACACATAAGGGAGGGGGGAGGAGGACTGAAATGTGGGTTGGCGTGAATTCTTAAGATGAGCATATCTACAGTATATCTCAAACACTTAACACGTTACAGATGTGAAAATTGATATTTTTAATATTTTAAAAATAAAAACAGGTATTATTTGTTTTTTGAAAAACCACTTAACGTTGCGGGAGGGTGTAAAAGGGACTGAAAAGGGGGTTGAATTAACTTTATTTGGGTACTGATATCTCAAAAACTGAAGTGGTTACAGACGTAAAAATTGGTATTTAGAGTCTCCTTTAAGAAGAAAGAAATACGTTTTATTTTGGTTTTGGAAAATCCACTTAAGGGGGGCTGAAAGGAATGAAATAATAGTTGAATTATTTGTATGAGGATACTTATATCGAAAAAACCTAAAGATGTTGCAGACGTGAAAATGGGTATTTGAAATCACATTTAAAAATATAAAAATAAAAAACACTCATTTTTGTGGGTTAAATTAACTTTAGAAGTGGGGGGTGGGCGTTGAAATAGGTGTTGAATTATTTTCATGAGGATGCAAATATCTCAAGAACTGAAGATGTTACTGTCGTGATAATTGGTATTTGGCAGCTCCTTTATCAATAAACACGTATTTTTGTTTTCGGAAAAGCCACTTAAGGGACTGAAAAGAATTGAAAAAGCAGGTGAATTTTTTTTAATGAGTACCGGTATTTCTACAGTGTATGTCAAAAACTTTACATATTACAGACATGGAACTTGGTACTTGGAATGTCCTTTAAAAATAAACATGTCACTCTTTTTTGTTTTCGGAAAATCCACGTTGGTGGGGGTGGAGGAAGGGCTGAAAAAGGGGTTGAGTTCTTTTTATGCGGATACTTATATCTCAAAATCTGAAGATGTTACAGATGTGGAAATATGTATTTGTAATCTCCTTTAAAATTAAAGAAACCTTTTTTTCTACTTGAGAGAAGACGTTCTCACGTGTACAGTTCTATGTCGCATGGTCATCTCAGCCCCAAAAGGCAATACCACACACTTGGTTTGCAAAGAGTTTCTGGAGGAAATGAAACTCAATTTTTCAGTGAGGTTTTATACTTCAGGGATTTTCAGATAATGTCTTAGTACAGCACCGAGGTACGATTACTTTTATCAAATTACGAAATCCACGTGAGAAGCCGCAGGTGTGTACATAAAGTTCACTGCAGATCGTACAGCACACAAAATTAACGTCTTTACTATCACCGTTAACTGCAGGCTTGAATACCAACCAAATACGATTTTTAAGTTTAGGATCCGCTTCAGACGTCTTGTATTATGCGGCTTTTAGTTCGTTTGTTATTTCTTTTGTTTTTACTTCACGACTGTTTGCCACGGTTTCCTTTCTTTTGGAACTACAGTCCACATTCGCTTCCGATAACAGGATAGACGGAGAAGTCGAACTGAAAACCACAGAAAATTTGATCGGCTCCACTCGATCGTAATGCAACGCACTCCGCTGACACGCAGTACACTGTACACATTGAAGCAGTCAGCCCATAGAACTACCACAGCGCTGTCCTTGGCTCACCGCGTACGAATGACAGAGCCCAGACCGGCGCGTGAGATGACGTCACGGGCTTCATATGTTCGAGCCTTTCAAAGCCCATTGCAACCTACTGCCGAAGCAGCTCATGGGCTGGGCCTCTCTGCAGGACTCTGGCTCACGCACGATCGATGGGCTAGAGCACATCAGACTTCGACACGAGATCAATGTTCCAGAATGTTGTTCACTGATGAAGTGCGAACTGGCTCACAACCTGATGACAAACCTCTGCTCATATAGAGGGGAAAGTTGTCTAATGTTGCTGAACTTCGAGCTTGCGATGGTGTCTCCTCCTCTGTTGGTTTGCGGGACACTGCTGAACATGTTTCACCTTGTACCTGGTGGAAAAAACTATGGAGGACACAAACGCTGAGCTATCTTGCCTGCAAACTTCTGAATGTACCATCAACAGCAGCAAGTGAGTGCAATTGGTCGGCTCACGGGAGGATCCACAGTAAAGTTAGAAATAGGCTTTCACTTGCGACGATGAAAAGTTAGTTTCAGTGCGGTAGAATTTACGTTATATAGACGATTATGAATCTGTGCCTTCAATAACATTAGCAAGCTCCACTGCGTGTACCACACGATCACTTAAGATTGAAGAATCTGGTAGTGAATAGTGTTATTTCGAAGCACAAAAATCAATTCAATAAATGTAGGTTTACTTTGATCACAGAGACCAAAGTCATGTTCTGTTAATTATACGGTAAAATAACAATATTAATTATGATTTTATGTGTGAGCATATGAAATGCACTTTAATCCAAAATAATTATTTTGATTAAACAGAAATTATGTGTTAAATTCATTTTTGTTGATTATAAAATGTAATGTATATATCCTGTTTGGGGTAAAGCACTAATTAACGGACTGGCTTTGAACGATGTGAAATTCTAATTATGAGCAAAAATTGTCAGCTCCCATTTCCAGTCCAATACGTAGAGACTGGAATTTTCCATTAAGTTGTAAGTGCAGAAAGCAGGACTTCAGAATGGAAAATTCAATGATTTCAATTGAACTTTCGGAATTTTCAAAATCTACCTCTCAAAATACATTTCAGAGGAAAGACTGGTGTTTTCTGTAGTCAAACGATGGCGCCTATCAGACAAAACATTATTGTAACATGAGAGAAACGTTAACCGTCTGCAATTACACATGGCATCTATATCACTTCTAGCATTAATTATGCAAAATCAGTATAGTTTAATGATATTCCCTGCAACGCAAAAATATTGTCCGCATTTTCATCACAATTAAGCTTGTTTTTCACTACTCTCTGCAGTTTACTGTAGCCTGTTATCACTACCGTATTACTTAGCTTCGAACAAAACTGCAGATGTTTTACAGTTCTTACAAGACTTCCATCAACAGACATCTGTGCAACTTTTACCGGATCAAACACTTTCGCAGCTTTGTAGAATTTACGAGCAGGATCACTACTTCGTGAAGTTGTCAGTTTTGTCTAACTGTGTGAAGCAGCGTTGATCATCTAATTTTTAAATGTTATATTTCAGAGTAGTACTGTGGGAAGCTTGAAATAACTCCTGTGCTTAGGCACTGTGGTACCAAGATGCAGCAACCTTGATAGTTTGTTCTACTGTCCTAGGCGTCCCTACATAGGCTAAATGGGACATTATGATCGGACTGGCCCTCTACAAAATTACTTAGGTTAACAATGCCATAACCCAATTCCCTTAGGACTGTACTTAATTAATACATCTTCCTTAATATTCTGAAGAAAATCAACTCCAGTATTATTCCCACCAAATTCCTTACTTTTCAGGAATATCACCACATCCCATCGTGCCAAGATGAGGGGCATGGGAGATAGTGTTTTACCCTGTCCTGTGTATTTACTATCCTGAAACTTCCTCAAGAGATGCTTTAGTTTTCGCGTATTCATGAATGCAAACTTCACTTTAGACACAAGAAGACCGGGCGAGTTGGCCGTGCGCGTAGAGGCGCGTGGCTGAGAGCTTGCATCCGGGAGATAGTAGGTTCGAATCCCACTATCGGCAGCCCTGAAGATGGTTTTTCGTGGTTTCCCATTTTCACACCAGGCAAATGCTGGGGCTGTACCTTAATTAAGGCCACGGCCGCTTCCTTCCAACTCCTAGGCCTTTCCTATCCCATCGTCGCCATAATACCTATCTGTGTCGGTGCGACGTAAAGCCCCTAGCAAAGAAAGAAAAAGACACAAGAAGCACCGAGCTCGATAGCTGCAGTCGCTTAAGTGCGGCCAGTATCCAGTAATCGGGAGATAGTGGGTTCGAGCCCCACTGTCGGCAGCCCTGAAGATGGTTTTCCGTGGTTTCCCATTTTCACACCAGGCAAATGCCGGGGCTGTACCTTAATTAAGGCCAGGACCGCTTCCTTCCAAATCCTAGGCCTATCTTATCCCATCGTCGAGACCTATCTGTGTCGGTGCGACGTAAAGCAAATAGCAAAAAACAAAAAAAGAGACAAGAAGCCGCAAATGTTGCAAGTGCTTACTAACACATTCAGTACTTAATTTATCTTGTGTCCCCAACACTGGATTATCACATCACCATTAATAATATTTCCCAATATTTCAACCCATTTTAACATATAACAAGCTGAATCCAACACAAGGGTCACAACGTCAAACTGGATGTCAACGTTTTCAGTGCGTCCAAAATACAGTAGCTCTAAATTAGGTTTTTGAATCTGCTGTTTCGAGTGTGTGCCACCGACAATTACTTCCACGAAGCAGAAATCTTTATTGCTTTAAATTTGATAACAAAAAACACGCTCATCTATTTGTTTGTGGTTTCGTCACAATACACCATTAATAACTGATCTGAAAGTTTGCTCCCAATTTCTTCCACCCTTTAATTCATCATTGCTGGAATGTACCTGTCTGTCATAACCTTGGTACAAGGAATATCTCCAGTTCATGCACCACATTAATATTTTCAAAATTACTTCCGGAAACATTTAAAAAAGGCTTGGTAAAAATTTGACGACGGGTAACATAACGCCGATTATGTAGGCTATGTACAGTAATCTAACCTATACAATTTGAAAACTAAAGTTCGTAAAGTGTGCGAAGTTCTCATGTTCTTATTAAACAGTGACCCGATATGTACTACGGTGAACAAAATTAAATGTAATCTAACCTTGTATGAACTCATAAATGCACGACTTCGCATGTTCCGTTTTCCATCTTCGAAATTGGTATGTTATTTTTTCTTAATGTCTATGCTACACATTTCCCAAGATATTCAATCAAACTAAACCCCATGGCGCAAGAGCCCCGAAGGGCCATGGTCTACCAAGTGACCTCTGCTCAGCCCGAAGGCATGCACAGCAAGGTGTCGTGTGGTCAGCACGACGAATCCTCCCGGCCGTTATTCTCTGCTTTCAAGAGCGGGACCGCCATCTCACCGTCAGATAGCTCCTCAGTTGTAATCACGTAGGCTGAGTGGATGTCGAACCAGTCCTCAGATGCACATAAACATCCCTTACCTGCCCGGCAATCGAACCGGGCCCCATCCAGAGGAATTAACCCTCTTCTTATTCTTATTCTTTCACAACGTAGTTGGCCGTGGTTACGACCAGATGTCCCTAGTGACACCAACTCGATTTGGAGGAATGTATTCACTCTTGCGTGTTTCTGTGGTAGCTGATAGTGTGGTGTGTTGCTGTGTGAATATGAGTGGGAGTATATTAGAACAAACACAAACATCCAGTTTCCGAGTCAGAGGAATTAACCGAATCCAATGAAAATCACCAACCAGACCAAGAATCGAGCCCAGGATCCTCTGAACCGAAGGCCTCAACGCTGACCATTCGTCAAGGAGCCGGACCCAGAGGAATTAATCGTACGCAGATAAAATCTTCGTCCTAGCCAGGAATCGAACCTGGGACCCTCTAAACCACCAATAAGCCGGGCGAAGGTATAAAAAATATCAAAAGTACCTTCTAATAAATTTTGGTGGATCTGCCGCTGCAGTCCCTTTAGTAACAGCAAACATTAAGTCGTACAAGACTATTGATACCATGGCTTTGATTACAGAGCCTCCAGCTTTATGTGAAATCCAAACCACAGGGACGTGATATTTCATCTCAAAAATCTAGAGGACACCATGCTTCTTTATTTATCTTTCTTTACAAGTTGCTTTACGTCGCACCGACAGAGATAGGTCTTATGGCGACGATGGGGCAGGAAAGGGCTAGCAATGGGAAGGAAGCGGCCGTGATCTTAATTAAGGTACAGCCCCAGCATTTTCCTGGTGTGAAAATGAGCAACCTCGGAAAACCATCTTCAGGGCTGCCGATAGTGAGGTTCGAACTCACTATCTCCCGAATACTGGATACTGGCAGCACTTAAGCCACTGCAGCTATCGAACTCGGTGGCACCATGCTGAGAAATTGGTGACGATGTCAGCTACCAAACTCCATAGCTGAGATATTTCATTTATACAGTAATCTCAACTAGAGGAGTTTGGGCTAACCGACGATCATACTCCTCGTTTTAACAAGATCTCTTCTCCAAGGAAAATTGTTGACCAGTCAACAGCTTATCCGTTAACTAAACTAGATATTTCGTGGAAGGATCTAGAAGAAGTGGAAGATTATGTTTATTTTTTAGTGTTTATTTTTAAACTTATGTATTTCTCTTTCTTTCTTAATCTGTTTACACTCCAGGGTTGGTTTTCCCTCGGACTCAGCGAGAGATCCCACCTCTTCCGCCTCAAGGGCAGTGTCCTGGAGCGTGAGACTTTGGATCTGGGATACAACTGGGAAGGAGGACCGGTACCTCGCTCGGGGAGTCTCACCTGCTATGCTGAACAGGGGCCTTGTGTGCGGGGGGGTATTGGAAGGGAAAGACAAGGAAGAGGGAAGGAAGCGGCCGTGGCCGTAAGTTAGGTATCATCCCGGAATTTGCGTGGAGGAGAAGTGGGAAACCACGGAAAACCACTTCGAGGTTGGCTGAGGTGGGAATCGAACGCACCTCTACTCAGTTGACCTCCTGAGGCTGAGTGTACCCCGTTCCAGCCCTCGTACCACTTTCCAAATTTCGTGACAGAGCCGGGAATTGATAAGGGTCTTCGGGGGGGGGGGGGCAGCTAATCACGCTAACCACTACACCACAGAGGCGGACAATTTATTTATTTATTTATTTATTTATTTTTGTATTTATTTATTTATTTATTTATTTATTTTTGTGTATGGAGCGAGAAGAGAAACATCGGAGAAAGGCTCACCGAGAATTATTGTCATTGTCGACTCCCGAATTCGAACCATAGGGCTCTAGATCGAACTGCAAGCTCCATATGCATAATGTTTCACCACCTCAAGTATCAGTAGATAACTCTGTGAATAACGTTAAGTCACCGAGCGAGTTGCCTTCGCGGTTTGGATCGCGTAGTTGCCATCTTGCATTAGGGGGATACTGGGTCCGAATCCCTCTGTCGGCAGTCTTGAAAATTGTTTCCCACTTTCACACCAAGCAAATGATGGGGCTGAACGTTAATTGAGGTCACGGCCCTTTCTAGTCCTAGCCCTGTCCTATCTCACCGTCTCCGTGAGATATGTCCGTGACAGTGCGACGTAAATCAACAGAAAAAAGGTAAAATCAGACACCATTACCGACTACAGGTAGTCGTCATGACAAGATTAATTTCTCATTTTCTTTTGTTATTTCCTTCCTCATTTATTTATTTATTTATTTATTTATTTATTTATTTATTTATTTATTTATTTATTTATGTATTTATTTATTTATTTTTTCTTCTAAAATACGTAAAACATATAGGCCTATTCGACCTACAGTACAATGGAATGGATTGTCTGTGTCTTTTGAACTTATATTCAAATATTTCTTATCTAGAACCGATTCATTAGAAAATACGCTCTAAATATGGATCGCGAAATGTAGGCACCACATTCAGTCAAATCAGCTTTGACAGCTTCTAACTGTACGGCTCCTTCATACATCAGAGGAAGATATGATCGTAACTTCTGTCACTTTCTTGCAAGAGAACTCTTTCCCGATAGTTTGTTTGCTGGTCAACCACCGTCCCGTATCACAGAAGATGCTGTAGTTGAAACTAGATCAGAGATAGATACCGTAACTTCATAATTAGAATTCCGTTGTCAGTTCACGGATGGCTGCTTCCAATAAAACTTCTCTAGCATAAGTTGGCAGTTAGGAACTTCCCTTTGTTTTACGATCAATTGAATAAACTAAAAATAAAAAGTTAATTTTTCCTGCGAAGTTTGAAAAGGGCTGAAAATCTAGCAATATAGATTAAAATTATAAGTCAAGTTCACCTTTCAATGGATTCTGAGTCGAAAATGAAGGAATCATTGAAGTTTGTGATAGTATGAAAGCTGTTTGAAATCATGTGAATGTATACGTCCAGTCAATTTACGTCTAGATACATTCATAATTCGAAGTAAGTCGCTCAATTGAGTGGTAAGCTTTAAAAAAATTAAATATATAAGAATTTATAAACTCAGAACCCCGTGGTATCTAACAAATTCACGTCCAGAAGTTTAATATTGAAGTACAATCAACTACTGTTGAGTGAAAAGGACTATGTTCGACGGGAGAGTAAACTGATTTTTTATGCTCAACGTTTAGTTCTGATAACAATTTATACGACAGAGGCCATGGACTGAATTAAATCTTATGAATGATACATGTCATGTTCACCTTCATTTGCACCAGTCATACATTATCTGAATAACATGAACATCTACAAGGGGTCGAGAATTCATTTATGAAACGATCGATTAGGACGCAATTGAAGAAAACTATGTGAATTATTAGGTGCATTCCATTGTTAGCATTCCCGATCGTGAGAGTAATTTACGTCAAGGGGAATGTTCCTCGAATGTCAGATATATTAAAAAGGAGGTTGTATGGCAATATTTTGTTCTCAAATATAAAACACACGTGATTATACTATTGTTATTATAGAATAGGGTTTTGTTTTATTAAAAACAATGAGACAAGGTGGATGAGTATCGTCATTAACACACACACACACATACATGAATGAGAGGAAAGCTGGTGGCAGACTAATTGAATCTGTATAGTTATTATATGCTAATAAGATAAGTAAATTGTAAAGATGTAAAGCATAGCTTTACATAGAAAAACAACAAGGCGAGTGTTGTATCAAAACATTAATGTATCTGTTTTGGTGTATAATACTATACTAAACCGGGTTGGAATCCCGGCGGGTCTGGAGGATGTGTTGAAACAAACAAAATGTTCATATCCCAACGACCAGAATGATGGAGCTGTGTCTTGAAAAATTCGTCAGATGCGATGAGTACCAAAAACTTGTCCTTTTTCCTATTCTGTTAGAATTGTACATTTCGTAGATGTGGATTTTCTTTCACGTTTAAAGTGTGACATGTTATATGTAAATACAACTTGAGCGACGCTATAAGATCATCCCTAAGCATCTAATGATATTCGTGGAGTGTGATAATCCTCTCAAACAATGACGTAATTGGAATCTTAATTTATAATGTGCTATTTCATCTTGTTTCAATCACACAACCATGGATTATGATACGGGAATTTTACAAGGAATTAATTTATCGTTTTCTGAAGTACCGGTAACGGTCTTCCTAATTTAATGTACCAATCACTACATGGATAGTTCTCATTGGGATGTTTATAAAATATTTATTATGTGCGCCGAGAGTGGAAGTTTCCTTGTAAAGCAATGTTTTATATAACGCGAATGGGTCTTAATGAGAGAAATACTTTATAAAACCGCGTTGATGTAGATTGTGAAGTTCACATTTATTTGGAACCAAAGTAGTCTTCTTCAGCAATTTTGAGCTTGTGTAATTCAAGGAAGGATTTTGAATAAGCATGATGAGGAGACGAAATGTTATGATATGGTTGAATGATAGGATCGTCGAAGCAAATTAAATGTTATGCGCGTTGGTTATGTTGTAATATTTTGCTGGGAAATAAGCATTACTTGTAATGTAATGTCATCTTCGAAGAATCCCAATAATGTTGATAGTGAAGGCAATGGAACAAATGCTCATCATGCGAATATTAAAATGATATAGAGGAATAGACAAGCGTCTAGAATTTGATAATTATGTTTCAAAGGTATTGTTTTCGAAGAATATTTTCTTATTGGATATGTGAGTAGTCATCAATAATATTAATTCGAGATGTAGTTATGGAATGAATGTTATATGAATGAATAGATAAATATGATAGGAAGATCTTCGACACAGTGTTATATCAGTGAGACTTACGAGTTATATAATGATTGGAAATGAAATTAGGGTCATATTATGTAATGTACAACTTAGCATTTCCTGTAGAATAGCAGTTGTTTTAGTCCTCGTGTCTTTTAGATATTAGTAGAATGTCAGATCTTTGGAGGAAAACCTATGGACGGATCCAGATGCTGTAGTGTCTTAATAATATCAAATCGTGATTGTTTATGATGGTATTATGTATCTTTGAATGTCTATTTTAGTTGCAGCGATTTGAGGACAACAGGATTATGTTGTTCTGTATTTCAAGGTTCCTGCGATCATTTATCTGACATTAGCTGCGAATCTTATTTTGAATTTCCATGATTGTTTTATTTTAGATTCCACGACGTGAACACTCAAGTTGTTAGAGTTCGTTGATCTACGCGACGATTATAATATTACATTAATAGAATATTAAAGGACAAGGTCTTGACCTATAAATGAATGGATATGAACGAATAAATATTTTCTTTATTTTTTGCGGCGGACAAAATAAGTAATTTAAACAATTATATTGTCAATTGTACATATAAGCCTTCAGCAATTCTCATGTCGGCAATAATGATTCGTTCGCTTTGTTTAACTTAATGTTAGATTGATTTGCCAACACATTTGTTTGATTGTATAAAATTGTAGCGCCTTACAAGTGATAAATGACAACCAACAAAAGTACATTAGCATTTATTTTTAACTGCGTTGATTACTATGTTCAATATTTGACTTATCCAGCCATGTTGCAAGATTTTATTTATTATTTTTGTTCATTATATTTCATCAATGAATTGATTTGATTAAAGCGGAACATCCTTGTCATTTATAGATTAAGAGTTAGAATAGCCTCAGGTAATTATAAGATACAGATTCTCATAATGACGATGATGACGTGCTAATAATTCCTAGAATTGTAACCGGTGCCTGATTGAAACCGTACGCCCGCGAGTGGAATCTCACGGATCACCGTTGAGTAAGGCCGAGGCACATCTAGAACATTTCTTCGAACCCATAATTATACTTATACTTGAACGGTTACAATACTTACGATAATTTAAACATAAATCGCCCCCCTCCTCTACTCTAACAAGCCACAGCTGGAACATGTTGATGATATTTTCTATCCGTGGCAATAACGAAGGCAGGATGGGTGCTGGTTCAGGAATGCCTGGTCGGCTTCAAGTAAGTCATTGCAAGAAATGATCTTCGGTTAAGCACAATGATTATCTTAGGATAGCCTCCGTGGCTCAGGCGGCAGCGCGCCAGCCTCTCACTGCTGGGTTCCGTGGTTGAAATCCCGGTCACTCCACGTGAGATTTGTGCTGGACAAGGCGGAGGTGGGACAAGTTTTCTAAGGGTTCTCCTTGTCATCCTTCACTCTAGTAACAGTCTCCAATTTCATTTCGTATGCCAGTCAATAAACATTGCCCCAGAGGAGTGCGACAGGCTTCGGCAGCCGGGGCAATTCCTATCCTCGCCGCTAGATGGGGCCCTCAATTCATTTAATTCCTGAGTCGGTCAATAACTGGAACAGGCTGTGGATTTTCGCTATTTTCGGATAATGCCGTCCTTCCTCTTAAATCTGTAATCTTATGAATATTAAATACTGTATTAGAAAATAGAAATAAATGGGCGAAGTCTGTGTCCGAACCACGGGATTGGGTTTCCGGGCGTAGAATACATCGCGTGGTTATTGGGTGGGTGTTACGTGTAATTGAATGTGCTGAATTTAGGTTTACAAGTTCATCTATGTATTTGCCTGGGTTCTTCTTTTGCAAATTCTGTCAAATCAGATCATTTCCAATCTTTACCGATTCGACTACAATTTCTGGAGTGTTTTCGGGCATATATACCCCATGGGCTAGACAGGAGCAGTAGACGTACTGTGATGTGGCTTGCTGGCTTGGCGTTCTTACATTGTATGTAGGCTCTCTTACACTCTGCTTCGGCCATTTTGAGATTTTCTGATTCCTTTTGATTTATTATTTCTCCTTGTTTAAGTTTGCGGTAGGCTTAAACCTTCTTTAAATTAAGATATTTCGGTATTTTTTACAGAGTTCACAAATTTTTCACAGTATTTCACGTACTTTATCAAGATTTCTCACAGGTATTATGACAGATATCGATAGACCTTGTGCAGACGAAACGAAAACCACCTCGTGATACGTGCTATCGCGGCGTAGTCCGGTATATACAATTTTAGGTCCCACGAGAGTTGGAGTCTGACGTTTAGCGCTACGAGCGAGAAAATGTTGAATTACGCTGCTCGAAAATGGCCTGTTGCCATGACAACGCTCCCAGCGATGACACAATTTAGCGATGCTATCGCCACGTAGTCGCTTTTGTGGCAACATGCGGAGTCGTGCTGTGTTCACTGTTACTGCGTTATGTGCTTGTTTTCCGAATATTATTTCTATTAGTTTATTTATCTTAATCATTGGCCAGTTGTACAATTTCGCATTGACAAAGTTAAGAAACTTATTGCCATAGGCATTGGAATAAGCACAAATACTGTTTGGAGGGTCCAAAAGGAGAAATTGAATCGGTTATTTGAGAAAGCACACATGTCCACTACTACTAGTTTTGAGAAAAGTGGAATAAAAATACCTACAGCTTCTAATGTTTGAAATTTGTATCTAGTTTTTATACCAAATATTTATCCGATATTTTGCAATAATTCTGATCATATTTGAAAAAATTAACTTTTCGAAAACGAGTGATATGGGGACTGAAAGTTACTGGACATGTGTGATTTTAAAATAAATGAACTCTTGCTAGCAAAATGAAGTTATGTAATGCTTTCAAACATTTAATCACACTACATATCACAATTTAATAATGTAAATTAAGTTTCGTCTTTAAATTTCCCTTCATACAACAACATTAACGGCTCTGTGGTGTAGTGGTTAATGTAATTAGCTGCCACCACTCGTCCCCCAGGGTTCGATTCCCAGCTCTGCCGCAAAATTTTAAACGTAGTACGAAGGCTGGAACGGGGTCCACTCAGCCTCGGGAGGTCAACTAAGTAGAGGGGGTCGATTCCCTCCTCAGCCATCCTTGAAGTGGTTTTCCGTGGATTCCCAATTCTCATCCAGGCAAATGCCGGATGGTACCTAACTTAAGACCATGGCCGTTTCCTTCCCTCTTCCTTGTCTATCCCTTCCAATCTCCCCACCCCCCCGCCTCCACAAGGCCCCTGTTCGGTATAGCAGGTGAGGCCGCCTGGACGCGGTACTGGTCCTCCTTCCCAGTTGTATTCCACGACCTAAAGTCTCACGCTCCAGGACACTGCCCTTGAGGCGGTAGAGGTTGGATCCCACGCTGAGCCCGAGGTAAAAACCAACCCTGGAGGGTAAACAGATTAAGAAAGAAAGAAAGAAAGAAAGAAAGAAAGAAAGAAAGAAAGAAAGAAAGAAAGAACAACAACATTAAAGTCAAAATTCAGAAGATTTTCCATCATTGTCCGTCTTAACATCACGTATTACATTTACTCAGGGACATCCTCCCTGTTAACAATAACGTCAACGGAATGTCTTGGCATGCCTGCTATTCAAGTCCCTCTTATATATCCTGCCCAGTAACAGAAGGCCAGGAGAAATGTTTAAGGGTTCCAGTAAATCCCTTATGAGGTGGACATGTATGCTTCCTGTCTGAAAGATTGGAATACTTATAATCTTAATATACATGCATTAAATCTGTTTTGTCCGAAAACGGACATGTGTGGTTTCTCAAATAACCGATTCACTTCACTTCACCGAAAGATTGTTATCCACACCAGGTAAAAACATTTAATTCGCATTCTGACTCATTGTGGTTTCTCTGTTCGGTAAATGACCATCTTCTTATGATGGGTTCTTTCTTGAAGTGTAGGTACCGTTAACACCTGGTGTTGAATAATTCAACTGTCAATCTGTTCTTTTAATATAACATAACTTCCTTATGAGTGAGTGAATGATGGATGACCGGGCGAGTTGGCGTGCTGATAGGGACGTGCAACTGTGAGATTGCATTCGGGAGATAGCGGGTTCGAATCCCACTGTCGGCAGCCCTAAAGATGGTTTTCCATGATTTCCCGCTTTCACACCAGATAAACTGTAAGGCTGTACCTTACAGTAGTTGAAGCCACGGCCACTTCCTTACCACTCCTAGCCCTTTCCTATCCCATGGTCATCCTAAGACCTATCTGTGTCGATGCGACGTAAAGCCAGTTGTAAGAAAGAAGTATTAAAGGAAGATATACCGGGGGAGGAGGTATGTACGTCAAAGCAGCACACCTTGTAGTTACTCTTTTCTCCGGTAAAATATCTGATTCCAACTCTTAGGTGCATTAGTATAATTTTACAGCACGCTTCCATTTCACCACAAAATTGTGGATGAGAGCGCCGCTCACGATTGCGCCATCCGACCTTGAAAACTATTCGGTACATTCCTTGGAGCTTCCACTTTTCAAGTCAGTTATTGTAGTTTGCTAGCTTTCGCAGTTGTGAAATTATTTGAGGAAGCCTGTGTACGCATTTTTGAGACACGTGGATTTTTATCTAGGCTAAAAATGGCTTTCTAAATCTCAGAAATGTTTCAGTAGTGTATATAGGTCATAGTGACTTGAGGTGTGGGGGGGGGGGGGGGGGCGTGAAAGCCAATGTCACTGGATTCTCCCACTTGCTTCCTTCTAAAATAAGACTTCGTTGAAATGTTGCGATGAAAATTGGACATGGATATCTCTTTATTCTGTTCTGCTTCTTCTAACTCCGTTTGTTTTTTTATTATTACAGGTCTAACTGGCCTTTAGCCCATTAATCGACGGCTACCTTCCTGGGGAAAATATTCAAAGTTCAGTACACCAGATCTCACCACCGTTCATGTAGGTTTGGAAGACAGGACACGACAACCTTTCCAGTTCAATTACTGAGTGAGAATTAGGTCTTAAGATAGCAGCAGCAACCTCCAAAGGAGGTAAGTGACCATTTACTTCGTCCGGTAACCCATAAGGGGGAGTGAACTGAACGTGTACAGTAGTGTGCTCTCCTAGTCTTACCACAGTTCTCTGGGGTTCTGCGATTGAGTATCCTTTCAAGTTACCTCTCTTACCTGTGCTCCGGCTCCCTGGCTGAATGGTCAGCGCAGTGGCCTTAGATTTCCAATGGGCCCCGGGTTTGATTTCTGGTTGGGTCTTCGGATTTTAATTGTAAACGATTAATTCCCTGGTTCGAGGAGTAGGTGTTTTGCTGTCTGAATATTTCCGCAACTCACACGCAACACCATCCTCCACCAGAATATCATGCAGTTCCCTATAAATGGCAAACCTCACTCAACCTCATCGGAGGGTCTGACTTACAGGGGCTTCACTAAGTTGTAATACCCATACGAAATTATTATTGATATCTATGCTTCTTCTAAACACCAATTTTCTCGTAACTCTATCTCCTCCCGTTCTTTACCTTCAAGACTCACTTCCTTTTATCAATAAGCAGGTGCTGACAGTTAGTATGTAGCTTAGTGTCTTAAATAAGCAACTATTCTTATCACGGTCACTGTCTGGTAGGGTGGAGATGATTATTTTCTAAAGAGAAATACAAGCTAACTCTCATCTGTCTGGTAAAATGTTTTAATTTTGACTTCAGTCCGAACACGCGAGTTGAAATCTTACAGTGGAATTCAAAATGCAAAAACAATTTAGCATTACTATTAGTTGAATAAGTTGAATTTGTTCGATCGAAGCTTTGGTCCTTGAAATGATATCTCAAACTACGCCGTACATCTCGAAATACTGCTTGTATCGGAATACACTCTTGAAAGTATAGAGTGAAAATCATGTTATTTTCAGGGTTAGCAAGTGGTTGCTTCACGTTCGCAGAACCTATATATATTTAAATACATGTACAACTAATATAATCTGACAGATTTCAACGAAAATCAACTCATACAAAAGGTAAGAAAACTAGGCCTGCACATTTGTTAAAACACATGCATATTTAAGACAAACTGATCACATAAGGCGGGTTTATATAGCTTTTGAAATAACGAGCTTTCGAATACAAAAATCAGTGTCGAACTATCCGACTGGTCAGAGATTGGCCTTTGGGTCTTAGAGATCCGATTTCAATTCACGGCGAGATCGTGAGACTTTGATCATGAATGGTTAATTCCTTGTCTTGGGGACTGGGTTTTGGTTCTGTCCTCAATATTCCTACGACTCCCATGCACCACCCTCTACTATACTAACAAACCTCCCACACTCACTCGGGGATCGGCCTCACAGGGGCTGCAATAGCCACACCAAATGATGATAATGGTTATTATTATTATTATTATTATTATTATTATTATTATTATTATTATTATTATTATTATTACAGTCAAACTTGGTACAACTCGTTCCATGCGATGCCTTTTGTAATAAAACGTTTCTTGCCTTCTTTAATCTATTCCTCAAATACATACATTGAAAGTAAAGTTGCACTTCTATTTTATTAGAAAATGTCAAACAGCGTTTAGAGCAATTTGTAGCGAATTTTATAATTTAAACTCGCTTTAAAAGGTCATAGAATTTGCTTAACGTCGCACCGACACGGATAGGTCTTATGGCGGAGATGGGACAGAAAACAGCTAAGAGTGGAAAGGAAGCAGCCGCAGCCTTAATTAAGATGTGAAAGTGGGAAATCACAGATAACCAATTTCAGAGCTGACGACAGTGGGGTTCGAACCCACTATCACCCGAATGCAAGCTCACAGCTGCGCGATTCTAAACGTACTACCAACTCACTCGGTCTAAAAGGTTAAAATTGAACCCTTCTATCGGCCAAGTGTGCGCAATCCTCCGTGCATTAACTAGCCAGACAATCTCTATGATAATGTTCTCTTTTATTGTACTTATACTCAAGAACTTGGACATTTTCAACCGATCATCTTTTATGTCAGAAAGTGTACATAGTTCGTGTGAGGATCATCGGATTACGTTTAAAACTATAATGCCTTTTCTAGTGCGTATTTATATTCATTAGGTCTGGAAATATAGTGCCGTGAAAGATCCTACGTCAATATTTTCCTAAGAGGGTTAGATCAACTGAAGTTATGACGGAAAGTCGGTTCAAGGCTGGCAGACAGGGAACTCCACCCCATCACTCTCCCAGGTTGCGCTGTCAGTTACACTGGTCGGTGGCAGTGTATTATCATATACTGTCGTATATTAACGTAGTACCACCAGAAATTAATTTTATTGAAATAAATATAAATCGACATGCTGAAGTAACAATGAAAACAGTATGTCAAAAGATGTGTTGAATTTAATTTCGTGTGGCTATTTCTAGCCGAGTGCAGCCCTTGTAAGGCAGACCCTCCGATGAGGGTGGGCGGCATCTGCTATGTGTAGGTAACTGCGTGTTATTGTGGTGGAAAATAGTGTTATGTGTGGTGTGTGAGTTGCAGGGATGTTGGGGACATCACAAACACCCAGTCCCCGGGCCACTGGAATTAACCAATGAAGGTTAAAATCCCCGACCCGGCCGGGAATCGAACCCGGGACCCTCTGAACCGAAGGCCAGTACGCTGACCATTCAGCCAACGAGTCGGACATGTGTTGAATGCAAGTGACAAAGAAATTGTGTTTTGAAGTGAGAACGATCTACTGTTCTCTACATTGAACGTTATGGATCGCTTGCCAAAACAGTCACAGACGTAGCCCAAGGTGCACCACGTGGAGATAGCTCTACGTTCCACGCTGCACAAAAAATAATCATCCGTAACTGCAACCCAGTGGACAATAATATCTGAATTCCAGCGATGTAGATGGACACTTAACTAATTCCCGAAAAGAGAATAGAGCAAGCCTATAGTGTTACATGGCTACTGAAATTATGATTAAAGCCCACTGGTCCTCCGGTTTCATGTCAAAACCAAACCGGGCGAACGTAAATGTTCCGTTTTAAAAATACTTATATTTGGCTGGGATTTGAATTTCGTGAGAAGCCGGCGACGTAATCACCTGGCTATCATGCGCTCAAAAGAAAGAGTGACACAAGAGGTAGCCGGGCTGAGTGACTCAGAAGGTTGAGCGCTGGCTTTATAGCTACAAATTGGCGAGCTCATTCTCGGCTCAGTCTGTGATAATTGAAGGTGCTCATATACGCCAGCCGCGTGATTGATAAATTATTTACTTAAGAGAAATTGTATGGGACGTAATTATATGGGCTCCGAATACCGCAAAATAGATAATGTGACTTAAAACCAATAGCATTTTTATTATTACAATAATTATTTAAAGTAGTCCATCCTTATCACCAACTTGAAAATCCACAGCATGTTTCCAGTAATTCGACAGGGTCAGGAATGGAATGAATGGACCCCCATGTAACGACGAGGATAGGAATTTTGCCGGCTGCCGTGTCCTGTCGCACTCCTCTGTCAAATAGAGTTCATCCCGCGAAAGGGAGCAATCAAACCGATGATAGAGACATCTTACAGTTGAACAAAGTATCTTGAAATACACCAGTTCAAGTTTGTTTACATGGATGGCCGTATAGAAGGCGCGCAGTTTAACTGGACGGGGAGTGTGTACCCCAGAATTATTTTATAATAATAATAATAATAATAATTATTATTATTATTATTATTATTATTATTATTATTATTATTATTATTATTATCGTTATTCAATACAATATTCAATGCAATTAAGGATAAGGATTAGACTGCGGAAGGGAGAAAGACTCAATAACGTAAGTCGAAGTTCTATCATTCAAATATTCGATAAAGTAATTTCCCGAATGAACATGCAAAAATGTATGTGTATTTTTCCCTTATAACTCGACTTTCTCTAATCCAAACTCTCCTATACTTAGAAGCTTACAATAAATGCCGAATTACTACAATGGTATTTAAATTCGTTAAATTCTATATTAGGTGCACTCCCTTTACTTTTCCAGCAGACGGATATTGTAGTGACACTTTGTTGGACCCAGTGGCTTTCTTCTCCTCACTACCCATATTAGTCCATCACACCGGTCTATGAGGTTCTAGTTCAGTCAGATGAAACAGAATATGATGATCAACATTTCCGTATCATGACAAAGTAAATTTGAATAATGTAGTAGGCCTACTGTATCAATCAATCAATCAATCAAACTCAAACGAAGTGCCTTATCCAAACATGGATCTTAGCGAGTGACGGATTCTTGGCCCCAACTAAGCCAGGGACCATTGGCCAGGCATCCTGAGCCGGAGTTTACGAGCTGTAGGTTGGCCAGTTCCTTTCCGCTCTTCCTCAATGCCAACAGCACGTGTGCAACCCATCCAAGTAGTGCCCACGCCTAATACTCCTTAACTTCGGAGATCTCACGGGATTATGTGTTTCAGCATGGTTACTCCGCTGGATGAACAGTACCAGTACACCTTATTTAATACATTTTCATCTTTAAGAACCACTCATTCTATTTCAGACCTATAAATGAGATTGCGTCGACTGTACAAGCATACTGTAGTTCTGTACAATGTATGGCCAAAATGCCAGTGTAGTATATACTTTATCTGTTTGTGTATGTATCTTCAGACCACGAATTTAGTCAATGAATGTCCTACAATTGATATTAATCCTCGGAGAATTAAGGATTTAGGATTTAGAATCAAGGCAAAGTAACAAACTCGTGTCTTCTTTTCCTCGAGGCGGTGCAGCTTTTATCAGGCACTCCCCTTCCTCTGGAGATGAGCTGCATGTACCACATACAAACCCTCCCGTCATTCTTAAATTTCTGACAGTACCGGAGACGAACTCGGACCTCCGAGGATGGCAGGTAATAACTCTAATCCAGAGATGCTCATGCTGGGCTTTTCATCCCACGGCCGCATAACATTTAAGTGGGCGGGCGAGTGGACGAGCGATCAGTGCGTGCGCTTCAGCGACAGCAACGTTGTGGTTACGTCACAGACCGTGAAGGTCAATGAACGGTGAACGTTAATTTTAGTATTAAGGGAATAGTGTTATATTCATATTCCCAGTAGAGAGAAATCCAGGTAATTTTCAGCATAACATTACTGTTCCGGCAGATGGACATTGTAGTGACACTTTGTTGGACCCAGTGGCTTTCTTCTCCTCACTACCTATATTAGTCCATCATACCGGTCTTTGAGTTGCTAGTTCAATCAGATGAAGCAGAATATGACGATCAACATTTCCATATCATGACAAAATAAATATGAATAATGTAGTAGGCCTACTGTATCAATCAATCGAACTCATCGTTAGAAATACGTTCTTTCTGTTCTCGAAACAAACTTTCAACGTATTGAGAAATCGTGTTTAGTACGCACAGTATGTACCGAAGACATGTTAAGTACAGAACAAAAATGGCCAACTGGACACCAGAGGGATCCGAACCCACAACATTCCATTTTCACGTCGGATACGCTTACCTTTGGAGTTATGATGGCTTAGTTCTTGTTTGTTCAGTTGGAAATTGAAACATTATGGGTTCGGATCCCACTGATGTCCACTTGGGCATTTTTTCTGTACTTAATAAACCTTACCGTACTGCACTCTTGGCGTATTTAGGCCCTCCTACAGTATAATGTATGTAAGGTTCATTTTCCTTTACACTTTCGCTTAGGAAAATGAGCACAACGAAAATTGTTCTGATGGGCTGTATATCAATGTGGCTAGGAAGCGTGACCAGTCTTACGGAAAACAATGGATAGGAAGAGTATTGTCAGACGCGCGGTACCGCTCGCGCAGCGACGATGTACTGTATGAACTGGCCTAATGTGTTGGAAGTGCATTTCGAGTACAATGCGGTCGTAAAAACTCAATATTCATCATTTCTCTCCTGTTTACGTATACTGACCGGATGCTATAAAGAATTTACCGGTACCGTCACCTCAAATTATCTTTGCACTCTGAGCAATGAATTACAATTTTCAGAAGTATATTTTCAAAGGTCCACCTTTTTAGTGTAGTGGTTAGTGTGATTAGCTGCCACTCCCGGAGGCCCGCGTTCGATTCCCGACTCTGCCACGAAATTTGAGAACTGGTACGAGGACTGGAACTGGGTCCACTCAGCCTCGGGAGGACAACTGAGGAGAGGGAGTTCGATTCCCGCCTCATCCATCCTCAAAGTGGTTTTCCGTGGTTTCCCTCTTCTCCAGGCAAATGCCGGAATGGTACCTAACTTAAGGCCACGGCTGCTTCCCTTCCCACTTCCTTGCCTGTCCCATCCAATCTACCCAACCCCCACAAGGCTCCTGTTAAGCATAGCAGGTGAAGCCGCCTGGGCGAGGCACTAGTCCTTCTCCACAGTTGTATCCCCTACCAAATGTCTCACGCTCCAGGACACCGCCCTATTACAACAGTACACAAAATCAAGCATTAAACTTGTTGGAGTACGTAAATATATTAAGTTTTACTGAGTAAATAACACGAATTCGACTTTCCACATTCCCATCCAAGAAATTGTAACACGAAAATTGTAATGTGTCAGTTTTCTTTGAATGTGGAAATATAGGAAAACAAATCCATGTCTACTAATATCGAGCGCAGTATAAACGAAATCCGACTATTTTTAAGGTCGGTTTTCTTGCGATTAAAGTGTCTTTTTTAAACACTGTACTCCAAACAAAATTTCGTTGCATGGTGCGAGGACAGCTTCATAGTCACAATCGAACGTCGCTTCTCTTGTCCCGTGCCGCCTGTGTTCACTGAATCGCTTGACTGATGTACAGGATCTCTCTTACTAACCCAGACCGAGCACACGCTGTTGGAACTCTGCGCTACAGCAGCTGCCTCAGCCCAACTATGTCACCCGCGGCCGCCCTGCTTTAAGCGTGTATACATTCTTATAAGAAAGTTTACGTTATGAAAGATCCTGGAAGTGTCACCCTTCATAATCAACGACTTCATAAACGCCATTAGGATTTTCTGCACGCCAATATCCAGATATATGACCGTTCACATGACCATTAAGATGAAACAAGGCCTCATCCGAAAAGAATACAGGCTGTGGGTCGAATAAACGATCATTCAATGAAGCAAGCTACCACCCACAATATCTCACTCTTGTGGCTGGATCATCAGGTTTTAAACAATGATCCCCCTGTACAATTTGATTTGTAACAGCTTTGTAGCTCTGTGTGCAGAAGAAACCGAAATCCCTACTTGTGCTCATTTTGCGAATGATTTATTCAGTGACCGTTCAAGATTCGCACCAATCTCATCTAGCTTTTCTTCTGTTAAAACTACTAGGTGCGCGCATGTTTTTATTGAGCATTGAGCCAGTAGTTTCAAATTGATTTACAATTACATGAATCTGTGCTCACGGTGGCACTTCACCTGTAAATTGTTGAACAAATGCATCGCGTCCCCGTCGAGCCGACTCGTATTTAAATAACTTTTACATGCGAAAATACGGTGTTGCAATGATAACTGTCTCATTATGTTAACAGCTGAGATTCAGACTGGCTACTGATGCTAGGTCGAACACATGCACGCTCCTTGCAAGGTCAAGAACTATGCACGCGCCTCCCGTACAGCTGCTTAGGTCTCGGAGAGTAAAAACGCCGCTGGACGGTCTGGGCATTTAAGAAAGACCTTGTATATTTGGTCCGTAAGCTGCCGGCAATTCAGGCAAGTGAGCCCGGTCGTACACTGCTTCAACGGGCGCCCAACTAAGCAACTCTGCTCTGACCGTGACGCTAACGAGGCGGACGAAACAAGCAAGGTACGTCCTTATGAAAAAAGGAGGGAAGGGGATACAGTAAACTTTCTGCTCCAAACTCGCTGGAAAAAGAAGCCAGTTGGATCTGACTACCTGAACTAACCACTCGTCACCTGCCATAGCCTCAACCTTTTTATCATTAGCAAGAGTGACTCCAAGGAACTGGACTAGAGTACAAATTAATAATAATAATAATAATAATAATAATAATAATAATAATAATAATAATAATAATAATAGGGCCGATGACCTAAATGTTAGGCCCTTGAAACAACAATAATCATAATCATGATCAATAGCCATAATAATAATAATAATAATAATAATAATAATAATAATAATAATACCCTAACAACTACTGTCCCCTTCCCCTAAATAAGCCAGAGCACCTTAATGTGCTGCCACATTACTTTTGGGCTGGTATATCTCACGACAAGAAGCTATCACATTCAAGAAAGGATGGACCGATGATTGCGATGTCAGGCAACATACAAGGGAACAGTTTGGGTTGAACCAGACAGACTTTAAGAAAATGTAGGTAAATGAACAATTAACATAGGGTCAGGCGTGCTGCAGTAAGTACTTTCTGACCCAGTGAGGAAAGCAGTGGCAAACTACCTCACTCCTCATCTTGCCTAGTACGCCTCATTTTGGTGCTGCCAATGGTTTTTGGGGTTTCCTTATAACCGCATAACCTTTGGTGGTGCTATTTGAGGATCCAACCAGCCTCTGGGCTGATGACCTAACAGACAATAGTAATGGTAATAATCTTCCTGCAAAATCAACAGTAGTGTTATAATTAATTACTGAAAGATAGTTGGGTGGCTCAGAGCAGTTAGCTGATGACGAATGCACTGAAGGAATATATCGATAAGTCTATTTTAAAGTTACATAAGACGAGAAATTGAGAACATGAACACAATTTAATATTTGGAAAATCTATTTTACTAAATACGTAAAGTATATGAATATATCTAAATAGTAGGGTTTTAATACTTCTGTATCGTTTACAATGTAAGATAAAATGCTGTGTGAACCTCAGTCGAGTGGCCAGTTATTCCCTGTGCCGTGTGAGCGAGTGGCTGATGCAATAGCCGCCAAACCCATATACCTCACCAAGTAATATCAAGGTCTGTCCGACTCCCTGGCTGAATGGTCAGCGTTGGGAGTCCTGAGTTCGATTCCCAGCCGGGTCGGAGATTTTACAGTACCTAACAAAAGTTTAAGGCCACCAGAGAAAATCAGTTAGTGAATTTATTGTACGAATAGGTCTGCAAAATATTTTGTGGCTTATTCTTGTTGACACACACATTATGAAAAACAACCGCTGAACTATCGAATGAAGTTTGTTACAATTTCTCAAACATTTTGAGAATCTACAAAAATACTCCTGTTTTGGGTGTAAAGAACAACCTGTTCACTAAACTACAGACGGTAGGTCTATATGGTTCCTTCATTTTTCTAAATATCTATCCAGTATACTGTATATTGGCATAAAAGCTGAAAAATTAAAGTATCATAGGGTCCTTTTTTTCTCGCGGTGTTCTTTCTTACACATTTAAATAATAAAAAACTAACACCGTATTTAGAAATGTTTAAAAAAATCTTTGTAATCCGCTACCGTCACCGAAATTGCAATCCTCACGTAGGACAGGCTTCGCTCAACATATCAGAGGAGTCGATTTATGTTACAGATTCAGAATTATCCACTGACATGTGTCTTAATTTTGAGGTTACAGTCACCGCCAGAACTGGGAAGTGAGTGTCCTGGGAAATGCAGAATAAACGACCCTGTGATACTTTGATCTTTTGGCATTTACGGAAATATACACTCTATTGGATAGATATTTAGAAAAAATTAAGTAACCATAATACCTGCTGTAGTTTAGTGAACACGATGATCTTTACACCCAAAAGGTGGGTACGTTTATATTTGTAGGTTCTCAGAATGTTCAATAACGGACCATTTATATTGGTATTATTTTCAGAATGTCCGGCTCCATGGCTAAATGGTTAGCGTGCTGGCCTTTGGTCACAGGGGTCCCGAGTTCGATTTCCGGCAGCGTCGGGCATTTTAATCATAATTAGTTAATTTCGCTGGCACGGGATCTGGGTGAATGTGTCGTCTCCATCATTTCATCCTCATCATGTCACGCAGGTCGCCTACGGGAGTCAAATAGAAAGACCTGCATCTGGCGAGCCGAACTTGTCCTCAGACACTCCCGGCACTAAAAGCTATACACCATTTCATTTCACTTTCATTCTCAGAATGTTTCAAAAATTATTACTCATAAACTTCGTTGGATAATTCAACGGTTCTTTTTCGTAAGTTGATATCAATACGAATAAGCCAAAAATGATTTGCAGACCAATTCGTACCATAAATGTAGGACCAGGAGTTCATAAACTGATTTTCGCTGGTGGTCTTAAACTTTCGTTAGATAATGTACACTGACTGACAGAGCAAATGCAACACCAAGAAGGAGTGGTCAGAACTTTATGCCAATTGCAGGGTAGACTGACGTCACTGAGGTAAGCTCATGATGTGGAATGCGCCGCTGTGCTGCGCACGTAGCGAACGATAAATGGGACACGGCGTTGGCGAATGGCCCACTTCGTACCGTGATTTCTCAGCCGACAGTCATTGTAGAACGTGCTGTCGTGTGCCACAGGACACGTGTATAGCTAAGAATGCCAGGCCGCCGTCAACGGAGGCATTTCCAGCAGACAGACGACTTTACGAGGGGTATGGTGATCGGGCTGAGAAGGGCAGGTTGGTCGCTTCGTCAAATCGCAGCCGATACCCATAGGAATGTGTCCACGGTGCAGCGCCTGTGGCGAAGATGGTTGGCGCAGGGACATGTGGCACGTGCGAGGGGTCCAGGCGCAGCCCGAGTGACGTCAGCACGCGAGGATCGGCGCATCCGCCGCCAAGCGGTGGCAGCCCCGCACGCCACGTCAACCGCCATTCTTCAGCATGTGCAAGACACCCTGGCTGTTCCAATATCGACCAGAACAATTTCCAGTCGATTGGTTGAAGGAGGCCTGCACTCCCGGCGTCCGCTCAGAAGACTACCATTGACTCCACAGCATAGACGTGCACGCCTGGCATGGTGCCGGGCTAGAGCGACTTGGATGAGGGAATGGCGGAACGTCGTGTTCTCTGATAAGTCACGCTTCTGTTCTGTCAGTGATAGTCACCGCAGACGAGTGTGGCGTCGGCGTGGAGAAAGGTCAAATCCGGCAGTAACTGTGGAGCGCCCTACTGCTAGACAACGCGGCATCATGGTTTGGGGCGCTATTGCGTATGATTCCACGTCACCTCTAGTGCGTATTCGAGGCACGTTAAATGCCCACCGCTACGTGCAGCATGTGCTGCGGCCGGTGGCACTCCCGTACCTTCAGGGGCTGCCCAATGCTCTGTTTCAGCAGGATAATGCCCGCCCACACACTGCTCGCATCTCCCAACAGGCTCTACGAGGTGTACAGATGCTTCCGTGGCCAGCGTACTCTCCGGATCTCTCACCAATCGAACACGTGTGGGATCTCATTGGACGCCGTTTGCAAACTCTGCCCCAGCCTCGTACGGACGACCAACTGTGGCAAATGGTTGACAGAGAATGGAGAACCATCCCTCAGGACACCATCCGCACTCTTATTGACTCTGTACCTCGACGTGTTTCTGCGTGCATCGCCGCTCGCGGTGGTCCTACATCCTACTGAGTCGATGCCGTGCGCATTGTGTAACCTGCATATCGGTTTGAAATAAACATCAATTATTCGTCCGTGCCGTCTCTGTTTTTTCCCCAACTTTCATCCCTTTCGAACCACTCCTTCTTGGTGTTGCATTTGCTCTGTCAGTCAGTGTAATACGTATAATTAATCCTTCTGGCTCGAGGACTGGGTATTAGTGTTCGTCCTAGAACTTTCCTCTTCATATTCAGGCAAGATACTACACTACCAACCACCATAGAAACACGCTATAGTGATTATATCCCTGCATACGGTGTTGGCGTCAGGAAGGGAAACAGGCCATAAAGCAGAGCTAAATCCACATGTGCGACATAGAATTAATATTGAACGAGTTTCTTCCTCAACTGACTGAACAGTTTGCTCAGATATTTTGAACAAGACAGCACATACCGTTCGTAAGTTAATGAATACAGTGTGTGATGTTTTTGGAGACAGAATAATCAGTGAAGGTGTATGGCCAGCTAGCTCTCCCGATTTAACGCCTCGATACTTCAATTTATGTTTACTTTTTACAGTTTGCTTTACGTCGCACCGACACAGATAGGTCTCTTAGAAATGATGTCCTAGGAATGGGAAGCAGGCAACCCTGGCCTTAATTATGGTACAGCCCCAGATTTTCCTGGTGTGGAAATGGGGAAAACATGGAAAACCATCTGCAGGGCTACAACAGTGGGATCAAACCCACTATCTCCCGAATTCAAGCTCAAAGCTGCGCGACACTAACCTCACGGCCATCTCCCTTGGTAGACTTACAGTATATCAATAGGGTAGTTTGAAAGGTAAAGAAGTAAAATATTCACACCGAAATTATGAGCGTTCATGAGGCGGAACTTCAGAGAGCAAATCGGAATATATTCACACATTACAACACTTGTGTACAGGCTGAGGGAGAGGATTTTCAACACTGCACTGTAACGGGGTGGTGAGTAATATTGCTTTTCTATCCGTTTTTCAATCAGGTTATTATACCCACTCATCGAAGTTGATGGTGATGGTTTTTATACGGGCGTAGGTATACATGAACTTGCATACTATTAATAAAAACTTGTAGCACAAACGAAGATGTTACGAGATTCCTGTTCAGAATCAGTTATTCTGTCATGCTATGAACGGACTTTATAACAAAGATAGGGCTGGGCTGAGTGGCTCAGACGGTTGAAGAGCTGGACTTCTGCCTCCAACTTGGCAAGTTCGATCCTGTCTCAGTCCGGTGGTATTTGATGGTGCTCAAACACGTCAGTATCGTGTCGGTAGATTTACATAATTTACTTTACGTCGCAAAGACACAATGGCGACGATGGATAGGAAAGGCCTAGGAGTGGGGAGGAATCGGACATGACATTGTGGTGCAGCCCCAGCATTTGCTTGGTGTGAAAATGGGAAACCACGGAAAACCATCTTCAGGGCTGCCGACAGTGGGGCTCGAACCCACTATCTCCCGGATGCAAGCTCACAGCTGCGCGCCCCTAACCGCAAAGCCATCTCGCCAGGGGGTAGATTTACTGGCATGTAAAAGTACTCCTGTGAGACTAAATTCCGGCATCTCGGCGTCTCCGCAAACCGTAAAAGTAGTTAGTGGGACGTAAAGCCAGTAACATTATTATTAATATTATTGTTGTTATTACTAACAAAATAACTACGAAAAAATATATTGTTAACGTCAAGTATGTAAATATTATTCAACGGCTGGATGACTATGGCTTTTTATCATTAACTTTACGATGTCTTAATCGATCATCCCACAATGCTTCGTCGCAATCGGTCTGATCCAACCCAGAAAGTTCCCTTGTTAGAACAATAATCAGTACTCTACCGTCATGCGCTCACGTTAACGACAATGACTGTAGCCGAGATAAAAGTAAACTCCTGTCCTCATCCTGATGTGATGCAGCTCTTTCTCGGCACACCCCCAGTGGAGGTGAGTTACATGTACTATTTTAACCAAGTACTAGCCCTCCTGCCGTTCTTTAATTTCTGACAGTACCGGGAATCGAACCAGGGCCACCGAGGATTGCAGCTAACAGTGCTAACAGTTACGCTACGGAGGCGGACGTAGCCGACGTGGAAACTACAATATCGAAACAAACAAGCCCAACCACACTCAAGCATAAGCGTCAAGATAACATTTTTAATACAACACTGTATGTGCAGTATACTGAAGTATTTTGGAATAATGTCTTGTAAGTTCAAGCCCATAGTAAGAGGACAGACTGCATTATATTAATTAGATTAGATTAGCGACCGCCTCTGTGGTGTAGTAGTTAGTGAGATTATCTGCCACCCCCGGAGGCTAGGGTTCGATTCCCGGCACTGCAACGAAATTTGAAAAGTGGTACGAGGGCAGGAATGGGGTCCACTCAGCCTCGGGAGGTCAACTGAGAAGAGGTAGGTTCGATTCCCACCTCAGCCATCCTGGAAGTGCTTTTCCGTGGTTTCCCATTTCTCCTCCAGGCAAATGCCGGGATGGTACTTAAGGCCACGGCCGCTTCCTTCCCTCGTCCTTGTCTATCCCTTACAATCACCCATCCTCCCACAAGGCCCCTGTTCAGCATAGCAGGTGAGGCCGCCTGGGCGAGGTACTGGTCATTCTCCCTAGTTGTATCCCCCAAACCAATGTCTCACGCTCCAGGACACTGCCCATTAGGCGGTAGATCTGGGGTCCCTTGCCGAGTCCGAAGGAAAAACCAACCCTGGAGGGTAAACATTAAAAAAAGAAAGAAAGAAAGATTAGACAATTTAGATTAGATTTAATTACGTTAGGCTAGGTAATATTAAGCAATAATTATTTTTAATTTTACTTTGTATCACAAAGAATGCTGCTGTAATTGAGATGAAAATCCTGTAGTGTGCATTAAATTAAATTGAATTAAATTAAAGTAGAACCATTCATATATTTAAAGTACGTCCGCTCTCAGTTGAAATTCTCTAACTTACATCGGACTTAAGTTTTGGACGAGGAAGGAATTCTGGAAATAAACGCAACTACACTTTCGCAGCGAGAATTATTTGATGCTTGTTGTTTAAACGGGCCTAACACCTAGGTCATCGGCCGTAATGGTACGAAATGAGACGAAATGCAATGACAATTTAAAAGTCCAAAATTCATCCACCGACGTGGAAGCTAGTAGCTTTACGCCGCACCGACACAGACAGGTCTTATGGCGACGAGTGTGAAGGAAGCGGCCGTGGCCTTAATTAAGGTACAGCCCCATTTTCAGGGCTGCCGACAGTGGGGTTCGAACCTACTATCTCCCGAATACTGGATACTGGCCGCACGTAAGCGACTGCAGCTATCGAGCTCGGTGTGTACCATAATTAAGGCCACGGCCGCTTCCTTCCAACTCCTAGGCTTTCCTATCCCATCGTCGTCGTAAGACCTATCTGTGTCGGTGCGACGTAAAGCAAATAGGAAAAAAATAAGGAGAAAAGGATTTTTAAAACATTTTTCTGCTTATCTGTGGTCACTGAAGACACGCTGGCTCATGTTTCGTTTTGGCCGAGGGTGTAATTACAGATGTTTTCCTAACGACATACGATTATTTTTCAGGCGAATTGATGATGATGATGATGATGATGATGATGATGATGATGATTTTTGTTTAAAATATCCTAACATCTAGGTCAACGGACCCTAATTTCAAGTGAGAAATTCCACAACAGAAATCTCCATGATTCGAACATCGGCCACTGTACTGTTCACACTTCTGAGCAGACCAAATTGTTAGGAGCTGGACTGAGTTATCCAGACGGAAGAGTTTTGAATTTCTGAGCACAAGTTGGCGGATTCAATTCCGGTTCAATCCGGTGGTATTTGAAGATTACCTGGCGAGTTGGCCGTGCGGTTATGGGCGCGCAACTGTAAGCTTGCATCCGGGAGATAGTGGGTTCGAGCCCCACTATCGGCAGCCCTGGAGATGGTTTTCTGTGGTTTCCCATTTTCATACCAGCCAAATTCAGGGGCTGTACCTTAATTGAGACCACGGCCACTTTCTTCCCTCTCCTAGGCCTTTCCTATCCTACCGTCGCCATAAGACCTATCTGTGTCGGTGCGACGTAAAGCAAAATCTAAAAAAAAAAAGTATTTTAGATGCTCAAATACACCAGCCACGTAAAATAACTCCAGCAGGGCAATTTTACGGCTCGTCAGCTTCTCCAAACAACCTTCAAGTAGTTTTATTTTTTGTTCCTTTCAAGTTGCTTTACGTCGCACCGGCACAGATAGGTCTTATGACGACGATGAGATAGGAAAGGGATAGGACTGGGAAGGAAGCTTACGTTGCCTTAATCAAGGTTCAGCCCCAGCATTTGCCTGGTGTGAAAATGGGAAACAACGGAAAACCATCTTCAGGGCTGCTGACAGTGCGATTCGAACCAACTATCTCCTGAATCTTAAAGTAATTAGTAGGACGTTTCTGTTTGTTTTCAATTATTATTATTATTATTATTATTATTATTATTATTATTATTATTATTATTATTATTATTATTATTATTACGAAAGGAAGCAAGAAAAAAGTTGTTAAATATCAAATTTCTAAGGATAGATAGGGGTTGGGAGAGCTGTGCGACATTAGTGGCTTTTTACCAAGGAAGCCGCGTCTCATCCGTCCCAGCGCATATGGGATTTTTTAAAGCGAAACATCACGTAGCAAAGTAGATCCTATTGGCTATGATTATGATATCGCAGTCGTGTAAAACTGTAAACTTGCTTTGCTTTTACGTTTAAAGTCATATGGCTTTATAAAGTCATTTCCTCGAGAAATCTTTGGAATCGCTGATCTGCTGCGGTTACGTAACGTACACGGAAATATTTGAGCGGAATATTCTAAAGATGGCACAGTGCTACTTAAAATTTATTTTAAAACAATTTCCCCTCACGCACTGTTCTCTTTTTAAGTTGATTTATGTCGCACCGACACATAAATTTCTTATGGTGACGATTGGATAGGAAAGGGCTTAGAGTGGGAAGGAAGCGGTCGTGGCCTTAATTAAGGTACAGTCCCAGCAATTGCCTTGTGTGAAAATGGGGAAACCGCAGAAAAAACATCTTCAGGGCTGGCCACAGTGGGGTTCAAACCTATTATCTCCCGAATATTGGATACTGGCCGCAGTTAACTGATTGCAGCTATCGAGCTCGTACGCACTGTTCGTCCATGATTTTACTGGAGTAATGGTAACAAGTAACAACACCTGTCATAAGAAGGTGGTGAAAATGTTTGCAGTTGAGGCACGAGATCTCATTTCCTTCCAGCATTTGGGAGGGTAGGACCCATGGGCCTTCTTCTCACTCGGGAATAGTATTTCAAAACATTTGGCATTGAAACTGAAATTTTAAATATTTAGCCGACCTTTTTTCTGTGTCAAGAGATGGATCATCCCTGTATCCACTGGAGTTGATGTGGTAAAACCACATCTAAACTTGCAGCCCACTTCGTTCTGAATGCAACCCATTCCAGAGCCCTGAACGAGTCAAAATTTCGCGTTGTGAATTGAACCTGAACCAACCGAACGGTGAAGTTAGTAAGTTAATTCCGAGACCATGGAGACGACAGTAATAAAACTGATCTTGTTGAGCTGCCAAGGGATTTTTATTTTTTTACTAGTTGTTTACGTCGCACCGACACAGGTCTTATGGCGACAATGGGGCAAGAAAGGTCTAGGAGTGGGATGGAAGCGGCACTGGCCTTAAGGTACAGCCCCAGCATTTTTCTGGTGTTAATTTGGGAAACCATGGACATCCACCTTCAGGGCTACCGACAGTGGGGTTCGAACCCCCTATCTTCCGCACGCAAACTCACAGCTACGTGACCCAAGCCGCACAGCCAACTGCTCGGTTCCATTGCATTTAAACACTATATACCGACCCACTGTGCCAGATTTTGAAGCACAACCTTGCACTCATGAAGCAGACACCAGTTAATCTGAATTACACTTTCTATCAACTTAAAGAACTCAGTTTTTCAGTGGATTCGCAACGAATTTTAGGAAACAAGTTATTATGTGATTTGCATGTATACGCAAACCTTCAGGAAGTATCGATAATTAAGTCAATTAAGAAAGGTGCTACTCATAGGGCCAGTCGTGTTGCAATAGCACGTTCCGATACGTTGAAGAAAGCAATGGCATACTAGCTCACTCCTCATCACGCCTTGTAAGTTACACCTCATTATGGCGCTGCCATCGGTTTTTGCAGTTTCCTTTTAACCGCAAAACATTTCCTGGTGCTTCCTGAGGATCCAACCAACCTCCGGGCTGAAGACAACTTAGGTAATCACTCAACTGACTAAATCTCGAAAATAATCGTAGGTTTCAAAATGCAGTTACAACTTTTCATCCACCTTTATCTACATGTAGTTCACCAAGAAGATGACTGATGATCCAAATAGTCAAAAGGTGCCGGTCTAGAGTTGTTCATTTCCATTCAACCGCTATTTTTCTTCATTGTCTTAATTGTGGATTCTTTCTGAACGTTTACATATACATGCAAATCGCATAATAACTTGTTTCCTAGGGTTAGTTATGAATAATTTAAGCCAAATGTGCGAAATTCCGACTCATCAGTTCATAGCTTCACCAGCAGAACTTACGCGCGTGCAGTGTTGTTTGAGTGTGATAGATAAAGGGAATATGACAAAGTAACATGTTTTAAGTCCAGGAGATTCTATCTACTGTACATGTCAGGCCTCTGCAATCACAAGATAGTACCACAGATTATCCGATAATTTCCATGCAACCAAGCAAAAATATATTAATAAAAAATGCCATAACTTAAATTACAAGGAAACATAGCCATCGCACACTTCCCCAGAGTCCAATGAAACAGGGCTTAATTGTAGGCTCTTTAAACACGAAATAATGATTAAGATTCAAAACGTGCTGTAGTACAAAGGGCATAAACTCATTAAAAATGTCTTACACTTGTGGATTCACGCGTTTATAAGACCAATGTTATGTGCTCTTCAATAGCTTACTTGGTAGAGTGCTGTGCTCTTATCGAGAAGGTCCGGGTTCGATTCGATATAACTATTTCTTTCTTAGAAATGAAAACTTTTGTAGAGGTCAATGATTTGGAATATTATCAGAAAATAACTTTGTCGACATTAGTTGACAGTGAGTCACGCTAAAGACAAGTTCTTTGTTTGTGTATGTGCCGTGTATTTACAAGTAGGAATCGTAATTCGTGGAATGAACCCAGCAAACATCGATCGTGATTTACCTCAAAGTGTTCAAGACAATTTCAGTAATTTTAGTAGAACTGTGAGTTCTTTAGAGGACAAGACAATTTTTACTTACCCATATGAATACTTACTGCATTTATTAGTTAACAGCTCCCCCCCCAGGGTAGGGATAGCGTGCTTACCTCTTACCCGGGTTCGATTCCTGGGCAGGTCAGGGATTGTTACCTAGATTTGAGGGTTGGTTCGAGGTCCACTCAGCCTAATAGATTAAAATTGAGGAGATATCGGACGGTTGAGACGGCGGCCCCGGTCTAGAAAACCAAAAATAACGGCCGAGAGAATTCGTCGTGCTGACCACACGACACCTCTTAATCTACAGGCCTTCGAACTGAGCACCGGTCACTTGGTAGTCCATGGCCCTTCGGAGTTGTTCCGCCATGTGGGGGTGGGGTATTAGTTACTGGTTTCACCTATAATGATGAAGATTTAGTGGTCGCAGCAGGCTCTATGTACCTGTACCTAATGACGGATTCGGGCGAGCCCTATGAAGAAAGAGCAGAAGAGGTCAAACACATTTCATGATAAAGAATGCCGTTGCACTATATGAAAGAAATAATAGCATACCGAAAGTTATCTACACCATATAAAAGACGAAAGAATATATTATGATACGCAGTGACTAAAATGGTTTGAAATTTTTAAGGAATACGGAAGAAACACAGTCAACTACTTTAAACGGGTTGTTAAAAGTAATGGCACCCGTAGACAAAAGTTCATGAAACTAGAGGAATATGTGTATCAGCAATTTACCGATGCCCGAAACGAATGTTGCACTGTGCATGTCGTCGACTTACACATTTGGGGGCTAAACTAAAGCTAAATAATTTGTCTTGTTTTTTAAAGCAACAAATTAATGGTTGATAGGTTTCGAAAGGAAATATAATATTACAACTAGATAAGTGACGAAATATGTGGGTAGAAACTACGCACAGGAATTGGAGGAACTAGTTGAGATTTCAAAATAATTTGTCGCAAGAAACGACATGAAATTTCGTGAATATGAAGACGAGTACATCATAAATACCGATCAGTGTGGTTTTAATCAGGAAATGAAATCAGCAAAGTCATTGACTCAAGTGGGAAAAGAGAATACTGCGTGTAGTGGAGACCACATTCATGCCATTTCGCACAGTTTTACTATTCAATACCGGGCGGGTTGGCCGTGCGGTTAAGTCGCACGACTGTGAGCTTGCATCCGGGAGATAGCAGGTTCGAATCACACTGTAGGCAGCCCTGAATATGGTTTTCCGTGGTTTCCCATTTTCACACCAGGCAAATGCTGGGGCTGTACCTTAATTAAGGCCACGACCGCTTCCTTCCCACTCCTAGGCTTTTCCTATCCCATCGTCGCCGTAGGACCTATCTGTGTCGGTGAGACGTAAAACCATTAGCAAAGAAAATACTATTCAATATGCTGTCAATAAAACAGATTGTCTATTTCCTATATATTCCCTCTGTTTGCAAGAAAAAAATGGTAAATTTGTACCTCAATTCGAGCTACAGGTGAATAATGTCCTTGAATAAACTCACAACGTAATTATTAATTGCATCTCTTCTAGGAAAATGAAAAAATAGCTTGTAATGGATTTTAACGGACGTATTCTACCTCCGTATACTTGCAAAAGTTGTTTTACTCCTTGACAGATATACACAGCAAAAGCGTCCATGTTTATATATTTTTTAAGTATAAGCAGATATCCTTAAAATTCCTCCAAGCAGTATTCCTCTCGTATATTAATGGAATATGGCCTCCGGAGAGAGATGGTGCAGTCTTCTTCTAGTACAAGGCCTATAGGTATGATGATTTCTAATGACGAGGATGTCACCAACACCCAGCCCACGAGCCAAACAAATTATCCAAATCAATATTAAAACCCCCGACCCGCCCGGGAATCGAATCGTGAACCCCTTGAACCAAAGATCACATGGTAACCATTTAGCCGTGGAGCTGGACGATACTTCTAGTACAACCAAACCAAACCAAACCCCATGGCACTACAGCCCTTGAAGGGCCTTGGCCTACCAAGCGACCGCTGCTCAGCCCGAAGGCCTGCAGATTGCGAGGTGTCGTGTGGTCAGCACGCCGAATCCTCTCGGCCGTTATTCTTGGCTTTCTAGACCAGGGCCGCTATCTCACCGTCAGATAGCTCCTCAATTCTAATCACGTAGGCTGAGTGGACCTCGAACCAGCCCTCAGGTCCAGGTAAAAATCCCTGACCTGGCCGGGAATCGAACCCAGGGCCTCCGGGTAAGAGGCAGGCCTACACCACGGGGCCGGCTCTTCTAGTACAACCATTATATGCATTTCGTTTTCGAGAAGTAAAGTATGTTGTTAATATATTTTTAAATTACTGTATATTAAAATACTTTATGATCTTTCAAAATTACATAAATATACAGAGAAGTATTGTTTTCGCAATCGTGTGTCCAATATAAAATTTCAAGCTCATAGTCAGCTGTATTCTGTCAAATTCCAACCAAAGTTTTGAAATACAGATGGATTTTACGTCGGTATGAAAGAACACAATTTACAAAATTAAATAATGTGAAGGATGTGTTTCGAGCGAGCACAAGGTAAAATATACAGTAGTTGTGAATCTTAAGTCTTCATATGTGGCAGTATTTGTGATCAACTGCTATGCCTTGAAAATCTCTGTAGAACTGAAAACACTGATATTCATTTCATAGCCCAATGAACATAGTAGGCCTATATGCAGGCCTTGCTGTAAGTATTTTATTATATATTTAGAGTCTACCTAATTTGGAGGATTTTAAGAAGTTTATATTATACGTGAATTTACTGGACCATGACATAAGGTAGGCCTACTCAAATACAACAAAAAATATATAAAATGAAATATAAGAAAGCAAGAATAAACAAATTATTCTTTTTAAACACGAGGGAAAACGTATCCTGTATGATAGGTCTACTTCATAGTCTGCAACGCTAGTAATTGATCCAAGACAGTTGCGACAGATAATTCGTTATATGGAGTTTTAACAATTTGCGAGCGCTAGTTATATTTTTAATTGCATTTTTATGTATAGTTCAATAAAACTTCGGTATGTTTTGAATTATATTTCAATTTCAAATCTATAAAAGATTTTTTAAATTAGCCGTGTCTCATTAAAATATGAAGTGGGTGTGATTGATATCCTCCCTTGCCTGGTATATCGCGACTGGTTTATGCTTAATCTGAGAAGTTTCATCTCGCGGCAATCAACTTTGTCGGTATTTCTCATGTAAGGCGCGTACGTCCGTAACTAGCGTTCTTTACAGGTGACACTACACTGAAAGAGATGGTGTAAGCCAGAATTCTCCTTGAAGCATCTAAAGCTATTTCCATCCCCGTCTGCTGCACTCTAATTACTAATTACTTGAACGTTATGGATAATAGAATTTGATTAACTTCCCTTCCATTGCTGCAGATTGCGAGGGACGCCGATGTATTTATATTTTAACTCGCACGGGTTCTTTGACAAACCGAAAGCCAATGGCACGAAGTTGCCGCGATTAAACATCTTAAAATGCCATCGAATTGTAGCGCGAATAAATTTATTGCCTTGAGAACCTAATAACGTCTAACAGACTAAAACACTAATTTGACCAGAATGTTGTATAAACTTCGACATATTTATGGGCAAGGGGAGAGTTATTATCTCCCTTAGACTGGACAACGCAGAGAAACAAAGGATCTCAGACTTCGAATATTAGTAAAATGTGTGATAATATCCCTCCAATAATCCCTTACTTTTAATCAGACATCCTTTCCTTGATTCAAACTGCATTCTTCAATATGCAAATTCTCGATCGGATCATTCGACGAGATGAATTCAGGATGATGCATTGCTCAGTTTATATTAGAGTACCCCGGTCTGTCTACCACACAACTTGCTAGAATCTATACTGACAGGAAGCAGATATATGAATTGTGAATAATCAGTAGCATTTTGATTTAATTTCAAGCACTTCAAGCCGACAACTTATATGGCTTCGTGGCTAAATGGTCATCGTAATGGATTTTGGTTTGTACAGCCCGATAAGGTTCGTTTCTTGGCCAGACCAGGAATTTTAGCCGCGTTTGGTTATTTTCTCCACCTCTGGGACAAGGTGTCTGCAATCGTTCTCACACACACACACACACACACACACACACACACACACACACACACACATTTTACATACAAAGCGTCACACTACTGATAGTCACAGAAACATTCAATAGAGCATCCCTCTACATACGACTGGTGTCAGGAAGGTAAACTTGCTGTCAAACTGGGTTTAGTTCACATTCGGGCCGAACCCACATAATTTGGAGAAAGGTTAGGTAAGAAGACATGAAGATGCCAACTTAAATGGAGTTTCTGGTTCGAGGATGTCCCCGTTTCAGCGCTACTGCTTTCAAGGTGCAAGCATAAAATTGGCCTCATTTTCCTATGCACATTCCAACAGCAGAAAAGAGGGAAAATGCGACAAATTCTGGCGTTCTGCGAGAAAGAGCTACGAAACTGCATGCCAGTTCAAAAATGTCACAGTTCACTTAACGGAATATTTTGAAGTCTATGCTACCAGGAGACACTCTTGCAACGTAGTACGGTAAAGATACTACTTTTACTAACATGTTCGGAGAATTTAAGAGAATAATTCATATTTTTGTTCATATGTTGTTGATACATTAATAGCAGAAGTGTCCTCAGCTCACTGCAGTGAGAATTGAAATTATTGATTCCAGTCAACTACGGAGTTACTTGAATGACTTAAAAGGGTTAAGCATGCCATATTACTGCTCATCTGGCTATAATAACCACAAATGTGAGCAAGGAAGGTTATTTTCCTGTCTCCATATTCCTGAACTTAACACATTCCGAACCTCCAAGCTCAGCGCTGGCAACTGCCAAATACCGGAGTGCACAGCCAGCCAGCATCCAGGCACAATTTATTACACAGTGCCACAGGACATGCCTTTGCTTGTGGGATGTAGTGTTTACAATGCACTATGTCTTCCAGTATGGGCTAGAATAAATTTGCTACTTTCATTGACCTGTCTCAGTCTCGTCCTTGGCTTTGACAGTACGAAAGTGACTGAGGTATGAGCGATGCTAGTAATATCATTCCCTATACAGACAGTCCCTGTTATGAATGGTGTGAAAATATCGCTCATAGGGTCGGTTGGTGCATGCATTTTAGTGGGCTTGGCAAAAAGATATGTAATAGCAACTTCTGGATCAGTGAGGAAAGCAACGGGAAACTACCTCACTCCTCATTTCCCTAGTATACCTCTTCAGTGAAACCTAGGCTTTTTATGACAGCTGTTGGTGGAGCTGTAGAGGATCAAACCAGCCTTCGGGCTGAATACCCAACATACACACACATGTTACGAGTGCCCATGTTCAATGGTGTAATGACCAAAGATGCACCAATCCGTTCTCCTTAAATAATAATAATAATAATAATAATAATAATAATAATAATAATTGATGAGAACTTAATACTGCAAGGATAGGTATAACAAAGCACGTGTTGCGTACTGACCAACCCTAACTACTTGATCTCTCAAGCAGGCAACCATCAACACAACCTCACTTCCAAAACGGGTTAAGTCAATAACACACGCGGTCAACTGTTGCACACTTGGTTAAATGGTACCATGTGATGATACTCTCTTGGAAAACTTACTTCTAGTACTTAAGACTATATTACATTTCCTGAAAAATACGTTGTTGATATGAACTTAAAAATAAATGAGAAAGTTGTTCGACTTAAACCAACTATTTATGGGATCGTTGGAACCACCCTTCCTCATTTTGGTCCCTTTAGGTTCGGTTTGAGACCACATTCACCCAATTATTCTGGAGAAAATTATACCGGAATTCGAATTTCGGTCTTCTAAGAGGAAGGCTAGTAGCTAAGTCACTGCGCTCATCAAACCTCTCATAGGTCGTAGGTAACGACAGAGTATTGCCTTATCCAAACCTGGACATTCGTGACCCAGTTAGCGTCCCCAACAAATCTAGGAAACCACTGCCGAGCTGAAGTTCACTCGGCAATGGTGGTGTCTAGTTTTACGCTCCTCTTCCGATCAGTAACAAGTAAGCTACCCTTACACGTGCAGACGACGTCCAACGTTGCTTTATTTCAAAGATCTCACGTGACACGCCGTTGGCTATTTATAATTAATACTCCGTAGGTACATTATGCCACTGTGGTGTAGTGGTCAGTGTGATTAGCTGCCACCCCCAGATGCTCGGGTTCGATTACCGGCTCTGCCACGAAATTTGAAAAGTGGTACGAGGGCTGGAACGGTGTCTACTCAGCCTCGGGAGGTCAGCTGAGTAGAGGTGGGTTCGATTCCCATCTCAGCCATCCTGGAAGTGGTTTTCCGTGGTTTCCCACTTCTCCTACATGCAAACTCCGGGATGGTACCTAACTCAAGGCCACGGCCGCTTCCTTCCCTCTTCCTTGTCTATCCCTTCCAATCTTCCCATCCCCCTACAAGGCCCTGTTCAGCATAGCAGGTGATGCCGCCTGGGCGAGATACTGGTCATTCTCCCCAGTTGAATCCCTCGACCCAATGTCTCACGCTCCAGGACACTGCCCTTGAAGCGGTAGAGGTGGGATCTCTCGCCGTGTCCGACGGGAAAACGAACCCTGGAGTGTAAACAGATTAAGAAGAAGAAGGTGCATTATAATGCCTATCAAAACTGTTGTGTGGAAAGCATACTAAAATAAACTACGAATCCAAATGGTTTCTTCTAGGTATGTTTTTAAATAAAATCGGTGCTTAGAATAAAGCCTCCAGGACGATATATAGGGTTTGGCTATGCAACTGACTGTTTAAATTTAGCGCAAACTGATAAACACTATCATCTCTCCCCTCTATGTAATTTACAGATAACGACATACGAAACCAAATAATCTAATTTGAGGAACAGTAGGCCTATATGCATTGTCCCTCTACTCCTTAACTTGAGTATAATATTGCAGATATTTATCAAATAATTAATATTTATTCCAAATTAAATCACATAAACCTTGAAAACACTTACGTAAAAATATTTCGACGTAAATCAAGCGTAGTTCGGCAAATACCATCATGTATTTTAGCACGTCAATAAATTAACACACTTTCTACATTAATTTTTAATATAATTTATTATTCAACTGTTATTAGTTTAGGAGTTTATCCGGATGGTTATTATCGCGAATCACATTGTTAGGAGTGTTCATATATTGTACGCTGTGTGAGAACACGGAGGCTACAATTGAATAACCACAATTCTCTGGGCAGCGACTTCCACCACATTTCTTTGGTATGCTTATGGTCTACGAATTCCCCACGCTTTCTGAAGAGTAATTAATGTATTATACCTTATTCTAAGTCACGAATATCTTTGCCTGTGCTATTTCGATATAATTAGTGTGAACAATTTAACAAAAATCAGATATATACAAGATATCTGGCAGTATTAACATATAATATAGCTTACGCGACGGATTACCACGTTGTTTCTATCTACTAAGGTAAATGAACATCTTCGTTGACTAGGAAAAAAACGTTGTCACCCACAGTCTGAAGTTGACAGCCAATTCAACATCCACGCTCAGCTGGTTGTCTAACCAGACTGGGCATTTAAGAAATGTGCCGCATTTTACGCACGTGGAAGAAAATGTCATACAATTATTTAGGTATCCAAACGGCAGATAAGAAAACTGCTGTAGTTCTATATGCCTATCAAGGAGAAAATTAGCACGATGTTGCAGAGATATCCAACCCTCAAGCGCCAACGCAAATATCCATGCGAGTTTAATGATGAAAACGCGGAAGGTGAATGGGACGTTCCCCGTATATAAACACTGCGGGAGGCGTGCTCGTTATTTTGAGTACCAGAAGGGAGATGGATTGCGGTGGGATGTTTGGCAATGTGAACTAGGAAGTACTGCGATGCACACATACATTGCCCCAAAAAGTACAGTACTATCATAAGTTCATTCAACTGATAATTGACATGAGTAAGAGAACAGAGCGCAAACGAAGATGAAAGTTGTAGGTGCAAGCCATTAGAAGGAAGAACCCAATATGACACAAGTTATCGACTTACATTTGTTGGAAGAAAAGCATTCAAACTTTATGAGCACATGTGAGGCGCGTGCTGCAATATGCTTAAGTATGAAACAAAGTAAAGCAATGGAAGGCAAGTACATCTACCTTGGGTCGGGGAGAATTATCTTCTTACTGGCTCTGGCAGCAGGAGTGCATTTGCTTTTCTCCATCGCCATCAAATAGCTCACATCTGCGAGCACTGCCTCTAGATCCGCCATTTTGCGTACGATACGTTTCTTTTCACAACGTATACCACAAGAAACACGATGTCACCTTCTACAGCATTATTTATTGCCAAATAGGGCACCAAAACACTTATTATTTGAATTCAACAATTGTCTTACTTTTTTATTTTCTATATCACTTTACTGAATAGAAATGATTCGCTCGTTTCTATACGGGACGACGCACCAGCTCATGAACGCCGCCGAGCTTACAGACGTGCGTCCTCGACCTGCAAGCGCTGAAAGCTGACTGACAGAGCGCCGCGCGTTTCTCCCGCTCGCGCCTCACGGAACAGTTTCAGAACCTCTCTCTAGATGTCGTACGAGTATCTCGGCTGAACAGCTGAGCAGTGTGGGGAGCGGCCAAAGGGGATGCTCACGAGATGTATGCAGAATAAGTGTTGAATTACAGCGGCAGCAACATAACGCTTAGAACTCTAAAGAAGTATTATGTTAACAACAGTCCCGGAACACTCGACCGTCAAGCACTCTTTGTAAATATCCCTGCCCCTTTACTTCAAGAGTGGCGCGATAACTGCGTGTGATGGTTACTGCCTTCTCACCAAAACGGTCGCGGTTCGAAACCCATGCAATGAATGTGGGATATTTGAAACGAAAATGTACGTCCCAGTGGTAAGGATTCCACGTTAAACTAATAATAATAATAATGTTATTTGTTTTACGTCCCACTAACTACTTTTACGGTCTTCGGAGACGCCGAGGTGCCGGAATTTAGTCCCGCAGGAGTTTTTTACGTGCCAGTAAATCTACCGAAACGAGGCTGTCGTATTTGAGCACCTTCAAATACCACCGGACTGAGCCAGGATCGAACCTGCCAAGTTGGGGATAGAAGGCCAGTGCTTTAACCGTCTGAGTCACTCAGCCCGGCCCACGTTAAACTAGAGATGCTGTGGATATGGTCTCGAAAACAGCAATCACGTAGAACTATAAGCTTCTTTTATTTTATTACTTCAACACAAGTGACGTTATAAGAAAGGAACAGTACCGGTAATTCTATTTTCAGGACATATGTGTATTCACATTGCCGTAGTAATAATAATCACCATCATAAGAAGAAGATTAAGAATAATTTCCGCCTCTGTGGTGTAGTGGTTAGTGTGATTAGCTGCCACGCCGGGAGGCCCGGGTTCGATTTCCGGCTCTGCCACGGAATTTGAAAAGTAGTACGAGGACTGGACCGGGGACCACTCAACCTCGGGAGGTCATCTGATTGGAGGGGGGGGGGGGGTTGATTCCTACCTCAGCCATCTTCGAAGCGGTTTACCGTTGTTTCCCACTTATCCTCCAGGCTAATGCCGGGATGTTACATAACTTAAGGCCACGGCCGCTTCCTTCACTCTTTCTTGCCTATCCCTTCCAATATTCCCGCCCCACCTCAAGGCCCCTGTTCAGCATAGCAGGCGAGGCCGCCTGGGCGAGGTACTGGTCCTCCTCCCGAGCTGTAACCCAGATCCGATGTCTCACGCTCTAGGACACTGCCGTTGAAGCGGTAGAAGTTGGATCCCTCGCTGAGTCCAAGTGAAAAACCAACCCTGGACGGTAAACGGATTAAGAAAGAAAGAAGAAGAAGAAGAAAGTCGGCTGACCTTCTGAGCTCAAGTTGGCGGGTTCAAACCCGGTTCATTCCTACAGTATTTGAAGGTGCTCAAACACGCCAGCTTCGTGTCGGTAGACTTACCGGCACTTAGAAAAACTCCTGCGGGACAAAATTCCGGCATTTCGGTGCCTCTGAAAACCGTAAACCTAGTTAATGAGGCGTAACATCAATGATAATAATAATAATAGGCCTAATAATAATAATTTAATGTAATGACGTATGGCCTCCGGAGAGGCCCCGTGCAGTTCTTTTTCCCGTAGACGGCCTACTAGGCGACCTGCATGTCTGTGAAGATGAGGGCCCTACCTAGGATGATTTCTAATGTTGAATACACCACACACACCCAGCCCCCGAGCCACTGGAATTAACCAATTAAGGTTAAAATCCCCGACACGGCCGGGAATCGAACCCGAGACCCTCTGAACCGAAGGCCAGTACGCTGACCATTCAGCCAACGAGTCGGACATAATAATAATAATAATAATAATAATAATAATAATAATAATAATAATAATAATAATAATAATAATAATAATAATAATAATAATAATAATAATAATTTGAAAGAGAGCTGGGCTGAGTAGCTCAGACGGTTGAGGCGCTGGCCTTCTGACCCCAACTTGGTAGGTTCGATCCAGGCTCAGTCCGGTGGTATTTGAAGGTGCTCAAATACGCCAGTCTCGTGTCGGTAGATTTATTGGCACCTAAAAGAACTCCTGCGGGATTAAATTCCCGCACCTCAGTGCCTCCGAAAACCGTAAAAGCGTAGTTAGCTGGACGTAAAGTCAATAACATCATTAATATTATTATTAACTAGCTGATATACACGTGCTTCGCTACGGGATTCTCAGGAAGACTGTCTTTGTGGTTTTCCTACCTGAAGTCGTCAGTAGGAATGTAGCGATTAAAAGCAATGTTATCGTATAAAATACTCGATCAAATGAAAAACCGCACATTTTCTGACTTTTAGCGAACAGTACTACGGTGCCGATCTAACAGTCTAAAGTTCCAGTGCTGGAATGACCAGACCGCAGACTGCCGTGAACACTCCTCTGCCATTGTTCCGTTAAATATGCACACTACTCATTCCAATCAGTGCCTCTGAGTAGGGATTGTATAGCTCGAATGCTATGATGGACCAGTTTGTTATGTATCAGTAGTATCAGAAAATTTATGAACCAGAGGAACGGCATGCTAAAGAAGAAAGTTATCAAATTCCCCAGCTACTTCCTGCCAATATTCAGGCAGGCTGTTATTTTCAGTACGACCGGGCGAGTTGGCCGTGCGGGTATGGGCGCGCAGCTGTTAGCTTGCATGAGGGAGGTAGTGGGTTCAAACCCCACTGTCGACAGCCCTGAAGATAGTTTTCCGTGGTCTCCCAATTTCACACCAGGCAAATGCTGGGACTGTAACGTAATTAAGGCCAGGAACGCTTCCTTCCCACTCCTAGCCCGTTCCTATTCCATCGTCGCCATGAGTCCTATTTGTGTTGGCGCAACGTAAAGCAAATTAAAAATACTCGGTATACAGCAGTAATCCCACCTATCGGAGATGAGCGGCAACAGAGACACAAAGCACATCACAACAAACAATGGTCAATACAATGTTATTGTTGATCAATGATATGAGCTTTCTGTATTGTAGGCCTTCACATTAATTTTTTTCGACTCTGTAATATTAGGGCGTCTTATAAAATTAATTATAGCGTAGACTGTAGTTCCTTTTTGCTCGACTTTACATACCGATTTTCATTAAATTCTGTTTACACATTTTCTCGTGGCGACGCTGAAATGGACTTAGCAACAAAAATCCAAATTCATGAATATCTCCCTTTTCATAGCCGGTACAGTAAAAATGTATAACATATAAATGATCGTAAATTTAATAATACATAATTTAGTTATATACTATTTGTCCACAGGACAAATAATAACACAACTATATGACCATTCAATTTTAGGCCTTCCCCTACACTGCCATTTCACAGAGCGTGAATAAAATTATTTATGGCCTAGATTGCAGCGACTTATTCCCTGACTTTACATACCGATTTTCATTCAATTCTCTTCAGCCGTTTTCTCGTGATGCGTTTACAGACAGACAGACAGACAGACAGACGGACAGAAACTATGGAAAAATAAAACGTGCATTTCCTTGTTACTATGAACATGACCGGTACAGAAATACCATTATTTTCAAATTCTGAGCAATGTACAGACAAAACTCTAATTTTATATATAGAGATTTGAAAGAGACTCCAATACGCTGGGAATTGTTCTTATTAGGATTCGTTTAAGGGTCAGTTAATCTATTGACACAAATCACTGACATTTGAACATTCGTATACGCTGACCAACTGAACAAGAATTAATTTAACCTCGATCATAGTACACCGAGAAGAATTGCTTCGGCTTAAGAATGACTTCGGCTCTACAGCTCTGCATTCGAGAGGCAGTGGGCTGGTCCTACCGTCACCTGTCCTATGAATGGTTTTCCATGGTTTTTCATTCTCTCACTAAGGCGAATGCCGGGACAGCACCTGTTATAGGCCACGGCCGCTCCACCACCCTTCTCCGTACCTCAAATGACCGCTACATATCTCCTGGCTTGAGAGGAGGCGTCGCCCTCTGGGAGGCCCGCCGTACACAGTCAGTAGGTAGGTCTACTTTTAGTAGGTAGGTAGGTATAAGGGCCGAGATCGTAAACAACTACGCCACATGGTAGTATAAAAATTAATTGCCGTATGGCTTTTAGTGACGGGGGGTGCCCGAGGACATGATAGGCTCGCCAGGTGCAGGTCTTTTGGATTGACGTCCGTAGGCGACCTGCACGTCGTGATGAGGATGAAATGATGATTAAAACTACACATACACCCAGCCCCCGTGCCATTGGAATAATCCTATGATGGTTAAAATCCCCGAGCCTGCCGGGAATCGAACTCGGGACACCTGTGACCAAAGTCCAGCACGCTAACCATTTAGCCATGGAGCCGGACATGGTAATATATATAGTTGTCTATACAGACGTACACTTATTCCGTCCATTTGAGAGGAAGGTAGAGGTCAGCACCGGCTGCCGAGTATTGTCACATTCCTCCAGGGCAGAAGAAAAGAGGATGATTTGGGAGTTTAGCTAGATTCATTTTGACAGAAGAAATGCTTTGTTCAGCCCAAATGTCACGTAAGCCAAGGAAGGCTCCCATATTATTTCCTAATCCATAATATTCTGCTATATGATAGTCTATACATATCCGGTTCCTTGGTTGAACGGCAAAAGTCGCCCACCCTCACCGGAGGGTCTTTTACAAAGACTACACCGTGTATGGGAAACTGCGTGATAGTGTTGTCTGTGGTGCGTGCATTGCTGTAATGTTGAAGACAGAAATGTGCTTTATCTTGATTTGATTCCTCTTGCTCGGGAGGGGTGCGGGGTGCTGTTTGTATTCGTCTTAATACACATCCCCATTTACTTAGTCCGGCTCAATGGCTGAGTGGTCAGTATCTTGGCCTTCGGTACTTGGAGCCTGGGTGCAATTTCCGGCCCTAACGAAGATTCTAACCTTAAACGATTAATTCTCATGGCCGGAATCTTGGTGTTTGCGCTGTCTTCAATATTACAGCAATGCACGCACCACAGACAACACTATCACGCAGTTTCCCATACACGGCAGAAGTCGCCCACCCTCACCGGAGGGTCTCCTTTACAAAGCCTAACTTACACCAGGCAAGCAATAGCCACAAGAAAATTATATTATTATTATTATTATTACCATTATTATTGTTACGGAGTTATCCGTGGTAGTTAGAGGTGAAAGAAGGTGCGGGCGGGAATAGGTCTCAACTAAAAAATTAAAGTTAATTTAAAACTTTAACAAAGGTTATATTTTCAAAACTTAACAATGATGACATAGAATTTGTAAACTTAACAAGTCAACAACAAGCCAAAATTAGATACAAAGAAATCACAAGATTTAGGGGGTAATTACAAGATCTGGGCTTCGAGCCCCAATAATAATTTCTGAGCTCTCAGCTCACAATAACAAGATACCAAAGGGCAGAACACCCTTAATTACATGGAGCATTAGCTCCCAATTTTACATCTCAAGCCTCTCTAAGGCACTATTACCACAACACTATAAAGAGCTGTCCCGCTCTCGATTTTACAAGCCTATCAGAGGCTATCACAAACTTCATTTCTATCTGCCCTTAAGGCACACAAGGAAACAGGGGTAATTAATACCCAACCTACGGGGCCTTCGCATGAAGAAAACAAACAGGTTCAGAAAAATGGTCCAAAATATACAAAATGAATGGAGGCGATAACTTGCACTCCTACACCAAGTTTTTGTCTAAAAACCTATGTGGCGCTAGGCCGATGATACAGGGGCTAATCCCAATCTATGGAGGTGACTAGTCGGCAAATAAGTTTAAGACATTAAGAAGGAAGAGAAAAACGGTTACGAAAACATAGTCACCTCAAATTCAAAATGAAGGGGAGTTCGAGAGGGTGAAGCACTCTCTATCCCCGCTTTACAGATTTGTAATTTGTAGATAGACAGAAAAGAATTTACATTTAGAAAAGGGTAGGTAACATACCAAAGGTTTCGAACCCTCCCCGAGAGTTAAACTGCTGAGCTAGCAAGAAATGAAGATGTTAACAGGCCATTACCTTGTAGATGAACTGCTGCTTGGAGAAAGAGGCGCTTCCCGCCCCCTGCTACCTATCCACACACTAAGAAAGATGTTACTGAAGTGGCAAAGAGACAAGAAAATAAGCAGTTTTTATACCCTCGTGGAGAATTTGAGACCTTTCAAGAATGAGTAGACACACCCCCTCAATTTTATTGGATCGCTAAAAGTTACACATCAACATCGAGAAGGAAAGACACTATTGGTCAGAAATTAATTACAAAAATTAGTTATTGGTTAAATTCAAAACAGGCGGAAAGAAGGATAACTGTTGCCAACCCCCAAACCACAGAACAAAATTTAGTAAAACCAAAACTTATGAATGCTAAATTTCTTCAAGAAAGTTCATTCCTTTACACCAGAGTGCGTTATCAAAGTTTTGGTAGAGACATATGTTAGAGAATGTCCAAACTTCTTGATACGGAGCAAACAAACACAAATCAGAATAGACACAGTTCAGAACACTTCAAAATTACCAAATTTACAGTAGTGACATCTTCCGAAAAACCGTTGAGTTAATTCAGTTTGTTAAAGTTCAGGCTTTCTCCTGTAGAGGAGTTTCCACTGGCGCAATATTTGAATTAGCGGCGTGGAGGTGTACCACCCGGTACAATTATTATTATTAAATATTATTATTATTATTATTATTATTATTATTATTATTATTATTATTATTATTATTATTATTATTATTATTATTATTTACATACAACATATCACACAACAACCACCACAGAAACACGCAATAAAGAATACATCCCTTCATATTTTGCCGTATTAGAGCCATGAATTAGTGATCCAGGCACATATATTTAAAACTAGCAATTACCCGCGGCTTCGCTCGCGTGGATTTCGTAATTTGAGCAAAGTAATCGTTCCTCGGCATTTTACTAAGACATTTTCTGAAAATTCCTTAAGTATAAAAACTCACCCAAAAGTTGAGTTTCAGTATCCAGTATTTGGAAGATATTAGGTTCGAACCCCAGTGTCGGCAGCCCTGAAAGTGGTTTTCCGTGGTTTCCCATTTCCACACCAGGCAAATGTTGGGGCTGTACCTTAATTAAGGCCCTTTCCTGTCCCATCGTCGCCATAAGACCTATCTGTGTCGGTGCGACGTAAAGCAACTAGCAAAAAAATGTTGAGATTCATTTACCCCAGAAGTTCTTTGTAAACCATGTTTGTGGTATTACCTTTTGGGGCTAAGACGACCATGCGACATAGAACTGAACATGTGAGAAACAGTCTTCCCTCAAGTCGAAAAAATAAATACATGTTTCTTTATTTTTAAACGAAATTCCAAATACCTATTCCCACATCTGTAAGACCTTCAGTTTTTGAGATATGCATAAGTATCCCCATAAAAATAACTCAACCCCTTGATCAGTCCTACCCCCACCCTCACCCCCATCTAAGTGTATTTTCCGAAAACAAAAATACATGTTTCTTTATTGGTACCAAATACCAATTTTCACGTCTGTAACATCTTCAGTTTTTAAGATATAAGTGTCCTCATAAAAAATAGTTCAACTTTTTTCACTTCTTTTCACCCCCTGTTAAGTGCCTTCTCCGAAAAAAGGTATAGGTTCCTGAATTTTTAAAGGACTTTCCAAATACCAAGCTTCTTGTCTCTAACATGTTAAGATTTTGACATATAATATTAGATGTAGTTCAACATGTTCTGTATTTGGCGCGCGCGGATACGAGAGGGGGACGCTTGAGGACTGATGCCATAGAAATTTTCACGCAAGGAGCGAGTGTGATCAAGATAATTGTGCGACGGAAACAGAAGAGGGCAGGTCTCAAGCGCGTACCACGTGATAATGCCGTGGAGGTCAAAATTGCAGAGAGCCAACACCCCGCACAGAAATTTTATATTGATAGCACGTCTAGCGGGACGAATAATCGAAGTAAAATTAAATTTGCACCTCGATTTACACTGTAATTAGAACAACAAATGACACTATATGCCTCTTCAGAATTTAGAAGAAAAATTGACCGGAAGATATGTGCTGTATATTCCTGAGTAATGTAAATTATGCATGTGTGATAATATCACATAAAGGAAGCGTCCCCATGCGATACACAGAACACGTGGCCTCCTACGGGAATTCCCCCGATTGCTTCAAATGCAGAGATGATGCTTTGGGCGCTTGCAAGAATTTCACGATCGAATTCATTTCCGCATACAATCTAGACTCATGAGATCATTTTAGCTACCTCTCGAACGCACTGCGTAAATGATATTCTTGATATCAATGGAATAGATTGATATCCTCCCTGGGAGGTTTCTAGGGTCAGCCATTTTGTGCCAGTTAAAATAAATAGGGCTGAAAAACTCGCACCCGCTTCAGTCTGAGGATAGTCACAGGGCTCGCTCCACGTGTCTCGTCGCGAAAGTCAGTCTCTTTGTGCGGTGATTATCTGAGACAATAAGCAGAAATACTGTGCTTAGGTATTGTACCGGTTACGACCTATACACGCCGTATTTTTTTACTATTAATATTACTTTATCATCACGCAAGACGTTCAGAGCGATCTTGGTTTGTTTTCGTTCGGAGGAGCGAGCAGGCGAGCCAGCGACAGCTGTATGTGTGACGTAGCTGCAGGGACAATATAGACCACCCGCCTGACGCCACGTGTAGCCTGCATGGCCTGGTATGTTCTGGATATGAACGTCACGCCTACGCGAACATTCGATTGAAAAAATTTAAAACTTCTGTAATAGTAATTCCAGAGACTTTAGCGATACGTCATTTTGAAGAGGATAACATAAACGTCTCAAATTGTGAATCTCAAGTAAATCCGTCGAGGGATTCGCGAGATAATCAGCCTCAAAGAGATCACGTTATGTGATGACGTAGGAGCCCCAAACTGAATATAAGCTGAGCTCACTAGACCCGATCAGACAGTCATAGCCTGACTTTCTACGCTGCAGTGTACGTCGAAGTGCTGACAGAGTCTAACTTCGAATATTCAAAGTCTTCATGTGGGACTTAAACTCTGACAGTCGTCTTGAAATTATAAATTGTGCGCATGTGAGCTCTAATGTATACAAAGTACAATGAATATTGAGTCTATCAGTTAAGTTGAACTTTTAAATTTTGCGTGAGTTGGAACTCTGATTATGACAAGTCATGTATTGGACTTGTGTGACAACAGTTGAGTTGAACTTATATTCTGTGCACTTGTAGAAACTTCTCGATATAACTTACTTTCGTCCTTGTAGAACTGAGTTTATTACCACGTTGCCTGTGTGAAACTTAGCCTCTGAACAAACATGCCATTAATTTCAGCGTGACACTACTATGTTATACTATTAACTGTGTCATTTTGTTAAATCTCAGTCAGCATAATTTCATTTATATACTAGGGAGTTTATGAAAGTGTTCGAACTTTCACATGAATGTTAATGCAAGTGATTGCCATAATCGTGTGCTACGACACCAAGGTTTCACTCCGTACTCAAACTGTGTCTTTTATCGAATTCAAACAAAATTGTGTATTATGTGTAAATTATTTGTGTGTGACTGACAGCAGTCTCTTTGATAAACTCTCGAACAGTCACCTATTTTATTTAATGTCAAGTGCGCCTAACAACGAACTGTGCTTTTCATTTCAACCTTATTTCTTCGTCAGTGTGTTTAGTATTATTTCATGACTGACAGCAGTGTCTTTGATAAACTCTAGAGCAGTCATACATTTCTTTCAATGTCAAGTGCTACTTTATTTAGTGGAAAATCACCACGAACTGTGCCAAGTGCGTGAACAATTTTCAGTTTCATTATTTCCATTCATGAACTGTGCTTTATTTTTTTTCAATCTCGATGGTACCCGCATCTTCATTTTTAGTGAACTTATAAATTCTATCTACAACATTAAGAGTGAATTCGACGGCATATCCCAACCATATTAAATGAAACAGTGCTGTTAAACCAAAGTGTCGGGGGACTGTGTAAATTTGGAAACTCGTGTAAGTTATGTGACGAGTGATTACCCCGCAACATCGTCTGAGATCGCGGGTCGGATATCGTCGTAGATCGTCGGACAACGTCGGTGATCGTTCAGAACATCGAAATTTCGAGACTCAAACCCATATCAAACCCACCTGGGCGTTCCGGCCTTATCTCAACGTAATATTGGCAACTTGCAGAACGTGTTCCAGCCCCGTTCAGCCTGGGAAACTGGGAGCACGGGTCATCAAAAGGCGATGTTGAAGACAACGACTGTCAATAGTAAGGTGATGTGCACTTTGAAATGCATTTTCTGAATAACAAAACTACTATTCAATCTAATTAAAAAAATTCTTGTAGATACGACCCTGCCTCCTGTACCAAGCCCTAGCTAGAAATCACCCAGTATTTCCCTGAGAACTACTTCGTGATAACTTTAAAATCTATATATATAAATAAGAGTTTTGTCTGTACATTGCTCAGAATTTGAAAAGAATGGTATTTTTGTATCGGTCATGTCCACAGTAACAAGAAAATGCATTTTTTACTTTTCCGTAATGTCTGTCTGTCTGTCTGTCTGTCTGTCTGTCTATCTGTCTGTCTGTCTGTCTGTCTGTCTGTCTGTCTGTCTGTCTGTCTGTCTGTCTGTCTGTCTGTCTGTCTGTCTGTCTGTCTGTACACGCATCACGAGAAAACGGCTGAAGAGAATTTAATGAAAATCGGTATGTAAAGTCGGGTGATGAACCACTACAATCTAGGCTATACATTATTTTATTCACGCTGAGTGAAATGGTAGTTTAGGGGAAGGCCTGAAATTTAATTATAAAAAAGTTATTTATGTTATCAATGATCATATCGATAAATACCACATAACTAGCATAACTTTAGTTATGTCGTAAGTTAGTAGTAGTTACGTAAGAAGTTATTAAATTTCCGATCACTTATGTCTTATACATTGTTACCGTACCGCATATAATCACAGAGATATTCATGAATTTGGATTTTTGTTACTAAGTCCATATCAGCGCCGAGTCACGAGAAAATGGGTACACAGAATTTAGTGAAAATCGGTATGTAAAGTGTGAGAATAAGGAACTACAGTCTACGATATAAATAATTTTGTAAGACGCCCTAATATCACAGAGTCTAAAGAAAACTAATGTGAAGGCCTGCAATATAGAAAGCACATAATCTTTATCAACAATAACATTACATTGGCCATAGTTTGTTGTGATGTGCTTTTTGTCTTCTGTTTCCACTCATCCCCGATAGATAGGATTACTGCAGCGTACCGAGGTATTTTTAATTTTGTTTACGTCGCACCGACACAGGTATGGCTTATGGCGACGATGGGATAGGAAAGGAATAGGGGTGTGAAGGAAGCGACCTTGGCTTTAATTAAGGTACAGCCTGGTGTGACTGGTGTGAAAATGGGAAACCACGGAATACCATCTTCAGGGATGCAGGCAGTGGGGTTCGAATCCACTATCTCCCGGATGCAAGCTCACAGCTGCGCGCCCATAACCACACGGCCAACTCGCCTGGTCGTACCGAGTGTAACAGCCTGCCTGAATATTGGCGGGAAGTAGCTGGGGAGTTAGATAACTTTCTTCTTTAGCATGCCATTCCTCTGTTTCATACATTTTCTGATATTACTGGTACGTAACACACTGGTTCATCATAGCATTCGAGCTATTCAATCCCTACTCTGAGGCAATGATTGGAATGGGTAGTGTGCATGTTTAACGGAATAATGACAGAGGAGTGTTCACGACAGTCTGCAACCTGGTTATTCCAGCTCTGGAACTTTGGACTGTTAGATCGGCACCGTAGTACTGTTCGTTTAAAGTGAGAGAGTGTGCGGTTTGTCATTTCATCGAGTATTTTATATTATAACATTGCTTTCAATCGCTACATTCCTACTGACGATTTCGTATTGACCTATGTTGAATTCAGTTAGGAAAACCACCAAGTCAGTCTTTCTGAGAATCCCGTAGCGAAGCACGGGTACAACAGCTAGTTAATTCATAAAGTCGGGACATTTTACTGGTACGATATATAAAGTCTTATTCAGTCACCGCTCACGACGTATTTGTTCGGTAGCGCTAGAATTTAGAATTATTCCTTTGACATTTAGAGACGGATTTGTGATTATTATTATTATTATTATTATTATTATTATTATTATTATTATTATTATTATTATTATTATTATTATTATTATTATTATTATTATTATTATTCTCCCAGATAATCGGGCTTAAATTCAGTGTGGGACGATAGTCTTGATATCACTGTAGAGTGTTATTTGAAGTTACGTAAATGTTTGACTAATATTCTGTGTTTCTTCAGTGAAGAACGAGATTCCAACCATGGACCAGCAAACAGCGACTCAGTTCTCGGCCCACGAAGTTCTAAGGCGGATCGCCATTGTGATGGAATTTTAAGTCTTCTCAACACGGACCTTCCCGAGGTTCGAACGGAAAGCACAATACAGTAATCAGATAAGTGCATAATCACATTATAAATAATTAAAAATGCGTAGCATGTAAATAATACATTATTAGATTAAGATGTCTATTTATCCTACTTAGTAATTTAGTATAGGAAGCTTTTGAGTGAGTTAATTTAGTTAAATTTAGCAAGAAAACATGAAGGGATCTTTGTAATAACTCAGCTATAATTAATAGTTCACAGTCGTCGTGTAGTTCAATTTTTGGGAACGAATTAGACGTAAATTTTCAGAATAGGAATTTTTTATTTATTTTGTGAATGCATTAGTTTAACTATTAAGGTGTTGGTAAATAATGCTATAATGATCACATGTACATGGAATCTAATTAATATATGTCTTTGAAGCCTGTTGGTTGGATCAGAAATACGCTCTTTTTATGTAAATTAGTAGCAGTTTTGTAGCATAAGGTCTATGGCTGCAGATTTGCTGTATGGTGTAATATGAATGACGATGAAATTCGAATCCAAAACCCCATTTAGATAGAGCTTTCCGTAAGGAAGCACTTTCATTTTAATTTCGTCTTGTCCCCTGAATTATAAAGAAGTATTTTTTTTTTAATATGACAGGTCATTTGAGTATAAGAGAGTTTTTACCTTGGACGTGATCAGATCATGAAACCCGGTCTATATTTCTTGAGACTGTGTCAGCAGGAATTAGACAGAGAGAAAATTCCTTTTAACGATATGATTATTTCAAGTTGTGATTTGTTTATCGTGTCAAGGGTATTGGCAGCCACATTTGTGCGAGATGGAATTTAAGAGATTATGTTCTCCATAAAATGAGACGTTTTAAGTAATGTGTGAGGTTTTCAAGCAGAGTTGATATTTAAAAAAGGCTTTGTGCGGTGAAATACTGCGCGAGCAATGCGGAGGACGGACCAAGTCTGTTACGTGTCAACCCTCAACTGTCAGTGTTAATAAGTGGCTATCTTTAGGGGAGTGACCGGAGTGAGAAAAAAGAAACACATTTGACCAATCTGTATTTAGAATCCTAAAGGGAGGTTTAAATCCATTTAAGGTTTGTTTTTAAATACCAGGAAATAGTTCGAACGTAAAGCCAGGTAATTAATTAATGAATGTAGGTGGTAGAAAGCCTTTTTCGTAAATTTATTTAGGTGTTTCCTTTTCAGCGACCCGCCATAACGACAGAATATCTATGATTCCAATCCCGGCAAAACCAACATGAACTCGCCCGGGTTTTTCCTTGATCTGGACAGAAATGTACACATAGCCAGTGATTGATTTTATATTTTTTAATTGTTTTGTTGTTTATTGTTTGCTGATATGTGCGGTTTTGTTTGTTTGTTGTGAGGAAATTCAGGCATTTCTCACGTAATAGTTCTGGGTTCGTATTTTCTCTGGCCCAAGTATTGGATCATTCTCTTTCTTCTTCTTCTTCTTCTTCTTCTTCTTCTTCTTCTTCTTTATCTGTTTCCCTCTAGGGTCGGGTTTTCCCTCGGACTCAGCGAGTAATCCCACCTTTACCACCTCAAGGGCAGTGTCCTGGAACTTCAGACTCTGGGTCGGAGTATACAACTGGGGAGGATGACCAGTACCTCGCCCAGGTGGCCTCACCTGCTATGCTGAACAGGGGCCTTGTGGGTGGTTGGGAAAATTGGAAGGGATAAACAAGGAAGAGGGAAGGAAGCGGTCGTGGCCTTAAGTTAGGTACCATCCCGGCATTTGCCTGGAGGAGAAGTGGGAAACCACGGAAAACCACCTCCAGGATGGCTGAGGTAGGAATCGAACCCACCTCTACTCACTTGATCTCCCGAGGATGAGTGGACCCCTTTCCAGCCCTCGTACCACTTTTCAAATTTCGTGGCAGAGCCGGGATTCGAACCCGGGCCTCCGGGGTTGGCAGCTAATCACACTAACCACTACACTACAGAGGCGGACATCATTCTATTTAAGTGTATAATTTCATTTTATTTTATTTTTTATTTTTTGGTGTAAATGGTAGGTGGGCATTAAGCACTCAAATAAGCATCAATTTTTATTCTTGTTTAGTTTCAACTTTGTTCCCAGTGTCGAAGGGAATGTAATATAGGGTTCGCTGACGCATTTGTAATTACAGTACTTAACTAGGTCACTAATGGGGATGTACTATTACGAAACTAATTCAAACTCATTCCGTCATGTGAAGTTTTTTATTATTTCGGAGGGTCATGAACTCGGAAATATGGTCCCAATGACCATGTATCAGTTTATGTATCAGTTTATGTTAAAATTCTTATATTTATCACCAAGGCCATTAATAATAATGGTTTGCTCATATTGGAAGAATGTCATTTGCCGTGTCATAGAGCGTCCTAAATTTTCCTCCACACCCTTAAGCCCGTAAACAAGATATAAGTTTCTAGACTCGAATAAACCACCCCGAGAATGCCGGTAATCAATATCAGGGGTGCGAAGAACTGTGCGTTCGAATCCTGCACAGGCCTTGGACGTTGCCACATCTGTGAAGGCTTTAGCATTCGTGGTGGCATAGTATACCAGGCCAGAAACGGTTTAATATAGGGTTGGTGTCAGGAAAGGCACCCTGCAGTAAAGCTGGGCCAATCGTCGCAACAAGACCTATCTGTGTCGATGCGACGTAAAGCAAATTAAAAAAAAAATGAAATGGTTTACGCGAGATTATCAAAATACCGTGAACGATACTTTATTCTTTAAAGGTTTGCGGCTCTGATCAAGATATCAACAGTCAAGGAAAACTACAATCTTGGTTGCTTACAACTTTGACACTCTCTTACACATAAACAACAGAAAATATCACTCAACCCTGACATAATATGAATAAGTCATAATTGCTATCTCAGAGAGCTAAATCACCAGGGCCACAAATCACAGTGAAGGTTTAGAAGTTGAATTTTGCATTATGCAGTGTTATTTACCTAACGAAATAATTGCTAATCCATTGAAGATATCGATATTCTCTTTTCATATTATTAAATGCTTTTTAAAGGGATCGCAAAACGTTCTCCTTCATTTTTCATGTAATTATTAGAAACGAATATATTAACACCAACATCAATTTTTAAAGGAACATATTTTTACCGACACAGATAGGTCTTAGGCGACGATAGGCTAGGAAAGGCTTAGGAGTGGGAAGGAAGCGGTCGTGGCCTTAATTAATATACAGCCCCAGCATTTGCCTGGTGTGAATATGAGAAACCACGGAAAACCCATCTTCATGGCTGCCGACATTGGGGCTGGAACCCACTATCTCTCGGATGCAAGCTAACAGCTGCGCGCCCCTAACCGCACGGCCAACTCACCCAGTTTTAAAGGAACTGTAGTAATTTCTAACACTGGCGTAAAGACTCGTATTATTATAATTACTTCTTATTCTTATTTTTCTTAATCCGTTTACCCTCCAGGTTTGGTTGTACCCTCGGACTCTGTTAGGGATCCCACCTCTACCACCTCTAGAGCAGTGTCCTGGATTGTGAGGCTTTGGGTTATGGGATACAACTAGGAAGGAGGACCAATACCTCACCCAGGTGGCCTCAACTATTATGCTGAACAGGATCCATGTGGGGGTGTGGGGATATTGGAAGGGAGAGACAAGGAAGACGGAAGGAAGAACTATTGTAACTTAAGCCATGTAATTAATTCATACATCGGACAATTGAAGGGGTCGGGGCAAAGAGTGCCAAGCAACATGTTTGGCAAAACTGAGCTGTCGGTGCCATCGGTTGACGATTCTGATAAGCCATCAGTAAATACTGGAAACTTGCATAGAAACACATTCAGGTGGCACTGCATGTGGCTTTCATCTTGTTGCCCCTAACAGTTCTTAGAAACACTTGTAGCAAAACAGTGTTAAGCAACCAGGAGACCCAGATTACCATGGATTGTAGGAGGAAGCTTGTGTTATCCAGTAATTCTGAAGAATATCCCAGTGATCCTGATGTAGACCCTGACTATCTTCCTCACATAGCATGTGAAATTTCCTCTGAAAGTGGAAGAGAGGTAAGTGTTGCTTGGCATTATTTTGGCCATAGCAAAAGTTTCCGCCATTGTTGCTGAAGTTATGTAACTTATTATGTCCTTAGGTTATTTTCTAGTAAACGTTATAACACATTCTTGGAACTGTAGCAAGTGGCTTTTTCAGTTTAAAGTTTACTAGGGTTATTTTAAGGTCTTTGTTGACCAACATTCGCATATATGCATTGTGTGGCTTGGCACTATATTGCTCCAACTTTAAATCTGTTGCTGTCAGCCATCATTTTTCTCAAGAAAGGTTTACATTGTCTCTTGTGACCAGAGGTTCATACGAGTTAACAAAAAAATAGTGCATAATTTTGCAGCACTCTTGTTAAAGTAATCGTTATTAGTTTCATAACAGAGGATACAACATGGGTATTTCTCATACTAAGACTTGGTGTTTTGCACTGTTTAGGATATCCTGCTAAAAAGCTTGTGCTTTTATCTGATAACTGCGGTGGCCAGAATATAAACTGGAATATAATGGCACTCTGGTCTTATTTAATTCATACTAAGCGATTTAATGAGATCGAACATTGGTTTTTAACATCTGACCACACATTCTTGCCATCAGATAGCGCTTTGGCAAAATTGAGAAGTACCAACGAAATCAACCGCATGTGTACGACCCTGCCGAGCTGGAAACGTATCATTCAAGAATGTGGGAGAAAGAAGAAGTTAAGTGTAACAGACATGAAACAAGACGACATTTATGACCTGGCGGCACTAAAAGTTGGACTCCTGAACACCAGTAAAAAAACATGTGGAATTTAAATTCAGACGTAATTTGTTTCAAATTTGAACCAAGTAATTCATGGTTTATCAAACTAAAGACAAGAGTGAATATGGATTTTGAAGACTGTAACGTTCAGAAAAGGGGCAACACCACAACGTTGAGCTTGAAACTGCAAAAAGTAAATAAAAACAAACTGCAAGATGTGTTGAAACTCCTGAACTATGTCTCACATGTCCATCACCAGTTTTATCTCAGCTTGATTCCCGACTCTGCAGACACTAATGAAGTTGAAGAAGTGTAGGAAAGGAACAGCTGATCTGTTAGTTTTAACGTTATGCATGTGCAGTTATAATTTCCTAAATTCCATATTTTGAAAAGAACATCGTAGTGAAAAGGTACAAACAGACCTTTTTCCCTGACGGATTTATGTTGATTTATTTAAGTTTCTTTTCAGTTGCCAGTTCCACCCCGATTTCCTCTGCTACCATTTTAAATATTATTGGTGGAAATGTTATTGTAACTGAAGATTGGTGTTAGTTTTCATTTCTGATTAAAATAGTTGAAATATCAGACATTGTTTCATTAGCATAAAATAATATTCCTAAGATAAGTGTCACTCCCATTGGGGCAATAAAATGCCAAGCCACAGTATTCTGTAACACAGTATTAAAAGTATTGACTTTTGACCCTACAAATAGCAGCCCAAAAGAAATTATGCCTGAAAATCACATACAATGAATATTACTGAACCTCTCGAAGCTATTAATACATCATTCCCGTGAATGGTACGATTTCACGATTTGAACGAACTTTCTAACTGCTCTCCCTTAAAATTAAGAAAATGTTGCTTGGCACTCTTTTGCCCCGACCCCTTCAATTACCTTTTTGAAATAACAATAATATCCTTAACTTATGCCTTTGCTGGCAGGACCTAGTGTTTACAGTGCACTATGTCTTCTGGTATGGCTAGAGTAATTTTGTTACGTTCATTGATCTGTCTCTGCCTTATCCTTGGCTTTGACAATATGAAAGTGACTGAGGTATGAGCGATGCCAGTAATGCCATTCCTTGTGCAGCCAGTCCCTGCAATGAATGGTGTGAAAACGTTGCTCATAGGGTCGGTTGATGCATGCATTTCAGTGGGCTTGGCAGACTGATATGTAATAGCAACTTCTGGCTCGGTGAGGAAAGCAACGGGAAACTACCTCACTCCTGGTTTCCCTAGTACCCTCTTCATTGATGCCTAGGCCATTTATGACAGCTGGTGGCAGAGCTGTTGAGGATCCAACCAGCCTTAGGGTTGAAGACTGAACATACATACATACATACATACATACATACATACATACATACATACATACATACATACATACATACATACATACATACATACATACATACATACATACATACATACTGAACCATTCTGTTCATTGGGACAATTGTATTAATTTGAGTATTGGATATTGGAATCACACTAGGCCACCCACGAAGCCAATGTCTTACAGTATATGTCATAAAGGGGTCCAGAAGAAGCATTCTTATGTGAAGTGAGCGCGAGCGTCATTATGAGAAATCTCCAGAAACCCATTAAAAGGAGTTATGTCCCAAGCCAAGCCTCTTGATGAAGATTGGGGACGCTTCCCAGATCCCGGCTAAAATTATTATAGGAGGGAAGAAAGAATTAAATTAATATCTTTGGTTACGGAAGAGTTGCATTGGATTTGAGACAAGAATTGCAACCTGTATAATTTCTGCTTTATTTTGATAGGCATTAGGGCTGCATTCATTAATGCATTCACTAATTAGAGCTCATGATATAATTAATGCGGGAAAACTTCCCGGGCGCGCTAAGATTGCACGCAGTCAAGCGGCTTGATGACGCGATCCGGGATTATAAATTAAGGCCGCCGGGCATATCAGAGTCATTCTTGGACCAAAGGGCTGCTTGAACGAATCGTCATACTGCGTGTTGGTACTGAGAACAACGCTTTGTCTTCGAGCTACACCTACTACCCGTACTGCTATTTCTGCAAGGAAGTAAGTAATCAACTTGAATATTCAGCTGAATTTAAGATTTTACCTGTGAGAATATGCTATGGGGAGATGAGGTACTGCTTATAAGAGACTAATGAACTAGTAGCTTCATATTTCTATGAGGTCAAGGTATTACTGACGAAAGGCTAGAATTAATATTGGCTCAGGTTAGGAATTCTGAAACTATATGTTGTCCGTGTGATAGGGTGAAAGAACAGTGACTGAGAGGAGTGAAGAAACTATTGTGTACCAGGTTAAAACTCTGAACGAGACTTGGTTAATGTGACGTGTGAGACACGATAGTAGTGGAGACCGGCATCGAGTTTGGACAGTCTGTAATATATGAATTTATTTTCAGTTACCCCAGCATCAAGTCAGAACGAGTGTTTGACATCACCATTGCAAGGAAGCCACAACCAGGAGCTGAAGCCAACACGACAATGGGCATCGATCCAGGAACGTTGGGAGCACCTGATCAGCGCAACGTCGAAGGGGACACCTTCCAACTACAGAAGGAGCTGTACGAAGACGCAACACAAGAAAGAATGTCTCCAAGTGGTCAACAGTATCTGATGCCAGCCCCGCAGTCTATCATGTGGTGGTAGATTCAGTGGTCCACAGGGATGGCCGCTCCGTCATGTCATCGATAAGGTCAGAGCTTTCCAATTCTGTTTCAAGCATGTCATTTAAATTTAGATAGGAATATGGGGGCCGTCAGTCAGATTAGTTATGGTAGGACAATTTTCCTTGTAATTTAGAGCTAGGCCTCAAACTCGAACCCCGTACATTAAGGTAGATGTTATTTGTAGAGTCCTTGTTAGCGTATTCATATTTCATTTTGATTGTGTTATTTTAACGTACGTGTGTTTATAAGGGTCTGATCGAACTCCTTTGGTCATAGGAGATTAGTCTACAGATAGGTACGTTTATTAGATCGCATTTAGGCATTTGTTTCTGCAGACGTTGATGTGTATAGTTGTGACCAAGACGTGACCAGTAACTCACCCAGATCCACTAATAGAGCGAGCGAGTCCGAAGATTTAAGGGATATGAGCCCTTGATAGGCAGAATTAAGATTTGCAATTGATATGAGAGAGCCCAGCACAATTGAGAGTTTATTGAACATATTTGGAGATGTCTTGTATGGCAATGTGACTATTGCTTAATGATTAGTGTTTTTGTAGCACCAGGATTGAGCCCATGAGAGGCATAAGTAAGATTTGCGAGACTGCTGGAGTTATTAATACGAGGGCAGATAGCCCAGGTATATTTAAAAGAGGGCTGTGGCAGCAGATTACGTGAGATGTTTCTTTGAAAGGCAAGACTTTAGCCTGTCGCCCCGTTTGAGTTCATAAATTAGGGGACTGCCGCAAGTGGAGTGGTGAGGGTGGAGGTCATTGAGCTTGACGTCACAGGCTTGTGAGTTGGTCGTCTGCAGTGTGTCAAGTATGCCGGGAGGGGGAAGAAACGACCTTCATGTTTTGAAAGCAGAGAGAGATTTGTTTTATGTCCTATTTGTTTTACGTAAGATTTTAACACTGGCCCGTTTGATACTTACACACGTGTATATGTTGATTGTGTCCTTTTTATTTTGTTTGCATTGGTATCTTTGACGCCTTACTCGTCATGGGACTAGGGTTCGTGACCGAGTCAGGTCATTGTACATTTTGTGGTGATTTTTGTTTGCACCGGGGTTCGACGGCGCGAGGCATTGTAAATTGTTATGGGAATTAGTGTTTATGAGTAGTTAAGTGGATATCCATCTTTCTAAACTTCGTTACTTACACTGTTGTAACATGCTTGTTGCAGCTTACTTGTTTCCGTCAAGGCAGTGAACTGGTTGTCATCGGCTCAGCGTTATTTTACCCTGTCATAATGAAAAGCTCTATCCTTTGTAAATAATTCAATTTTGTGTAATAAATCCCTATTTGTTAAACTTTGAATGCAGCGGAGTTTTCTGTTAGATATTTTTTTTATTTTTAATTTAGCCGAATCTTACCTGATTTGTCACATATCCTCTTGTTTATCTTTTGTTGCCCCGTTATACCCATGTTATCCCTGAGAAGATTGCTGAGTCGGCTGAGTGAAGAGGAGTGTGTTCAGGTAAGACTATGTGCACCAGCTCACGTTTGTGAGAGTTCTTTCACTACCGTACTCTGGGTTCGAGACCGGCTTTCGCCTGGCCGGAACTTCAGAGTCCAGTAGGGCACAATACATACATACATCCTTAACTTGTGGTTCTAGTGGCCAAGAGCGGGCACTGAAATTGTCGTATCAGACGGTGTTCTCTGGCGCAAGCTGTTTTCTTGTAGTGATTCTAGTCACCAGATGCGTAACGAATAGGAAACGGGCATGCCTCCAGGAAGCAAAATTGGGCCCTCTCAAAGAAATTGTGTAAAACCTGTCAATAACACACGCAAATTTAACTACTGTACCAGCAGATACTTTAATGCAATGTGTATCCATTTAATACTGTGTATCATCATCATCATCTGTTTACCCTCCAGGTTCGGCTTCTCCCTCGGACTCAGCGAGGGATCCCACCTCTACCGCCTCAAGGGCAGCGTCCTGGAGTTTCAGACACTTGGTCGGGGATACAACTGGGGAGAATGACCAGTACCTCGCCCAGGCGGCCTCACCTGCTATGCTGAACAGGGGCCTTGTGGAGGGATGGGATGACTGGAAGGGATAGGCAAGGAAGAGGGAAGGAAACGGCCGTGGCCGTAAGTTAGGTACCATCCCGGCATTCGCCTGGAGGAGAAGTGGGAAACCACGGAAAACCACTTCCAGGATGGCTGAGGTGGGAATCGAACCCACCTCTACTCAGTTGACCTCCCGAGGCTGAGTGGACCCCGTTCCAGCCCTTATACCACTTTTCAAATTTCGTGGCAGAGCCGGGAATCGAACCCGGGCCCCGGAGGGTGGCAGCTAATCACGCTAACCACTACACCACAGAGGCGGACTAATACTGTATATACAAAGGAATTATTATAAGATTACGAAAGTAATGCATTAGATTTTATTTTGAAAGAAATATTTTATAGCGATTGAAATACAGCGTAAATACATATATATTTCTATCGTTTGTCTTAACAAATTTAAAACTTTACTGTGCTCGCATTTGATTCTAAATAAACTGGACCATCCCGTAGGCTACTTCCTGGGATGCATAGGCATTGACGATTTCAATTATATCCATGGGTGATACGTTCGATGCTGAGGAGGCTCATGTACAGAGTCTGTCTTTGGTCATAATATTTCGTAGGTGGTTCTTTGTAAGTTTCTGTTTTGAAAAGCGTTGTTTTGCGGAAGAAACAACAACAGGAATAATTGGTAGCAAGTTTCACAGTTTCTTGTCGGATATAGCTATTTGTGACAGAGTGCACTCGTGTTACGAAAGATAGCTCTCTACCAGGCTGAGTGGCTCAGACGTTTAAGGCGCTAGTTTTCGTAGTCCAAGTTGGCAGGCTCAACCCTAGCTCAGTCCGGTGTTATTTGAAGGTAATGAAATGGAATGTCGTATGGCCTTTAGTGCCGGGATATCCCAGGACGTGTTCGGCTCGCCAGGTGCAGGTCTTTCTATTTGATCCCCGTAGGCGACCTGCGCATTGTCATGAGGATGAAATGATGATGAAGACAACACATACACCCAGCCCCCGTGCCATTGGAATTAACCAATTAAGGTTAAAATCCCCGACCCGTCCGGGAATCGAACCCGGAACCCTCTGAACCGAAGGCCAGTACGCTGACCGTTCAGCGAACGAGTCGGACTATTTGAAGGTGCTCAAATACGTCAGCCCCGTGTCGGTAGATTTTCTGGCGCGTAAAAGAACACCTGCGGTACAAAATTCCGGCACATCGGCGTCTTCAAAAAATAGTAGAAGTAGTTGGTGAGACGTTAAAACAATAAAATTATTATTATTAGACAGCTCTCTTAGACTGAACACAGTAACGATTACTCTGCGTACGCACTGTAAAAAGAAACGTTTTCGGTCCGTTCTTCAAACACATCACGATGTCACCTTTCCCGTGCAGAGTGGCATTCCGGTAAAGTTATTCATTTATTTACGTTTACTGGGGATGTCTGCGGGCCCCGAAAGTCCCGGGCCCGCCGTCCTAACATTATGCCACTGCCAGTCACACAAGTAACAGCGCAAACCATTTCTCACTATCACACACCGTTCTTGAGATAAACATCAACCATTTCATTTTTCTTCTTAATCTGTTTACTCTCCAGGGTTGGGTTTTCCCACGGACTCAGCGAAGGATCCCAGCTCTACCTCCTCAAGGGCAGTGTCCTGGAGCGTGAGAATTTGGGTCGGGGGATCCAACTGGGAAGGAGGGTCTGGTTCCGTGGCTAAATGGTTAGCGTGCTGGCCTTTGGTCACAGGGTCCCGGGTTCGAGTCCCGGCAGGGTCGAGAAATTTAACCATCATTGGTTAATTTCGCCGGCACGAGAGCTGGGTGTACAGTATGTGCCGTCTTCATCATCATCTCATCCTCATCACGACGCGTAGGTCGCGTACGGGTGTCAAATCAAATGACCTGCACCTGGCGAGCCGAACATGTCCTCGGACACTCCCGGCACTAAAAGCCATACGTCACTTCACTACTGGGAAGGAGGACCAGTACCTCGCCCAGGCGTCCTCACCTGCCATGCTGAACAGGGGCCTTGTGGGGGAGGGGAAGATTGGAGGGGATAGACAAGGAAGAGGGAAGGAAGCGGCCGTGGCATTGTTAGGTACCATCCCGGCATTTGCCTGGAGGAGAAGTTGATCTCCCGAGGCTGAGTGTACCCCGTTCCAGACTTCGTACGACTTTTAAATTTTTTTGGCAGAGCCGGGAATCAAACCCGGGCCTACGGGGGTGGCAACTAACCACACTAACGACTACACCACAGAGGTGGATGTTTAACATTGTATCAAGGAAACCAACTCACAGGCAGAAGTTTCACTAGAGTACTGATTGTTACATGGATTACTAATGAACGAGGCTTTAGCTAATATTAGTGTAAATGAACCGCATGGCACATAGTGGATTTGTTTCTTACAAAGTCGCACACGGAGCAAAAGAGAACTGGTGAATTTATACAACGTCTATGTGTCATAATACCCACTGTCACTGATAAGAAAAGAGAAGTGAATGAAAATTTTCAGCTGTGTATGAAAAATAATTACAAACAATGAAAACAGTTTTCGATGAACGCTGTTCAATGAAAAATAAAACTGTGATCAACATCTCCAAAATCTGACGTGATAGAGCAAAAAACGGCTTTCAGATTTGAAATTAGCATGAAAAACTGCACGAGGAACAGTAAACAGCCGGCCCCGTGGTGTAGGGGCAGCATGCCTGCATCTTACCCGGAGGCACCGGGTTCGATTCCCGCCCAGGTCAGGGATTTTTACCTGAATCTGAGGGCTGGTTCAAGACAGTCTGGTTTGAACTGTGGCAGAGAGCGGTTGGCTGTACTCTGCCTTCATTGCATGATACATTAGTACGTTAATATTTTCCAGTAAAAGAAAGTAAAGTGACAATGGCAACCAATAGCATTAGGGGGAATACAATGAAATGTGCATTTACCGACAAGACAAATAAACCACGGCCAGCAGAAATTCATGATTGGATTCACCAAACCTTAAAACTTAAAGTTGATCAACTGGAAGCCATTCAACTCGACAATCTGGAAACCGCTGTCTGCATCAAACTAACCAGTGAACTACTGATGGAGAAGATATTACTAACTACAAACGGAAAATCACAGGTACGAAAATTTAATGGTTCCTTCGCTGATGTTGTTATTACAAGTGCAGATGTTGATAGTAAATTGGTCAGTATAATGAACCTACCAATAGAAATGCCCAACAAGAAAATAATGTCATTTTTAGCAAGTATGGGAAATCAGAAATGAAAGATGGTCTTCAACCTACATCTATAACATTTACAGTGGTATCAGAGCTATACAAATAGAACTTAAAGCTGCCATATCACCAATTGTGGCCATAGAGGGATATAAAGAGAAGGTAAGATATGAAAGGCAACCTAAATCTTGCTTTTACTGCAACGCTACGGGTCACTTTATACAAGACTAGCAGTTACCCGCGGCTTCGCTCGCGTCGATTACGTAATCTGATAAAAGTAATCGTTCCTCGGCACTGTATTAAGACTAAAGTTTTAATAATTCCAAATATTAATTTCAGCTACAAACAACTTTCTTGAGAGTAGCCATGTTTTTATTTCAAGAGGCTCTCAGTCTCGTAGGAACGAACTCTCCGTGACGAGTGAGCCACGAGCTCGTGAAATGCCGGGACATTTCGGTGGACCTCGAGTAATGAACAATTTGTCAAATTCAAGGAATCCCTCATAACGAGAAATGTTGGCGACTTGGTAAATCGAGGAACAAAGGATCAAAATTATTTATGAACGTACGTGAAGTTATAATCCCCAGAGTAAATATAAATGCAGTTAAGCCTGGAGGAGAGTGCGTCCTGTTCGCGGACTCTGCGGCACGTGAATGGCCAATGGATGACGAAAAACCCGCGAAACGCCAAGGCAGAAATAATTCATTTCGCCCTTGCAAGTATGGGAAAAATATGAAATTAACATCGTAATGAATCGTAAGTCTGTCCGAAGTTATGGAATAAATTTCAAGAAAATTGGTCCAGTGGATGTGGAGTTAGCAGATTACATAACCAGGCCTCGTGGAGAGGGTGGCGTCCCTCCCAGAGGGTATAAAAGAAACCTCCCTCCACATATTTGACACACTCTGTCTGATTGTCTGAACGGCGAAGCCCACGTCATTCGTCGGCAAGAAAGTGTAGGGGTTTTTTCTCAAAGTAACTTGTTACATACTATTAAAGTAGAAGGTGATAGAAATTTTCCTGAACTGCCGCCGATAAAACTTTGAAGGTTTAGGTAGTTGGTTAAAATACGTAGCTGAATTTCTCTCTGTATTACAATCATGTGCGTTTAATATTTGTCAAAAGTGAAGTCTGGAAGCTGGCCGCGAGGTCTAATTTTCTTATCTGTTTGGAACACCTGACTAGCAGTAGTGTAAACGACAGCAGGGTCCTGGGAAAACAGTGGCAGTCGCCATTTGAGAGGCGTGCTCGTCGCGTGTTAAACGCCAAGAAAGTGCGGTATTTGCGGTGTTAATCTACACCAAGTGTAAAAGCTATAGCTTAAGTTGTATGTATGTATGTATATATATATATATATATATATATATATATATATATATATATATATATATATATATAAGAAGATGATGTCTAATGTAGCCATGGAAGGCTAAGAACGAGGTTATCGGCTAAATGCAGCCAGAATCCAGGATGATGACTACGATTGCAGGTCTGTAAAAATATTTGTATCAATGTTGTAGTTAGAATTTGTTTGTCCCAATAAATGTCCAGTGCGTGTGTCGAATTTCTACCTAATAATGATCAGGCGAATGTGTTACATTTCTGGTCGTCGTGTGAAACTCTTCAGGGCTGTAAAATTCACGTCGAGAAACTATAAAATGCGAAGTTTAAATAATGTGTTAGTATTCTTTGAGATATTGTTCAAATTGAGTAAAATTAGGAAGGTTATAACGATCATGTAGTCGTGGTGAATGTCTTAATTTCGAATATCGTATGAGTTCAGAAATTTTTGTAGTACTAATAATAATAATAATAGTAACAATGTTTACCGCGGGATAAAATTGTTCTATGTTAAAAGTGCATTTAACAGTTATGTTCAATAAGGTTTGCGTGTGTCTCGAAATCCAGTGAAGTCTGATAAAGTTACCTTTTATTCATGGGAAGTTAAATTTTGTGACATCGTGTATGTCGGTGATATAGGAAATCACGGTGTGTTGTTGTATTCCTGAGGTCCGAAAGTTGTAGTAAAAATAAATGAAAAATATTTTTTAAAAGTTATTCGTCACGAGAGGATTGAGGTTTGAAAAGTCTTGGAACGAAAGAAAAGGGATTGTGTCGGAATGATATATTGAGATAAGAGTTGTATAGATGTTGAAGGCCGAGGAAGCCTGTATTTCATGTGTAATACCGCCGTGAGAGGCGATGAGAATGAATTTCTGAGACAGGCTGTATTTGCTGATGGCGAAGAATTTTTGAGACAGGCTGTACATTAAATGTGATATTTCTGAGGCAGGTTGTAGTATATTCCGCGTATAATCCGGGACAGCTGACCGAGTGAAGGTTGGTTCGAGATGAGCATTGTGTGATGCACAGTAAGATTTCATGTTAAAATCCCCAGTGAAAAACAATTTCTGTTGAAGATTGTAGTTCTTGACATTTAAATCCAAGTGACTAGTTTACGTAAAGTCAGTATTATGAATATTATAGTATACGACCTCAAGGGTAGAAGAGCATTCTGAATACACAGTTGGAGTTATTTGACTGTAATGACAAATTTCCACTCAGTAAATTTCATAGATTACGAGACCGTAATTTATCATTAAATCGGAAACATTGTGGGATGAGATATTGAACGTTTTTAAGCAATAGTTTGGCTCTGTAGACTCATTGAATTTCGCTTCACTGGATAGTTAATGGATGTGGATATTTGGAATAGTGAGATGGTGGGCGAAGTGAGGGCCTCACCCTAGAGTTAAGTCGTGGATTTTTGCGGTGGTGATGATTACTGTTTGGCGATATTCACGTAATGTTAGACGTGTATTGAAAGTCATTATTATTTTTCCAAACTGCATTGTATATGTCGAGATCGTGTTTGAGTTGTGGATTGCTTGCCACGCGTTATTTATTTTCAATTTCGTGTTTTATTAATAAGATAGGGACTTAGTTGCATTTCTCGACTTGCGTTCATTGCGTGGCAAGATGTGTTTCATTGTATGCTGTTAGTTTCGACAAGGATTAGAGCTAAAATATCTAAGAGTGTGTTTGAAGTTACGATTTCGCCTGACATTCTAGAGGAAGCGTAGACAACCCAATTTCCGCTCGACAATAGATTTAGGACGTCACATGTAATCCTAGGAGTATATTGATGATGAGACGTCCTAGTTCACGCTCAACGATAGGTTTAGGAAGGTGTGTGTATGTGCATATAGGTTAGTGTTAGGGTGTGCAGACATTAGGTAGGCCCGACGATAGGTTTATCATGTCGGCTGTATATACTCAAGTCATAGATTAGGTGTTTTTGCGAAGTGACTTGAGCGATGGTAGTGTCTGCAGTAGGGTATGCAATACGAAGAATGTTAGCTAAGTAATATTGATGCTATGTTTTTTGCACAGCCCTTACCAGCTGGAAAGTGTTTACCTAAGATTATGGAACCACTAGTGGCATGAACGTGAGAGTTGTCCAATATTGGGTACTGAGCTAACGGTGATTGAAATATTACTGCAGTTCGCCACGCGTGTTTGAGTTCATTTAACTTCAGTATTTTATTTTAGTTACGGACTTAATTATTTTGTCGTTCTGACGTCCATTTGCTTTGCTAGTGTGCATGTTGACACTTATTTTATTTATGTGAGACTTGAGTTACGAATGCGGGTTCGATTCGTCAGCGGGGAATATATTTTAATTTTCAATTTTTGTTGTTCTTTCATTTTTATACGTAGTTGATTGTGGATGATCAATAACTTTGTAGCTAGTTTGTTGGGACAAACAATAAGTAGATGGATTTGTGATGGTAGTCGTTGTTGTAAAGGAAAGAACTCCTGTGATTTTTATTTAATTTTACCATGTGGGCTTGTAATTTTATTAAGCGTAACGTAACCATTTATAACCTGAAAGTTGGTTTGATAATAATATTTTTTAAGTCACTTACCACTTTTTATTTAACTTCAGTGTTTGGCATTTCTTCTAAATACGTGATGAATAAGTGTTTCCTGAATTTCGCAGTTTTGTTCCTTCAGAACGACGTAACTTAAGGTCCTCTCGGATCGCGTTGTTGTTGGTTCCTTCTGAACAGCTGTTTGGGTGATGCACGTTTCAGTATCGGGATTAGTCTATAACTTAAGGGTGTCACGAGATGACAATATATGGTGGAATTGTATTTTCAATTGTGAATGCTGCTGTTAACTTGTAGTGAACACCATGCTTTCCAGTAATAGTTCGCAACCTACCCAAAGCAACTGATAGTCAATTTGGTTCGATTAAGGTTCCATTCGGCGGGTGTTTCCATATCCGACAGGCTATCTCACTGGTGGATAACCTTAATTAAAAGTAAATCTGGAATTCTACTTGTTGAAGATCAAATTTTCCACGGATCGTGTGGATTAATTCTCAGTTATCGTTTGGATCAATAGGTGCCCGATTTTCAGGTTACTTTTCATTTTTCTAGTTTTCGCTGTCCACTAGTCTTTGAGATTTCTACTTTTCTCCGAAGAAAATTCTTCGATACTGTAATCAATAAAACTAACGCCATGCAATGTAACTGCGTTTAAAACATTAAATAATTAAATTTTTCTTAATCAAGGATTTTTTGTAAATGATTTTTGTGCAGTTAATTGATTCAATAAAAGTAAGTAAGTAAGCACATATTTGCTCCTCGTTTCAAGTAGTTAGGCTCTATTCTGAACCCCATCGTTTGGTTAAGATAGTGACCGAATTATTCCCGCTACGACCCCAAGATTTAAGAGTTTGATATTGCTCTACTGTAGCAGCTACGGCCAACCAACTATGGAATGGTAAGTTCAAGGGTTCAATACAAAGAAATCAACTAAATTTATATTTCATTCACGCCGTCCCCCCGTAAGTGGATATTCCGAAGACAAAACAATAGGTATTTCTTTACTTTGAAGGAAAATTCCAAATACAAATTTTCTTGCCTGTAACGTCTTCAGGTTTTAAGATATAAGTATCCTTATAAAAAGAATTCAGCTCCTTTTTCAGCCGCCCCCACACTCGTCCGTTAATTTGATCACCACACGCCCCACTCAAAAAATCGTGTTTTCTTTATTTTTGAAGGAGATTCCAAATACCACTTTTCATGTCTGTAACCTTCAGTTTTTGTGACATAAGTTTCTCCATAAAAATAATTCAACTTTCACTTACTTTCACTCTCCCACTTAAGTGAATTTTCCGAAAACAAAAAAATACGTGTTTCTTTATTTATAAAGGAGATTCCAAATACCAATTTTCACGTCTGTAATCTTCAGCTTTTGAGACATAAGTTTCTCCATAAAAGAATACAACATTTTCCACTTCCTTTCACATTGCCCCTTAAGTGAATATTCCGAAAAAATAAGCGTGTTTCTTTATTTATAAATGATCTTGCAAATACCACTTATCATGACTGTAACATCTTCAGTTTTTAAGATGTATTTATACTCATAAAAGGAATTCTACTCCTCCCCCATACTCCCATGATTTTCCACCAAAAATGCGTGATTCCTTATTTTTAAAAGATATTCCACTTCTTCATCTGTTTATCCTCCAGGGTCGGGTTTTCCCTCAGACTCAGCGAGGGATCCCACTTCTACCGCCTCAAGGGCATTGTCCTGGAGCTTCAGACTCTGGGTCGGGGGATACAACAAGGGAGGATGACCAGTACCTCGCCCAGGCGGCCTCACCTGCCATGCTGAACAGGGGCCTTGTGGGGGAATGGGAAGTTTGGAATGGATAGACAAGGAAGAGGGAAGGAAGCGGCCGCGGCCTTAAGTTAGGTACCATCCCAGCATTTGCCTGGAGGAGAAGTGGGAAACCGCGGAACACCACTTCCAGGATGGCTGAGGGGGTAATCGACCCCCCCCCCCCTCTACTCAGTTGACCTCCTGAGGCTAAGTGGACCCGTTCCAGCCCTCGTACCACTTTTAAAATTTCCTGGTAGAGCCGAGAATCGAACCGGGGCCTCTGGGAGTGGCAGCTAATCACAGTAACAACAGTACCACAGACGCGGACTGATATTCCACTTACCTATTTAACGTCAGTAATATCTTTAGATTGTTTAGATATAAGTACCCTCATACAAATAATTAAATTAATTTTTCAATTCTTTCACTCCCTTAAGTGGATTTTCCGAAAACAAAAGAATCCTCCCTTAGTGAGCACCTACGCCCCAATATAAATGTATCCTCAACATTTCATTTCTTTATGTCCAGTAGTTTTGGCTCAGCGATGATGAATCAGTCAGTCAGTCAGTCAGTCAGTCAGTCAATCAGGACGTGTTCTTTTGTATATACGAGTATATAGATTGTCCCATAAGGCAAGGCGAGAAGGTCAACAAAACAGGGCCCAGATTACTCACAAAGGAACACTACACGTGTTATACTCGGATCCGCTTGAAACTTTTTTTTTTGCTGGGGGCTTTACGTCGCACCGACACAGATAGGTCTTATGGCGACGATGGGATAGGAAAGGCTAAGGAGTTGGAAGGAAGCGGCCGTGGCCTTAATTAAGGTACAGCCCCAGCATTTGCCTGGTGTGAAAATGGGAAACCACGGAAAACCATCTTCAGGGCTGCCGATAGTGGGATTCGAACCTACTATCTCCCGGATGCAAGCTCACAGCCGCGCGCCTCTACGCGCACGGCCAACTCGCCCGGTCCGCTTGAAACTGGGTAGGAATATCCGTGGGAGGTAGTAGAATGCCAAGGTGCAAACTGCATGTGCCTAGTGCAAGGCTGAACGTCAACATTAAACAAATAATTAGTCGTAAAATTAAAAAGTGCCGCGGGAGTATTGGGATGTGGCGGAGAGGTAGGTAGGTGCGAAGCAGCGAACGTGACCCAGCCGGGTCGTGACAAGCCGCGCCAGCAGCCAGGCAGCGCGTTCACCGAACTTCCCGATCAGATGTGCAAAACGTAAATGTGAAAACAGTACATGAAACGACTGTCTGCAAGGACGATGTTTATACAACGATGCCAATAAGGTTTGAAAAATTTCACGCCCGATTTCTTTTTACTATTTCTAATTAGTGCAATAGTGATTTTTAAAAGAAAGTGGACATGGTACAGATACTGTGTGCACCATGCACATCTTACAGCACTGTCGCTTTCATACGTATTACATTGACCATCGGAAGGTACTTCTCTGATACAATAATTGGCTGGATTAACAAACTGTGAAGGTTTGTTGTTAACATAGCCACACTTGTACCAAATGTACTACCACACGATACGAAAACGCGGAGAGGAGAACTGGTTGTGTGTCAAAGATTGCACTTTTGAAAGGTAAATATACGTTGGTGTCTAATGAGTTTATTAAATCGTACAAAAGACGAATAAATTGCTTCCAAATGCGGAAGCCCAAAAGATCTAACGGCTGGATAAATATAGTGGCTCCTTTCGGAATTTTTTGAACATTAATGATTTCTTACTCCCAACGTCTTTCTGTCCGGTCCACGAATACAGAACTAAAATGCTGTACTCTGGCACTAGCTCACAATAAACATCCCGTAACCATTTCTGCACAAGATCCTTGGTCAGTTTTCAGACTTTAAAGGCAAATTGTACAAATTTGGTGCGGTAAATAGGTTTTTTCTATATTAGGACCAAATTTGCCATTTTTTCTTTCAACACTAATAGCGTTGCCGAAATTATTGGGGTTTAGCTATGAGTTAGCGAATTCATAGGTTGTGTTTCTGCTAATACGATTGTTTCTCCTCGTTCATTACGGGTCCTGCCAGAATGAAACTCTTTAAGAAAATCAGACTGACCAGTATAAAACAGGCACTCTGGGTCGTGACTTTCTATTAACTGCGATACTCCTTCCACAAATAGTGTCGCGTTACAATTAGTATCTTCTTGTTAAAACTGGTATCTTTTACACACGAATTTGCAAATCTTTCTTCATACAATTGTACATTTCTTTTTAAAACACATTAATCAGGAATGAGACGCTCGAAACGTGCCGTAGCTAAATAGAGGAGCGTAATTTAAACCCCATTATTTTATATTCATAGGCCTATCGTGAACAATTTTTTTCGTTGTCTACTTTCTTTAAACTTAAGTTTAGTCTTCTTCCTAACAATTTGTTTTCCTCCCGTTGTGCCACCGTTTTCCAATTGTTGCTCCCACCTGTAAAACTCTTCCTGCCATTTTAATATATGAAATCCGTATTTCACTGATGCGAAGCTCCTCTGTTTCCCAGCTTTGTTTCGCCAATATTCGGCGACTTTCTTCTTGTAAGTTATTGGGATTAGGCATCGTTCAGCCGTTGCTGTGGATGCAGGTTTAGGAGCATCATTTTCGGAGACGTGTTCAAATATCGGTGTTTCAATATTGTCTTCTTCGAAAACAAAGTCCTTATCTGACATTTCCAATGTGCCATCAAGTTCGACTGTCACATCGGTTTACAAACCCCTGTCGGCCTATAAAACGGAGACAAGAACACAACTCCTGTGAACGCTTGTTTTTCTCTTAAAAGTAAATATATAGAGATTGATCTACATACGATATAATTCCAATCTCAAATTTCTTTCATCTTCAGAAAACGGGGTGTCTTATTTGTCACACTCTACAAAACAGTTCTGAATGCACACTACTACACCCCACGGATTGAATGACTTCTGTAGTGGGCTGATTTTTGTATCAAGATGTAAAAAATCAGTTATTACCATACAAGCTTCAAGTTACCATTCATAAAAATGACTATAAGAACGTCAGATTTTACCTGGCATTGTAAGAACGTTGTCTCATCGGACGACTAATAAATGTGCACCTCTTGATCTGCTTTGCTGTTTCTAATCGGGAAGATACGAGGAATAAGCGAACTACGGTGCAGCAAAGGAGAGCGGCAACGGGGGAGGGGGGCATTCATTCGACCAGAGCGAGCAACCCGACTCTACGCTGCCTGGCTGCTGACGAGACTCGTTACGGCCCAGCTGGATCATGTTCGCTGCTTCGTTCCTCTCTACCTCTCCGTCACACCCCGATACTCCAACGGCACTTCCAATTTTACTACTATTTATTTGTTCAATGTTGGCGTTCAACCTTGGGCTGGGCACGTGTAGTTTGCACTTTAGCATTCTACAGACTCCCATAAATATTCCTCCCCAATTTCAACCGGATCTGAGTGTAACACATGTATGTGTTCCCTTGTCAGTGAGATAGTTGCGAACAGGGTACGTCACACTGATTCACCTGCTGTATTATAGCTGTATACTATACCACAGAGTCCTGCACAGCGACCCAGCCCATGAGCTGCCTCGGCAATAGACTGCAATGGGCTTTAAAAGGCTCGTACGTACGAAGCCCTTGATGTCATCGCACGGGCCGGTTTGGGCAGCGCTATATCATTCGTACGCGGTGAGCCAAGGACAGCGCTGTGGTAGTTCTATGGGCTGACTGCTCAATGTGTACAGTGTACTGCATGTCAGCGGGGTGCGTTGTATTACGGTCGAGTGGAGACCATCAAATTTGCTGTGGTTTTCAGTTTGACTTCTCCGTCTATCCTGTTATCGGAAACGAATGTGGACTGTAGTTCCAAAAGAACAGAAACCGTGGTAAAAAAAACGTGAAGTAAAACAGAAAAAACAAACGAACTAAAAACCCCACAATACAAGACTTCTGAACCGGATCCTAAACTTAAAAGTCTTATTTGGTTGGTATTCAAACCTGCAGTGGACGATGATGGGAAAGACTTTAATTTTGTGTGCTGTACGATCTGCGGTGAAGTTATGTACACACCAGCAGTTATCCGCAGCTTCTCGCGTGGATTTTGTAATTTGATAAAAGTAATCGTTCCTCGGTACTGTACTAAGACATTATCTGAAAATTCCTAAATTACTAAACCTCACTGAAAACTGAGTTTCATTTAGCCCAGAAACTCTTTGTAAACCACGTTTGTGGTATTGCCTTTTGGGGCTAAGGTGACCATGCGACATACAGTAGAACTGTACACGTGAGAATGTCTTCTCTCACGTTAAAAAAAAGTTTCTTTATTTTTAAAGGAGATTCAAATACATATTTCCACATCTGTAACATCTTCAGGTTTTGAGATATATGGATCCGCATGAAATGAATTCAACCCCTTTATCAGCCCTTCCTCCACCCCACCTAAGTGGATTTTCCGAAAACAAAAAAGGCATGTTTCTTTATTTTTAAAGGACATTCCAAGTACCAAGTTCGATGTCTATAAAATGTAAAGTTTTTGACATACAGTGTAGATATTCCGGTATTCATTTTAAAAATTCGCCTGCTTTTTCAATTCTTTTCAGTCCCTTAAGTGGTTTTCCGAAAACAAAAAATACGTATTTATTGATAAAGTAGCTGCAAAATACCAATTATCACGACTGTAACATCTTCAGTTTTTGAGATATTTGTATCCTCATGAAAAGAATTCAACACCTATTTCAACCCCCCTCCCCCTCCAAAGTTGATTTTACCCCCAAAAATGAGTGTTTTTCTTTTATTTTTAAAGGTGATTTCAAATACCCATTTTTACGTCTGCAACATCTTTAGGTTTTTAGATGTAAGTATCCTCATATAAATAATTCAACTAATATTTCAGTCCTTTCATCCCCCTTAAGTGGATTTTCCGAAACCAAAAGAGTACGTATTTCTTTCTTTTTACGTCTGTAACAACTTTTTTGAGATATCAGTACCCTAATAAAAATAATTCAACCTCTTTTTCAGTCCCTTTTAGCCCCACGTTAAGTGGTTTTTCCAAAAACAAAATAAGAACAGTTTTTATTTTTAAAATATTAAAAATATCAATTTTCACGTCGGTAACATGTTAAGTGTCTGAGATATACTGTAGATGTGCTTATCTTAAAAATTCACGCCAACCTACGTTTCAGTCCTTTTACCCCCCACCCCCACCTACAGTGTTTTTTCCGAAATAAAAATAATGCATGTCTCTTTATTTTGAAAAGAGATTATAAATAACACTTCACGACTGCAACATGTTAAGTTTTTGAGATATATTGTAGATATTCCCAGGGATTATGTGTACAAATTTTGGTTGGCAGCTACACGCATAATCACGCTGCTGTAGAATCCTGGAGCTGACGTTCCCATGGTTACGGCAGTTCATTTCTTTATCCGATTCCGAGAGCAGTGGTAGTGTGGTGCCAATATCTCCATAACGGTTGGTTTTAGGGCCTTAAAACATGGTTTTCGGGCCCGTAGGGTTACCGAGTTTTGTTCTTTGCGTCAAGGGGCATAAAATGAGCTTTGTCTCGTGCTTACACGACAAATTGGATATTTCGCCTGTATTAGCCTATTATTTTTATATCTCCCCCGTCACCCCCACCTCGAATTGTTTCGAAAATAAAATACAGCGCATGTCCCTAAGGGACAATGTATATTTACATTAGTAAAAGGATTTTTACAATCTGTCCAGTAGTTTCTGATATTACCCTTCAGATATATACAAACTAACAAAATTCGCACTCTCTATTTATTATATTAGTACAGATTAAAGGAGTCGGACTGATTTTGTCTTTTTATGATTAGATAAAAAACTTATGATGAACGAGGTTTGCTTGAATGACGAGCATTCTAATGTTTCCGTGTCATCAGACTCCACGACTATGCCACAACCTGCCAAAGTAATGAAGTTTTCTTCGTGGACTGACGTTCATGATGCTCTGATTCCAACATATGAGCTGGAAAGATATTTGAAGCAAAATTGTGGAATGGAAGAAGATAGATATAGCGCCCTATTGGAGAGCAAATGGACAAATCTATCCGAAATTTCACCAGATCGCTAAGAAAGTATTATGTATGCAACCATCAAGTTCAGTTTCAGAGATAAATTTCTGTTCAGGTCTTCATACTCAACGCACGACGGTCTCTTCTACACCCAGACAATGTTAATGCTCTTCTTTTCATTCACAGTAATTCCATTCCACCACTATTTTCAATGACCAATAAACTACGCATACTAAGTAAAAGCTATGTTCAGGTTTTGTTTTTGTTGTTGGCATATTGCACGTCATTTCAGTTTGTATTTTATTTTGAGGTAAACGCGAATGAAGTCCTATGAATATGCTTCGTGTCATTTAGATTCATTTTCAGTTAACTTGATGTCAGTTGCAGATGAATATTAGTTTAAAATAAAGTTTCTGTTTGTTTTCTATTATTATTATTATTATTATTATTATTATTATTATTATTATTACAGCGCAGGAGAAATCTCTACCGTTTAATTTCCAAATGCAATTAGCCTACTTTGAAATATGTTATTAGCGTACGGGAATTCGTAAACTGAGTGATCCGAATAGTAGTGTGACGTGAACATTTCGTTGTGCACGGCGCACATGTTTTTGCGGGAAGTATTCAAGGTTATTCTACTGAGCCCGCCCAGTGCAGTGGACTGCGGTGGGTTGTATGAAACCAGTGCTGTGGGCCAGTACGCGGCCGCGTCAGAAGAGATCGGCACTGCAAGGGCTGGGCAGCCGGAGCCCGTAGGTTTGAAGTGATGCGCGGTGGGCCTGGCTGCAGGACTCTGCTATACCACCCACAACCGTGTCGTCTCAAAACTCACGAATTCCAGGAAGAGGATTAGTAAGCGTAGGTTTCTCTACCTGGCACACTCTCAAAACTCACGAGCAGGGGCAGTTCTTCTTTGAATGGATAAATGTCCACCCTATTAGTGATGGGATAATGGAATACTTTTAATAATCGAATAACTTCCATCGATTATTTTAAATAATCGAATGAATAATCAGATCAAACAATCGAATGAGTTTCAAATATCATTCATCATATATCGTGCAGAATAATCGGATGCAGCATGAGTACATTTTACTGTTTAAGTGTATCGGGTAGATAATTGATTGAAGTAAACGAATAGATGAACGCTTACGGAAAATAGGATCTCCAAATGTTGAAACTAAATGAGTGAATTAACTGTCTTGATCTCTAATATCCGTAAATAAAATTCCTTATTCAAGTAAATGCCGCCTTCTGGCCGCAAAATGGAACTAAGCCCCAATACTACCAACTGACATTTTCTTTGAAGTAGCAGCGGGCAATATACCTACTGTAATTTTATGTCGTCTGTCTGCATGCATAAATGGTTAGCATGCTGGCCGTTGTTCCAATGGGTCCAGGGGGTCCCGAGTTCGGTTTCCAGTCGGGTCGGAGATTTTAAATTTTAATAGTTAATTCCTATGGCTCGTGGACTCAGTGTTCGTGCCGTCTTCAGCATTAAACTTCATCCTTAGGTAGGGCCTAATCGTCACAGATGTGCAGGTCGCCTATACGGCGTCAACTCTAAAGACCTGCACCAAACCTCTCCGGAGGCCACACGTCATTATTATAAATTTATGTGAAAGGGAAAAATGCATTATAGCTTTAAGACAACAGCAAAATATTTTTAAAATAATGGTAATGCACCTCGGTCTCTTTCATTCACTAACCATTATTTTTCCCCTGTAGGTTGGGGTGGCAGAATAACATTCACAGTATCCCTGCCTGTCATAAGAGGCGACTAAAAAATGGGCCCCAGGTGCTCTTAAATTATTTAAGAAAGACTAGACAAACAACTGATAGGCGATCTGCTTCCTGGGTGACTGCCCTAAGTCGGTGGAAAAACATGGATTGAAGGGAAGAGTGAGTCACTGCGCACCTCATCCCTCCTACAGTCTTCGCAAGCACCTGTTCTCCGGATTCGTGAATTTTGAGACACATTAGAATGTTTACTTTAGCTACCAGTTTGTAGTCGTGAGTTTTGATTCTATTTGAGTTTTGAGACTCGTGAGTTTTGAGACGTAACCCCTACTACAAGCATACCTCACACTAACAAACCTGCCTCCGTACAAACACAGGCTGCAGAACAACACGAAGTGGATGAGTCACTTACTCACTCCAATGTCCTATCGCCGACACAAGTCAGCCAGGCAGCCTCACCGAACGACATACCCACACAGCAACAAATACAGGTATCAAAACAAGACGAACACGAGCAACAACGAACATCCGATAATAGTCAACACAAGAATGAAGGTCATGTAGGAACAGAAATTTCTCTAATACACAACCTCGAATAGGACACTAAAGAAACCAGGAGAGGGACACTAGTGTTCAACAACTGAACAAGAGCGTTAGTCAAGACACTACAACCAATAGCATGCAATGGGCCGATGAAATCGAAGCGGAAGCCTCGAATCTTATGGAAATACAAGAGACGAGTTCAGCGGATCGAGAAAGCTTGAAGACAAATGGAACACCAACACAGGAAGTTGCCATTTGGAAAAGCAAAACAAAAGTAAAAACACATCGACCCTCGAAGGAGGAAACACAGAAGCCATACAACGGCAGAGACCCGCGGCTACAAGGGAGTAGAGTAGGAGATAGACGATGGAGTCCCTCCCCCATCTTCGTTGAATTTATTAGGAGAAGAAACATAGATACTCACGAGGATGCTGTTAACATACACATTGACGACACTAAATATAAATTGTATTCAAACTGCAAGTAAACGGTCGCTTCTTAAACAGATTATTCGTAACCAGGTAATGGATATAGTTATGTTGCAAGAAGTGGCAACCGAAGACCTAGCTAGTATTCCTGGATACTATAAATGTATCATTGTTAACGAGCACAGACGCGGTACAGCCATACCATATACATTAAGGATAATATACCATACTCGGACACAGCACTCCTGCCAAATCAGCATACGTATTCGGGACTTACTAATTGCAAACATCTATGCTCCATCTGGCTCACAAGCAAGGACGCAAAGATGGCTGTTCTATACCACAGAAATCCTTCCATTTATTTACAGACATAGGAACAATATGATCCTTGGAGGTGATTTTAACGCAGTATTATCACCCAAAGACCAAACAGGACATTTTTACAAGTTGCTTTACATCGCACCGACACAGATAGGTCTTATGTGGACGATGGGATAGGAAGGGGCTAGGAGTGGGAGGGAAGCGATCCAGCCCCAGCATTTGCCTGGTGTGAAAATGGAAACCACAGAAAACACTCTTAAGGGTTGCCGACAGTGGGATTCGAACCCACTATCACCCAATTACTGGATACTGGCCGCACTTAAGCGACTGCAGCTATAGAGCTCGGTAGAACAAACAGGACAGTTCCAGGGATGTCCCGCGCTATCTGATTTAATAAAAGGGCTACGCCTAAAAGACACATGGGAAGTGAAGCAACAGAGGTCAGCTGGATATACGTATTATTACCAAGGTGGCGCTTCTCGACTAGATAGAATATAGCCTATCTCAACGGAGGACTGAAAGACCAAGTGAGAGAAACAGTTGTATGCCCAGTGGAATTTTCAAACCATTGTGCGTTTATGTGTAAGGTCCGACAACCTGAGTGGGGACCAAGACGCGAACGAGGAATTCGGAGGTTAAATGAATCTATTTTGAAGAACATGGACATACAAGAAAGATTTTTTTTGCTGACTGGAATAAATGGAAAGGCAGACGTACCCCGATATAGAGATACTCTTGAATGGTGGCTGTTATACGCTAAACCTCGCACGATCTGGCTATTGAAGACATACAGTGCCGAGAGGAGAGGAAGTTAAACCAAACGAAAGAATTCTATTATAAATGCTTAAGACAATTACATAAGGAGGATCCTACTAACCCTGATACATATCGAAGAATAAAGATCACAAGAGCGCAGCTACTAACGATACAGCGAAGAGAATTGGAAGGTCTGAAAAAAATTCAAGCGCAAGATCATCAAAATCTTGCCAACGAGTCTACTTCCGGTTACCACCTTATAAGAAATTTTAGGAAAGGACGTCAAAAATACATCCATCACATCGCAATATCTAATGGACAAAATAATGACGAACAACTCAGAAAAAATAAAAGAAATGGCGGAGAGCTTTTTTCACTCCTTGTGTGAAGAAAAGTCGCCCAACATCATACATCACGAACACCCATTCTTTGATGGCATAAGAGGAAGAATTCAGCATAGAGAACAAGAAAGTTTGACCCAAGACATCACCGTAGTAGAAATCCAGCTGGCAATACTACAAAGCGCACCGAACAAATAATCTCCTGGTCCCGACGATCTAGACCTCTAGGTAGAGCTTTTTACATGACATAATTGGTCCATCGTTAGAGACGAAATTGTTTCGGCAATGAATGATGCCTATATTTCAAGATGACAAATCCAACCAAGATATCTGACTTTTGGCCCATAGCGCTCTTAAGTTTTGACTATTAACTAAATGTGTGAAAAAGAGACTAATTGCGTTTATGGAGGACGCCCCATCCGAACACCAGTCTGGTGCGATACCAGGAAGATATATAATAAATTCTCTATGTGTAATTTGGGATATGATAAACGAGTCATTGGCCAACAATAAAAAGAAACATCTAATATCACTAGATTTTGACCACACATTCGACAGGTTAAACCACAAATATATAATTGAAACACTAAATGCCTTTGGCTTTGACACTCGATTCACGACTCTCATGGGTAAAATTCTTAATGGAGGCTCTTCAAACATGAACATAAATGGTTATTTAACAAGGCCAATCCACATCCACAGAGGAGTACGACAAGGGTGTCCACTCTCTAGAACACCTTCTTAGCAATCTACAACAAACTTTCAGTCCTGGTAATCTAGATATTGTCGCATTCGCAGATGACGTTACTCTAATATTAGATCAAACCGTTGATATCCAGCATTTGTTCAAGGTTATCGAGGATTACGGGAGATATTCCGGGGTTCTGCTGAACCCAAGGAAGGCAAAGGCGATGTGGATTGGGAAACGGATGACTGGTAAATGCATAATTTGGGTTGTTAGTTGGTTCATTTGGCAACGATAATTGTAACGGTTATAAGCCCTTTACAAATATTTCTCTGTATTATTATTATTATTATTATTATTATTATTATTATTATTATTGTGACTGCTTTATTATTATTATTGTATCTGTATTATTATTTTTACTATTATTGTAACTACCGGTACTATAATTGTTGTTTGATTCAATTCTATAATCTGATTTCGCTGTATATTAATTAATTATCGCTTGCTTTATTGTATTTAATTTATTGTGTGTATATATATTTAAACCTTGGTGGTCCATAAAGGATACCTACCTTCCTTACCTATCAGCAATTAACATGAGATCTGTCTCTTGGGTTGTTACGGGTTCTTCGTCAGTTGCTGAGGTAAAGACGGGTTTCAGTATATTTAACCTAGCTACTTGAATAAAAGATCACCTCTATAAAATTTTGTGTTTTATTAAAGAATTAACTAGAAAATGTTAGAAATCCTCATTATAATTTGAACTCATCTTGTCCAATCAATGCAACAATTATTACAACGCAGAGGAGAGGTATACTGGTTTTACTAGCTTTGACTCAACTTCCTGATGGGCATCTTTACTAGAAACCGTTGTCACAAATTAAGAATGAAGAAAAGAAAGTCTGGAAATCCTTAAATTCGGCTTCCATGTGAGACTACGTGTACCATCATAATGATTCGTGATGGTCCAGCCCTCGTAACACGAACTCTGGACTCTTGGTATAATTAAGGCAGTCCAATCGGTATGTGCCACACAGTGGTTGTACGGCATGGATCTTTAATTGAACTGATGTGACCTGCGACTATGTCATGGACCGACATCTAACCTTCTAATCTACTTTAAAGCCATTGTGAATGATGACCGCAAGGAAAATGATGCTATAATGGCGTAGGGCCTTATCTAAGTCACTGAGGTTGATGACCCCATGACCATCCAAGTTTCTAAGCTGAAGGCTAAACACAATTAAGTTACATCGATTGATGACCAAGGTTTCCACATTTACTAATCCCAGCACATTTAATGCTCAAGCAATCAAAGTCAAATAATACAACAACAACAATGCTCACAATACTTTGCGGCAGTAAAATCCATTACCTTCGGACATGTCCCCCTAAGCGTTAAGTTAATGATTGAACTTTCCCAGCAAAATAAACAAAGATTTTCCAGAACATATTTTCAAGTTAATTACTTGGCTTTAAGTTATTTTACAAGGTTTCCACTGAGTTTAATAATTTAATGAATTTAAATGATTTTATAAATCTTAATTAACAACAAATTATATATCCGCGGACGAATGGTTTCTTCTACAAGTCCCTTCTCAACTTCTGACGTAATTATATTTTATAATTCTTTTATAATGTTTATTGTCGTTTGGTATCGTGCAGCTGGAAGAAAATTTACATCATTTATTTCCAGTATTATATCTTGTTTTATGATATCACACTATAAGTTTAATCTAACACTAGCAATTATTACCACTTGGATAACCCTAATTATAAAGTACTAAAATATGCATAAGTAACTCGCCGTAAAATGTAAGCCAAGTAATATGTCATATCCCATCATGACATTTAAATTAGGCTTTGGGCACCCCTCAAAATATAAATCAATAACTAATACCAACACTCTAATTTGGACACCCTGTAAGTGGTTGACTTCGCTCATTATAGTCTAACTTCCGTGATTTAAAATAAACATTCAAATCTCGGTTAAAAAGTTGTAAAGTTGATTGTCAAGTGTGAATCTTATTTCAAGCCATGCTATATCTCGTCAGTGAAACAAAAAGGATACATCACCAAATTAGGCTTGAGATACCTACAGCTGACACCAACTCAAAGGAATACGTCGTAATAACGCTCAAAGTATTCGAGGTACAGTCAAGTGAACAGTGAGGGATAAATTTCTTGTATAACTTTCAAATGTCCGGTCAAGAGGATTTCAAATTTAATGCCTACAGTTTCATTCAGTTCCAATGTCAGAGTTTTAATATTTTATTTTTTACTATCGCAGTAGGTCTCACTAGTTAAAGTCAATTTTATAGAATATATTTTGTTCATTACCAAATATAATTGATTGTTTCATTTCTATAGTAGATCAGATAACCTCACATTTTAATGGGGAAACCGAACGCCAATCTTCTTTTCCCTGAACCTATATGTTATGTTGTCATAGTAAGATTATTACCCCACACCATAAAGATATTCAAGACTCTCATTCCATTATCGCTACACCTATTTGTAGCTGGCGCCCATCAACAACTGTATCTGTAAGTAATCAGGTAAGAACTAAGTGTGAGTACATAGTTCAACGATTGAATATTTTATTTCATGAATATTTCAATATCTTTTTCATTTTAATCCAATTTTATATTTTTGAATCAGTGAGGGGTAGTCACATCATTAATACGTCTCACCTTACCTAAATCCTAGGGTGGGTTGGGACTAATCGAAGTCAAAGAGAGAGCTAAAATCTTGTTTCTAACAAGAAACTCAAAGCTGTTTCACAGAGCAGGGAATCATAAATCGGAGAATTTCCTCACGAGATGGTGCAGTCTTCAACAGTGCATTAACCCACCAGCTTATTATGACATCCGTCATAATGCACCTCACGCAAGATATCTGGGAGTCGAGTTAAGTTATATGCCAAAGGACGTCGTCACATCTCCAGATGTCTCAACGAAAAACGTTTATAATTGTATACTGTTTCAACAGTATTTAGCCCCTAACATAACAAAAGCAGCTATGATAATCAACTGGAATCGAGTTTGGAGGAAAATATTCAATCGCATACTTTCGGACGCTGTAAAAGAAATTTGGTACAAAATAATCCATAACATTATACCGACAAACAGCAGACTTCCTCATATTCATATAATGGGTAACGGATTTCGGGATTTGTGCAACTTCTGTCAACATAAAGACTCAATCCAACACAGACTTACAACTTGTGCGAAGATTCGATCGACATGGACCAAATTTAAACAGATGTTAAAATGCATCATCGGACGTCCGAACACATATATCACACCCTAACCACCGCAACTGAACAGTGCTGTCGTGTTACTGTTAGGTTGTTATGTCGACTGTGTGCTAAAATCTTCTGAGTCTTACAGTGAACCCGAATGAATGTCCGAGATAAGTGACGATATTTTAATGTACATTCAGTGTCCGAAAACGAAGAGATGGTTGGTAGAATATGTAGAGCAGCCAAGTAGTGTTCTGTAAGTGTGAAGTGCTGGAAGTGCCAAGGATAAATTAAAAATATATCAAGATAGGCTGTATAAAATTGTGATGTCCCTTTGTGTAATTCATTCATTTGTTAATCTTGTCACCTACAGATGGGCATTATTGTGGTATTCTGAGACTTCAAATAATTCATGAACGTTAGGCAACAAGAAGTTGTAAAGACGGTTTCTGTTTTTTTCCTCTATCTTAATTGTGTGTTCGTTTGTTAAACAGTTGGAACAAATTTATGTATTAACTATTACAAGTAAATAAATCAGATGTTAAAAATGAGGTTTACCCAGCCTTCGTAATTATAGCTGAGTCTAGTCTAGAAAGCCAAGAATGACGGCCAAGATGATTCGTCGTGCTGACCACATGACACCTCATAATCTGCAGGCCTTCGGGGTGAGCAGCAGTCGCTTGGTAGGCCATGGCCCTTCGGGGCTGTTGTGCCATGGTGTCGCACGTGGCTAAGTCCCGCCAAGATGACAGCAGTGAGGTTAGGATCGTTTCCTTTTTCAAAAATTCCGCGCCTGCACGTGGCTAAGTCCCGTCAAGAAAACAGCAGTGAGGTTAGGGTCGAACAAAATTCCACGCTTCATAAAAGCACGTGGCTAAGCCCCATCAAGATGGCAGCTGTGAGGTTAGGGTCGTTCAAAATTCCGCACCCAACAAAGTGCACGTGGTTATTACCTGTCAAGATGACAGCAGTGAGGTTAGCCATGTGCACTTATTCAAAATCTACGCCAAACAAGTGCACGTGGTTAGGACCTGTCAAGACGACAGCAGTGAGGTTAGCCATGCACACGTTTTCAAATTCAGCGCCAAACAAGTGCACGTGGTTAGGACCTGACAAGATGACGGCTGTCAGGTTAGCCACGTTCTCTTGTTCAAAATCCGCGCCAAACAAGTGCATGTGGTTAGGACCTGTCAAGATGACAGCAGTGAGGTTAGCCATGTGCACTTATTCAAAATCTACGCCAAACAAGTGTACGTGGTTAGGACCTGTCAAGACGACAGCAGTGAGGTTAGCCATGCACATTTTTCAAATTCAGCGCCAAACAAGTGTTCGTGGTTAGGACCTGACAAGATGACGACTGTCAGGTTAGCCACGTTCACTTCTTCAAATTCCGTGTCCCCACGTGGCCAAAAAGGCAAGGTTAAGAGCTTTCAAGATGGCTGCAGTGAGGTTAGCCGCGCCCACGTGCTTAAAAAAGTGAGGTTAGAACCCATCAAGATGACAGCTGTCATCGTGGGAAAATGCTGATTCAGCTCCCACTGTTTTAGAACCCCCTTGCTATGCTACTCTTGTTTTCATCGCCACGACCTCCTCGGACATATTGCTTAACTTTCTTTACAGGGTCCGCTGGCTCTCATGTTGATAGTTCTTCAGTTAACTTCACAAGACTGAGTGAACCACGTTACTACTCTTAAACCCTCCTACCCTCCGTAAACGAGGCTGGAATCGATCACTTAGACAGAAACGCTACCTCTACAACGGGATTGTCAAAACATTAATTTTCCAAAGCCATCTACGTACAGGAGGTGGAGGCTTTTGGAGGAGTAAAAGGTACCGTACTCTCGATGCTAAGTGGAATAGACTGGTAGCTGTATGTCCGGCCACCTTTGTCCCCTGGAATTAACCGGATACTCATTTTAGTGTAATCAGAGTGAAGCTTAAAGCCATGCTCCACTCTAGAAGTGTAGGCTAAATCTCGTTTCTAAATGTCTCGACTTCTTGGAGAGGAAATGATCCCACGTTCTTCCCAGTGAACCGATCACGCCAGAACTACAGGTCTGGGCCCTGTTTCATAAAACATATTTCACTAATATTATTAGTAAGAAACCAATAATATTAACTAATAATATTAGAATTTCCCTCTCTGCGATTTCATAAATGAATTCCAGTAAGAATGTTGTTGGTTTTACGTCCCACCAACTACTTTTGGAATTTCCGGGGACTCCAGGATCCCAGAATTTTGTCCTAGAGAGTTCTCTTATGTGCCGGTGAATCCACTGACACAAGGCTGACGTATTTAACATCCTCAAATGCCACCGGACTCAGCCACTATCGCACCCGCCAACTTGTGATTCACTTTCTGAGCAGCTCCGTAAATCCGCATTGCTACTGTGAAATCTATATTTTTAATTCACTGCCTGTTCGGCTCCATGGCTAAATGCTTAGCACGCTGGCCTTTGGGCCATGAAGACTGGGATTCGATTCCCGGCCGGGTCGGGGCTTTTCACTTTCGTAAGTTAATTCCTGTGGCTCGGAGGCTGGGCGTTTGCGTCGTCTTCATAATCATAATTCATCATAGGAAGGGGCCCATACTCACAGACACACAGGTCACTTACACGGTGTCAGATTGAAAGATCTGCCTCTCCGGAGGCCACACGCAATAATAATAATAATAATAATAATAATAATAATAATAATAATAATAATAATAATAATAATAATAATAATTCACTGCCGTGTAAATATTCAGTTAAATCACAGTATGTGTGGTAATTGTAAGAAAACAAATAACAAGTAGGACTGCTGAGATACCTAACGTATTTTAGATGAATATCGCTTCCTGAGCTGAACGATAATTAGTACATTAACTAAGAATTGTACGACTGCCTTTGTTTTGCAGCGTATGAAGAGAGAGGCGCGATAGTCGAGTGGCTTAGTCATTGGCTACTCACCATGACAGTCGCAGATTGAATTCCAACCAAAACAGGTCGGATTTTTGAAATCGAGAAGCACGTCCTTGCGGTTCTGATCCCAAGCAAAACTGGAAGTTCCGTGACTGTGATCACAATATTAAGATTCATAAACATCTACAAGCTTACTTGTATTGAAGGGTTGTGTTGACAAAAATGTCTGATATTTTTAGCCGATGTGAGTAGCTCAGACGGTAGAGTGCTGCGATTCTGAGCTGAAGTTGGTGGATTCGATCCCTGCTCAGTCCGGTGGGATGCTACAGTACGCCAACCTTATATCGGTAGATTTAGTGGCACGTAAAATAATTCCTGTGAGACAAAATTCTGGCAGCTCGACGTCTCCAAAAAACGTAAGATTGGTTACTGGGACATTAAACTAATGCTTCTTGTCTAATAACTTTATTTGCTTCACGTCGAAATTTTAGAATTTCGAGAGACTGTGGCCTGCCGGAACATTTGTCCCACCTGAGTCCTACGAACGGATAAATCTACCAACACGAGGCTGGCATATTTGAGCACCTTTAAATACCACGGGGCCGAAACGGAATCAAACACGCTGCTTTAGATGCCAAAAACCAGCGCTCTGCCTCTGGACCAATAAGTCAGGCAACTCAGACTATACAGTAGTTCTGAATGGCTGTAGGATAATAGCCATACCGAACACTCACGCAAATTACAGTCATAATATATCGGTAGCTGGGGGTGGTGGTGTAAAGATCAAGGTTTTATTATATAAGAAAACAAAGGTGAGGTAGGTAATGGTTATTCTGCCCGAAGGCAGGTCCGAACCTCCGCAGTGGTGTTCCTGAGCTGGAGTTTACGTGCGGTAGGGTGGCCAGTTCCTTTCCGCTCCTCCATTCCCTTACCCCCACCAACAGCGCGTGGCAACCCATCCAACTCCTGGCCACGCCCAATGTTGCTTAACTTCGGAGATCTCACGAGATCCGGTGTTTCAACACGGCTACGGCCGTTGGCTTAAGAAAACATAAAGGACCAATAATACTGCCTTGAGAAATTCCCCTCTTAATTATTACAGGGTCAATAATAATAATAATAATAATAATAATAATAATAATAATAATAATAATAATAATAATAATAATAATAATAATAATTCACTGCCGTGTTTGGTTTGCAGCGTATGAAGAGATTTATTTTCTAGAAATACAGTCACCCATTTAGTCAATCTTTTGTCTGGTCCAATTTTACTAATTTTTGCCAGTAGTCTCCCATGATCTACCCTATCAAATTCTTTAGGTAGGTCAATTGCGATACAGTCCATTTGACCTCCTGAATCCAAGATATCTGCTGTATCTTGATGGAATCCTACAAATTGAGCTTCAGTGGAATAACCTCCCCTAAGCCCGAAATGCCTTCTATCGAACAAGTTATTAATTTCGCAAACATGTCTAATAAAATCAGAAATAATGCTTTGCCGAAGTTTACATGCGATGCATGTCAAACTAATTAGCCGGAAAATTCAGCTGTATGTTTTCCACCCTTTCCTTTATACACAGGGGCTACTATATCAACTCTCCATTCATTTGGTATAGCTCCTTCATGTAAGCAATAATCAAATAAGTACTTCAGGTATGGTACTATATCCCAACCCATTGTCTTCAATATATCCCCAGAAATCTTATCAATTCCAGCCACTTTCCTAGTTTTCAACTTTTGTATCTTATTGTAAATATCGTTGTTATCATATGTAAATTTTAATACTTCTTTAGCATTATTCTCCTCCTCTATCTGGACATTATCCTTGTAACCAACAATCTTTACATACTGCTGACTGAATACTTCTGCCTTTTGACGATCCTCGCATACACACTCCGCTTGTTCATTAATGATTCTTGGAATGTCCTTCTTGGAACCTGTTTCTGCCTTAAAGTACTTATACGTACCCTTATATTTTTCACTAAAATTTTTATAACTGGCAATTATCCTTGCCATAATATTATCCTTAGCTGACTTCTTTGCTGGATTCAATTTCTTAGTAAGTTCCTTCAGTTTCTCCTTACCTCCACAGCCATTTCTAATTCTATTTATCTACAACCTGCACATCCTTCTTAGTCTCTTTACTTCTCTGTTATAATATAGTGGGTCTTCATCTTTCCTTACCACTTTTAAAGGTACAAACCTGTTTTCACATTCAACAATCGCTTGAAACCCATCCCAGAGTCGGATTAGATACTTATTTACCGTTTTCCACCGATTACAGTTCCTTTTTTAACACCCTCATGCCCGCTTTATCAGCCATATGGTACTGCCTAATAGTCTTTTAAGACATTCCTTTCTGTCACATTTATTTTTAACTGCTACAAACACAGCTTCGTGATCACTAATAAAATCTATTACTTCGATTTCTCTATAGAGCTCATCTGGTTTTACCAGCACAACGCCCAGTATAGCCTTCCCTCTAGTTGGTTCCGTCACTTTCTGAATTAGCTATCCTTCTCATATTAACTTATTTGCCATTCCTCGGTCATGCTTCCTGTCATTCGCATTACCTTCCCCATTGTTTTTTGGTAAATGGAGATCACCCGCTACAATAATGTTCCTTTCCATATCCTTTCCCACATAGCTGATTATCTTATCAAAAATTCTGAATCAGCCTTTCTCGGTATGTACACTCCAAAGACATCAAGTTACCTAGTATCTTTAGAGATGAGCCTTACACCAAGAATTTCATGTTTGTCATCTTTAATTTTCATTTTTTTTAATTCTTTCACCAGAATGAATACTCCCCTCCTACCATTCCTATCGTATATCCACGATACATAGGCTACTCCAATTCCTAGAGAAATTTTTGCTTCCATTATATCATTTCTCAGCCTTGACTCAACCCGTATTATAATATCTGGTACCGGTAAAGATATATCTATTAAATTACTTAATTCTATATCTTTCTTTACAATACATCTACAGTTCAACCTCAACATTTTAATGGCATCTCTCTCTCCTACGCACCCATTAGGATTTGGAAATCTCACTCCCAGTTCCCCACATACCCACTCCACAATTTCATTTAAATCCCCAATCACCTTCCAATCAGTATCCCTCCTACACAGTATTCCATTGATAACAATCTCCGCTTCTTTAACTTCATTCGTGCTGCATTTACCAGATTCTACACATCCCCACCTATGTTGGTACTTATACCGGTTTGCCTTACGTTGCTGGTACCAACGTGAAAACCCATGACCTGTGCCGTGCAGTCAGGGGCACGCAGCTGTGAGCTTGCATCCGGGATATAGTGGGTTCGAATCCCAATGTCGGCAGCCCTGAAGATGGTTTTCCGTGGCTTCCCATTTTCGCACCAGGTAAATGCTGTGGCTGTACTTTTATTAAGGCCACGGCCGCTTCCTTCCAACTCCTAGGCCTTTCCTATCCCATCGTCGCCATAATACCTATCTGTGTCGGTGCGACGTAAAGCAACTAGCAGAACAAATCAACGTGAAACACTACAACGTTCTCTTTTCCCTCCTCCTCCTCTTCTACTTTCCTCAACATCTGCCTTAACCTAACTTCCCGGATAACACTCTACCCTAGTCCTCTTTCCTCCACATACTTTCCCCACATGTCTAACAATGAAATCCCCCTTCATCAAAGCCTCAACCTACCCACCTCTTTTGATCCCCTCCCCTCCTGGTCAGCCCTATCACTCCTGGCGGCTGCAGAAGGTACTTCCTCCTCCTTTTTCTCCCTCCCATGACCCTGTGCCACCTGTTTCTTCCTATCCTATAATCTACATTTCCCTTTCCTACCTTTTCCTTTCCTCCTACTTCCACACTTCTCAGCAACAGTTCCCTGTTACCTATGTCCCCCTGTTGTTCTACCTGCAGTGACTCGTACCGATTTCTCACAGACACCTGTCCTGAATTCTGATCCTGAATAGAGCCCTTAGCCTGCAATCTCCTTCTCCTTAAACCATTAGACCATCTGTCTTCTACAATTCTCTTCCTTTCCTTCCCATCGCTCTTTTAAACCTACTGTATCCTGTACATTGTTTGAGGGAGGCCTACTTTCCTTCCTGTCCTGTGAAAGAATCCTGATTTTCTCCCTCAAACTCTCCAACTCCTCCCTCAAACTCTCCAACCCCTCCCTCACACTCTTTAATCCTGGCCACACCCACAGTTCCTACACTTGCACTCCTGATCCATTATTCGTGATAGGTGGGACAGTTGAACACTGTTTGAAATACCCTGTCTATTGCCTGCACTAATATAACCACTGCAGAAGTTACAACTCTTTTTAATATCCCGTCTTTGTAAATATTCTATTCTATCAACTAACCTACTAATATTTAAGTAATAATGTGTAAAAAAAGTATATCTCTTCTTTCACGCAACCCTATCATACACCTTGTAATCTAGTGAACGCCGACGGAAATACTCAGTGTAAAAAACAATACCACTAATCTCAATTTCTACAGACAAACACTAAACACCAATATGTGTAGAACTTTATGTATCACACACACACAACTTTCTATTTTTTCTACAACTATTAACCACCTTATCACTAAGATAATACAGAGCTCTTGGAACAGCCAAACACTCGCTAGCGTATCCAACATATTATGCTTAGATTATGCTAAGACAGTCTGTTCAACGTAAAGGGATAATAAATAATAATAATAATAATAATAATAATAATAATAATAATAATAATAATAATAATAATCGTATGGCCTCAACTACCGTGTGCAGACAATTCAATTTGACGCCATCTGGCTGTCTGCTCGTCAATTTCGACGTTTCGTTTTACTCTAGGCCTACTAGATGGCAGACCGACTAAACCGAAACTCTCTTAGGCGTCTATGGCTGTGATTAATTTTGTCGGGTAAACACCAAATGTGTCACCAGAGATCTTTTACATGCCGACATCGTACGACATGGAGTGCCGAATGGACTTTTTCCGCCATTCAAAAATTCGATTACCTCTGCCAGGTTTCAACCCGCTATCTTGGGGTCCGGAGGTCCACACTCTACCACTGATCCACAGAGGATGATGTTGAAGAAAGTAGCAAAGTCTTCTGTTTTGTTATACCTTATGTGACATTTTAGGTCTATTGTAATTGGCAGTGAATTTTATGTGACCGGACTATACGCCATGTGTTCCGCACAGAGCGTCGGCAGCAGAACCCAAAGGGATGACTTTCTTTTTTTTTTTTGTATAACCTGTTGAGGGCTGAAAGACAATGTTATCACCGCAAGAGAAGACGGGGAAAATTTTTATACTCCTGAACTCTCCATCCACGAGAAGTATTACATTCAAAATATTTCGGAATATCACAACTTCAGATTCGACGTCTTAATAATCATTCTCCAACAAGTGTGCATAAAAGCTGTGATATCACATTTCAGGAAGGCATAAATAATAATATTTGGAAATTAATTGTGGAATTAATTAACAAATTAATTAACAAAAATTAGGGGACATGTTAATTACAACGTCGAGGTATGACGCCAGAGCTCAGAATACAGGTGGCAAACCGAACTAGAATATTCTCACTTGCTTATCCGCTGGTTACAGGAGTTGCTCAGAAGCTCACTACGCAGGGAGGTCTTTTATAGACCTGGACAGCTGTTACTAGCACCACGAGGAGAACAGTGTTATTTCTTGGTAGTTTAACGGACCATCTACAGTCATAGCAGACGTCAATAGTGTCTGGAAAGAAAGTACGTATCATTACATGTCAATTGTGAAACCACGAGTGGGGAATTTGTACTAACATTTTTGTGAAAGTTTCAGTGTACATCAAGCAGTACCAGTTCGATACCGGCCTAGGCTATGAAGACCTACAGTAAGAAATTCGTGTGCCCCGGAGACATCGCCCAGATCAGGATGCAGTACTGAAATACAGGACCAATGCCGACAGCGTCCTAATGCCATTAATCCAGCCTAGAAGGAGACCAGGGTCATCAAGACATCCAAGTTAAGTCGACATTTCATTTATACTGGGTATTACCTGTTCTATGTAGCGGTAATAAGTATTTAACTTTCTTCTTGAAGGGATTATTGATTGAACAATAGTTTGAGTAGATTTCTAGTATCTTTACCATGTCATTTTCTTGTGTTATACGACGTTGGATTTGTATTTTATCCTACTATGTGATTTTGAAGGGCGTGGTGACGGTATGTCAACATCATCAACCACGCGGGATTCAATAAGTCATGTCATCGGACAAGTATCTGGTTTAAATATCAGCCATCGGTTAACCTTTAAGGAATATTACGTTTCCATTCGATTACTATAATATTGAGGATTGTGTGCGCGTGATATTTCTATTCTTCGGAATTTATTTCTCTTATATTTTTCCGAAAGTGTTTGCTACATTTTTCATCAGGGAGCAGGCTCATCTGACATATTAATGCTACGCTAACGATACGGATAGCTTTCTTTTGGATTCAATTTCATACTTTTAAGGGAGGACATTGTCTGATTATTATATTTACGTGTGGTTCCAGTCATTTATGAGAATTTTCCCGTGATATTTTATACGGATGTGGCGAATTATTTTCGATATTGTACTTCGCACGTTGTGCCATGTGGAGAAATGTTGCACGGATTATGGTGATTATGTGCTCTTGGGGGCGAATCTTCGCGTCTCTATGATCAGAAGCACATGTAATCTATGTCTGCGATGTGGTGTGCAACGATGAATGGATATTTAGGAATAATTTATCGTCATTTTGATGTATATACGAGTTGTTTGTTTTCGTGAGAGAACCATAGGCGATAGCGTCTTCATAAAATATTATTGAACCACGAGGTAAACCACATGTCTTCCTACAAAATAAAATTGAGCGTATGAGATTGCTAGAGCCCTTTTGTCATACTGGATGAGCATCATCGCAATAATATCAAAATCGTAGCTGTATAATATTACTCAACTCCTCGCTATTTGATAAATTTTGGTAACGTCCTGAGTTCGATGCAGATATTGACTATATTATTAATCACCATTACCCAGACAATTTGTACCGGATGGATTACTTCTATGTGCAAATCATTATCTGTGAGAGTCTTCCATTTCCATGAAATGGACGGATAACGTGTGGACGTGTGTGTATATTTGTAAAACAGTATCCTTAGTTGTAGTTGGTCAAAATTCTTTCCTTGGTGGATGATGGTAACGGGAGACTTATTACGCGCATTTTTATTTTGTTATTTCCACAGGTTGAGCGATTTTATTTTATTGTGAATTATTGATGTGTGTGTTACCATCGTTGTTCGGAGTTTCGGCGTTGTGTTAAGGTCATGATACATGGTTAAATATTTAATTTACTTTTTTTTAATTTCTGCTTGCTTTTATCGCGTAAAGTCACGTGTATTCTGAGGTTACGCTGAACAGATAATCACTGAAAGGTCGAGTTAAATTGGAGAAATAATTAAAAAGTGAAATTAAGTGACAAAAGCAATCTATTAATTTTTTTGTATTGTCATCTATTTGATCAGTCATGTAACTTAAGCATTTAAAATCTTGTTTCAGATTTCCGGCATGATTTGACATGCGTACGAGCATCATTCTCTAAGCAAAATTAAATTTTACATTCAAATAATATTCGAAAAAATATGACTTTTATGAAAACAAATTTTGTCAGAATTAATAAGAATTCATTAACATGTACCATCCCATTTGCTTTAATTTTTGGATGTACAGCAAGAGTTTACGTGAAATTAAAATTTTTAGTGATCATCTCACACAATCATAATTCTTAGGACGGAATTATTTTGTAATAAATCATTCACCATTAATTTTTATTTCGATGGTTCATTATTCACTGATATCTGCCCATTTCCTCGATCTACACCATTTTTTTTTGGAACATGTCAATCCTTTTTTTGCTAGTTGTTTTACGTCGCACCGACACAGATAGGTCTTATGGCGACGATGGAACAAGGAAGGGCTAGGAGTGGGAAGGAAGCGGCCGTGGCCTTAATTAAGGTACAGCCCCAGCATTTGCCTGGTGTGAAAATGGGAAACCACGGAAAACCATTTTCAGGGCTGCCGATAGTGGGGTTCGAACCTACTTTCTCCCGAATACTGGATACTGGCCGGTATTCGGGAGATAGTAGGTTCGAACCCCACTGTCGGCAGCCCTGAAAATGGTTTTCCGTGGTTTCCCATTTTCACACCAGGCAAATGCTGGGGCTGTACCTTAATTAAGGCCACGGCCGCTTCCTTCCCACTCCTAGCCCTTTCCTGTCCCATCGTCGCCATAAGACCTATCTGTGTCGGTGCGACGTAAAGCAACTAGCAAAAAAAAAAAAATTCTGCATTCGTTGCGAGTTCAAGTTTCTTTTTAAATATGTGTATACTATATAGATCTATCTTGGTTGAGTCATCATATGGGCCCACGTTATCCACTACTTGTCGTAAGAAGCTACTAAAAGTGATAACTCCCTTAACTATGAAGCGTGCGTTCGCCACCACAGAGTCTAACATTGCATCCACTTACCTGTGGCAGGTTCCTCACTGTCATCTTTCCTATTCGACATTCCTCGGTCAAATCTTCTTCCGACACCGACAGAATATTAGGTTTATGAAGTGTAGGAATAATAGCAACAATGATGTCCGTCTCTGTGGTGTAGTGGTTAGTGTGATTAGCTACCACCCCCGAAGGCCCGGATTAGATTCCCGGCTCTGCCACGAAATTTGAAAAGTGATAACGGGAGGTTAACTGATTAGAGGGGGTGTTCGATTACCACCTCAGCCATCCTCGAAGTGATATTCCGCTGTTTCACACTTCTCCTCTAGGCAAATGTCGGGATGGTACCTAACTTAATTCCACGGCGCTTCCTTTACTCTTCCTTGTCTATCCCTACCAATCCTCCCCTCCCATAAGGCCCTTGCTCAGCATAGCAGATAAGGCCGCCTGGGTGAGGTACTTGTCCTCCACCCCAGTTTTACCCACGATCCAAAGTCTCACTCTCCAGGATACTACCCTTGGAGGCGGTAGAGGTGGGAACCCTCGCTGGATTTAACCAGCCAGCTCGGACTCAGGTCAACTCTCTACCACCTGAGCCACGCAGACCGGCAAGAAACTTTTCACATCCTTCATGGAGCTCCCCTTGATAACGCCGATGCCTCCACTTTTCGCAGGGTCAGATGCCTTCCATTTCCTCTTCTGACCGTGTTAAAATGGGGTGGATATTTAGATGTGCATGTCCTTAAAACAATAATCACCGCCATCACAACTACATTATACTTCTTTAATCGAGTGTTCAATTTGATTTTTCTAAAAGTTAGACGGAGCATCATAGCAGGTGACATTGTCATTGGCTTCTCACGAAGGCGGCCGCAGTTCGCATCCGAACCAATACATGTGAGACTTTTGAAATGAAAGGTCACATCCCTGTGGCTCGGATTATACGTAAAACTGGAGGTCCCGTTGCTGTCATCATGATATCAACCGTCAAGTAAAATCACAAGCTTATTTCAAAAATGTCTAGCAAGCTAAGCTAAGCTGTTCAAAATTGAGTATTCCTAAAAACTGCTGGGCACCATTCAACATCGAACTGCAGATAGCTAATGTTTCCGTTACGTAAACTGATGTCAGTTCATAAGAAGAGCGCCTTTCAATAGCTTCCGTAAATCAACAATAAATCGTGAATTTTACTTTATCTGAAGTTCTGGTATCATCGGCATAAGTATATCTGACATACAAAGTATATGGCCGCTCTATCTGCAAGACGTAACCTTGACATTTATGTTTGAGTCACAATTCATAAAGGTGGGTAAAGAGAATGTGCTCATTGGAGATGATGAGAGCACATAATCATCTCGAAGACGTCCTTGAAGACAACTGTTTCCAGGTAACGTAGCACATGATAAGTTGTCACATGCGGAAAGAATAGGCAAATTCTAGCTGGTTAGTGTACTTTCAACATTTCTATTAAAAACAAATAATATTAAATTCGTACAGCACGGCATAGTTTACGAGCATGAGTCTGTTCAATTGTCTGATGTAAGGAGCATTTCCATTGCACTTATCTCTCTTATTTTGAAGACCTTCACAAATACAGTACTGTACGTTAGTAGGCTAACAAGTTTTGATCACAAGACGGTCTGAAAAACTATTTCTTCTAGCCATTATTATCCTTTCTGATTTTATAAGTACATCACCTTCAGGAAACCTTTAGATGTAAAATAAAATAAATAAATAATAATAATGTCCGCCTCTGTGGTGTAATGGTTAGTGTGATTAGCTGCAACCCTCGGAGGCCCGGGTTCGATTCCCGGCTCTGCCACGAAATTTAAATAGTGGTACGAGGGCTAGAACGGGGTCCACTAAGCCTCGGGAGGTCAAGTGAGTAGAGGTGGGTTCGATTCACACCTCAGCCATCCTGGAAGTGGTTTTCCGTGGTTTCCCACTTCTACTCAAGGCAAGTGCCCGGATGGTACCTAACTTAAGGCCACGGCCGCTTCCTTCCCTCATCCTTGTCTATCCCTTCCAAACTTCCCATCCCCCACCCAGGCCCCTGTTCAGCAGAGCAGGTGAGGCCGACTTGGCGAGATACTGGTCATCCTCCCCAATTGTATCCCCGACCCAATGTCTCACGCTCCAGGACACTGCCCTTGAGGCGGTAGAGGTAGGATCCCTCGCTGAGTCCGGGAGAAAAGCCAACCCTGGAGGGTAAGCAGAAAAAGAAATAATAATAATAATAATAATAATAATAATAATAATAATAATAATAATAATAATAATAATAATAATAATAATAATAATAATAATAATAATAATAATAATAGCAGCTCAGCTGCTCGAGTGTTAAGTGTTGTGTTAGTCTTAATACACTTCTCCTGATTCACATAAAACGTACCACAACACCAACCACCTCACAAACACGCAATAATGGACGTATCCCTGCACACAGGGTTGGCGTCAGAAAGGACGATGGACGTAAAGCAGGGCTAAATACACGTCAAGTGCCAGCACTAATAAACTGGGGAAAAAGTCAGGAAGAATTAGAGTCCAACTCCTTCGCTTAATGGCCAGCGTAGTAGCTTTCGATTCTAAGGGCCCGGAGTTCGATTCCTGATCGGACGGGGCATTTTGGCAGCACATGGTTAATTACTCTGACTCTAGAGTTCGGGGTTTAATTGATGTAGATTACATCTTAGATGGAATAATAATAATAATAATAATAATAATAATAATAATAATAATAATAATAATAATAATAATAATAATAATAATAATAATAATAATTCGTAAATTCAAAAAATATAGTTTTGCAAGTTGCTTTACGTCGCACCGACACATTTAGGTCTTAGGGCGACGATGGACAGGAAAGGGCTAGGAGTGGGAAGGAAGCGTCCCTGGCCTTATTAAGGTACAGCCCCAGCATTTGCTTTGTGTGAAAATGGGGAAACTACGGAAAACCATCTTCAGGGCTGCCGACAGTGGAGTTCGCATCCACTATCTCCCGAATACTAGATACTGGCCGCACTTAAGCGACTGTAGCTATCGAGCTCCGTAAAAAAGGAATGTTAATAACAACAAAATGTATAGGAAAAACCAGTACCCTCAACAAACATTTTCTACAACTTCGGAGCTGAAATAAAGTTTTACAGTTCATTCAATAGTTGTCAATAAATCACCTAAGATTTAATAGTAATAATTCAGCTCAAACAAATTCAAAATACATACACTTTCATTTGAACCTCTGAAATAATTTCTTTGGCCTTGCTCTACTCCTCTCGCAGTAACACAAGACAAACTCCGGCAACAAAATTGGCCGTTATGCAAACATTAGAGGGAGGATGTTGATGACCTAAAAATCGCTGAAAATATTCGATAAAATGCAGTTAAATTTAGGGAAAATGCTACAAAATAAGTTTAAGGACTTTAAAATACTTGACCAAACTGGGCTGTGATGACTGTGTAACAATGGTTTTGAAAATAATATAGGCTATTCCTGTTCCATTTACTGCAGAACTGTTATTTTTGCAGAAATAATTATCTTCTAACTTACTTGGAAGTGTATTTAATATGGATTTAATGATTTGCCCTCGAATAACATGGCAATACTTGTTCTTCTCTGCACTTGTTGCAGCTTTCAGATGTATTTCTCGTTTTATGTGCTGCTGTACAACGAACTTTCTTTCCGCACTCACTTTAACACTGCACAATTTACACTATGAAACACGCCCACCTGCCATAAACATGTCGTTTCCAAATTCATTCACTAGCTGAGTTAAAAATATACTCTGTGGTGGTTTCACTTTTACCATTTTTCTTGCACAGAACTACAGTACACACTGGAAGAATAATTATACACTGAATCGAGAAGTTAACTTGTTTCCAGTCCCTTGTCCTTTCCATTTTTCCTTGGCGTTGAAGTACACGTGGGTGAACGACTGGCTGTAGGGGTGGGTGCGAAGGCTGGTGCATTCCTTGTGCTTGAGGCACGTTAGGAAACAAACCCAAACCCCATGGACCGAGCTCGATAGCTGAAGTCGCTTAAATGCGGGCAGTATCCAGTAATCGGGAGATAGTGGGTTCGAGCCCCAATGTCGACAGCCCTGAAGATTGTTTTCCGTGGTTTCCCATTTCCACACCAGGCAAATGCCGGGGCTGTACCTTAATTAAGGCTACGGCCGCTTCCTTCCATTCCTAGGGCTTTTATATCCCATCGTCGCCATAAGACATATCTGTGTCGCTGCGACGTTAATCAAATAGCAAAAAAAAAAAAAATAACCCATGGCACTACAGCCCTTGAAGGGCCTTGGCCTACCAAGCGACCGCTGCTCAGCTCGAAAGCCTGCAGATTACGATGTGTCGTGTGGTCAGCACGACGAATCCTCTCGGCCGTTATTCTTGGCTTTTTTACCGAGCTCGATAGCTGCAGTCGCTTAAGTGCAGCCAGTATCCAGTATTCGGGAGACAGTAGTTTCGAACCCCACTGTCGGCAGCCCTGAAAATGGTTTTCCGTGGTTTCCCATTTTCACACCAGGCAAATGCTGGGGCTGTACCTTAATTAAGGCCACGGCCGCTTCCTTCCCACACGTAGCCCTTTCCTGTCCCATCGTCACCATAAGACCTATCTGTGTCAGTGCGACGTAAAGCAACTTGCAAAAAACTTTCTTGGCCTTCTAGACCGGGGCCACTATCTCACCGTCAGATAGCTCCTCAAATCTAATCACGTAGGCTGAGTGGACCTCGAACCAGCCCTCAGGTCCAGGTAAAAATCCCTGACCTGGCTGGGAATCGAATCCGAGGCCTCCGGGTAAGAGGCAGGCACGCTACCCCCACACCACGGAGCCGGCTACGTTAGCAAATACTTTCGCCAAATTATCAGAGTTCTATGCTTTCCCGCACATTTCTTTTTTTATTATTATTTTTATTTAATTGACCTTTGTTGGAACTACATTTGGTCCTCCTCCATGTACAAGGAACACTCACAGCACATATACAAAATATCAATGTCAGCGCAAAGTACATATAAAAAATGAAAACCAAATCGTCCACATTTTTCAAGTATATAACACCAACTGAATGTCCCATCCGGCAGGAGAGGGGAACAAAAATCAAACAATGAGTACAAAGTCAAATTCTTATATCCACGGTTTTCGAAAAGTCCATCACAGCATTGAGAAGTGAAATTTTTTTTTTACCTTGAAACACCAATGCAGCGCTGGTCGAGAACAGCACTTGTAGATAACACAGTTCAGACAGAAAGCAGCATAAAGGCCACACTTAAACAAAATGTGGTTGAGATCTCCATCCTCCACACATATCTCGGAAACACAATACACACAGGTTTAAATACTTTCCGTACCCTCTCTTAGTCACCAACAACTGCTGGTCAGTTTGCTTGGTCATGAAAGATATCTAGCAAATTTAGCCATGTGTAAGAAAAAAATGTATATTGTCACTTGTGGATGTTTATCATTCTGACAATAAATAATATGTAGAAATCTACAAAAAACGATTAAAATGATATAAAAATTCTTCAAAATTCACCTAACACCTTCTTGAAAAATGAAACAATGACTGATCATCCCGAGTCGGCAAAAAAATGCAAAATAATGCAAAATAAAAACGCGTTATTATCCTATGTTGAAATGAAATGGCGTATGGCTTTTAGTGCCGGGAGTGTCCGAGGACATGTTCGGCTCGCCAGGTGCAGGTCTTTTGATTTGACACCCGTAGGTGACCTGCACGTCGTGATGAAGATGAAATTATGATGAAGACGACACATACACCCAGCCCTCGTGCCAGCGAAATTAACCAATGATGGTTAAAATTCCCGACCCTACCGGGAATCGAACCCGGGACCCTGTGGCCAAAGGCCAGCACGCTAACCATTTAGCCATGGAGCAGGACTATCCTATGTTGTATCGCTGAATAAATTTCTGTACTACTGAGCAACGTTCTAATGCAAAGCACCGAGTGAGTTGGCTGTACGGTTAGGGGCGCGCAGCTGTGAGCTTGCACTCGAGAGACAGTGAGTTCAAACCCACTGTCTGCAGCCGTGAAGATGATTTTCCGTAGTTTCCCCATTTTCACACCAGGCAAATGCTTGGGCTGTACCTTAATCAAGACCACGGTCGCTTCTTTCCCACTCCTAGACTTTCCTATCCTATTGTTGCCATGGGGCCTATTTATGTCGGTGTGTCGGTGTAAAATTCTAATGCAATGGGGAAAAATGAAATGCCAATAACATCCACACCTTAGTAAAACTCAATTTAGAAACGTTTTTTGCTGACAATGCTTCGTTTAGACACTTACAGGCCTGCATCTATTAACATTGATAATCACTGTTACACTAGAGTCTGCGTTCGTGTGTGTCTGATTTATGAATTTCGGCTGACATAATTGGAAAGAATAATAATTTTATTTGCTTTACGTCCCACTAACTACTTTTACGGCTTTTGGAGACGCTGAGGTGCCGCAGTAGTTACTTTACGTGCCAGTAAATCTACCGACACGACGCTGACAAATTTGAGAACCTTCAAATACCACCGGGCTGAGCCAGGATCGAAACTTTCAAGTTAGGGTCAGAAGGCCAGCGCCCCAAACGTCTGAGCCACTCAGCCCGGCTTGTAAAGAAGATGGCCGTGGCTTGAAAAGAAAATGCCATGGTAGTATTTACTTTTGCAGCTGGTTTTACGTAGCACTACCTCTGTTAGGTTTCTGTTGACAGTGGAATGGAAAAAGGCTAGAACTGGGAAGATACAGTAGCACCCGTGGCCTTAGATCAGGTGCCTAGAATGAAAGCGAAAAAACACGGAAAACCATCTTCAGGGCTGCCAACCGTGGAATTCGAACCCAACATCTCTTAAATGCAAGCTTGGCCCATATAGCAGAGCTAACTCGCTCGGTGATATCATTTTATTGAGACAAACCATTTCAATGTTGACCAGTGGTGAGATTCGAAGCAGCGTGTCACCGATTCCATAAATGTTCATCACACCACACAGAGTCGACCTAGTCGATAGATGGATTTCCTAAACTGCAATGTACAGGAGAACAAATATCACATTCTGCGTTTAAACTTTCATAATTCGAAATCGTGCACGCCACAAGAGCGGTCCAAATAACAATTCGTTTTAGTGACTAACTTCATTTTTTGATGCATGCCTTACTCCATCTCGCTAGAAGAAAATTCGAATCCTATTACCATCCATTCCTTTTGAGAAGGGAATACGCGTTTCCTCCAATGGCGCATAATACTGTTAGGAAGCCGCGTATCTCTCTAGCAATATTGGATGTATCATGCCAAAAGCGAGCACAGTTCACTAGGCTTACAATTTTCAGATGTACTTGAATGCACAGGATAAGGTTAGAATCTTCCACTCCACGTATTGCCCCTATATAGCCCACTAAAATAAAACTGGTCTCTGTTCCAAATTATATAGAGTCAATAAAACCAAAAATACCACCTCACAGCCGAAATAGACGAAGACATAAACATAACCCCACATCTCATACAATCTTGAAATCGATCAATAGTTCTATGAAATCGAGAGAACTCACTAATTTCACTGCTGTATTTCAGAAAGTAAGAGTGACAAGTGAGAAGCTACATCTCTCAGAAATTACGAGGGATTTTAAACCATGTTAGCGGCCAACATGAATCAGTGTTGCCAACCCTATATGAATAAAATTCCCGCCCAATACAACAGAATTTCCCACAACTGGGCAAAAATTCTAGTCTTATACAGGTGAAAATCTTCACAGAATTTCATATTTCTCCATACATTGTTCTAAACTATGAAATAAGTTGCAGTAAATTACACCTTCACTTATGTATATTTCTATTTTAACTCAAACACTTTATTAATATCATCAGCTGATATAGCGCATCAGTTTTTACGTTGAAATGAAATGAAATGGCGTATGGCTTTTAGTGCCAGGAGTGTCCGAGGACAAGTTTGGCTCGCCAGGTGCAGATCTTTTGATTTGACTCCCGTAGGCGACCTGCGCGTCGTGATGAGGATGAAATGATGATGAAGACGACACATACACCCAGCCCCAGTGTCAGCGGAATTAAAATTCCCGACCCTGCCGGGAATCGAACCCAGGACCCCTGTAACCAAAGGCCAGCACGCTAACCATTTAGCCATGGAGCCGGACAGTTTTTACGTTGATTTCCAGTAATGTAATAGCTCATTTTCCAACCATCTGGTTCCCACTTTGGTGGTACAAATATTGCTTGTTGTGAGAACAACGTGTCGCCGTAATACGTAAGCTGTTTTGGAGTTAATGTTTGTAGCCTGGAAACTCCACTCAACCACAGAAACTGCGTTGGGAACTTGATCACCATCTTAGTTATTTAGGCGGAATACCTCTCTACAGCCCTACTTACCCGAAAATCTTAGACTTCGCAGTTCACTAATTATCGCCGATGATGATAAATTCAGTTAAGTGTAATTAATTATATAGTTTGCTTAATATACAGTTTGTTAGGTAAATAGTACAAATAACCTTCCGGAAGGTAGGGATGAATGTCTGAAGTACGTAAATTATGATTTTGTTAAATTTAGCTTTTTTTTCGAGGGTGGAGTTTGAAGCAGAGTGTGATGTTTGTGTGGCAGGTAGTAGTAGCTCCGTGTGCCCCTCGGGTTATACCACCCGCCGTGCCATGCTTTAGGCTCTATGCATGCGTAATGTGTCAGAAGCAATTCTAAGTACGCCACTGCATTGCAGCTGTACGCACCACTTAACCGCGCTTCAGAACACATTCTTCATGCCTAATTTGTAAGAAACAATTCTAAGTACTACAGCTGTATATATCACTTCACTGCGGCTTCAGGGCGTACGCATGAATAATCTGCAAGAAACAATCCTAAGTACGTCATTCCAGTTCTTGCATTACCTAGTCTTGGTGTGGGTTTCTTTTCTTCAAATTTTCCTTACGTCGCTTTGTCACAGATAGGTCTTCCTATGGCGACGATGGGATAGGAAAGGCTTAGTAGAGGGAAGGAAGCGACCGTGGCCTTAATCAAGGCGCAACCTGGTGTGAAAATGGGAAACTAAGGAAAACCATCTTCAGGGCTGCCGACAGTGGGGTTTGAACCCACTATCTCTCGCATGCAAGCTGATAGCTAGGAGATCCAAGCCGCGCGGCCACTGGTCCTACCAGAGACTTACACGCTCTCTCGTTACATCCTTACTACTACAACTAAATACCCTGATAACTATGTGAAGAGTTGTGTACCCTTTCTTAGAAACCTCATAAATATGTTTAACCCCATGAAGACCATTCCTTATATTAACACCTAGGTACTTACAGTGATCCCCATAAGGTACTATCAACCCATCAACATAGTAATTAAAATAGAGAGGATTTTTCCCCATGGAAAAACATACAACCTGACTTTTCATCCCCTTTACCTTCATATCTTTGTCCGCTGACCATCTCACAACATTGTCTAGGGACCCTTGCAGTCGTTCACGATCCTGCAACACATTTACTACTCGATAGAGTATAACATAATCCGTCATCCCAGTTAATTAATCACGTCATTTATATATAAGAAAGCATAGAGGCCCAATAATACTGCCCTGTGGGACCCCACACTTAATCATTACGGGATCAGATAACATTTAACGTGCCTGCATCTGATCGTCAGTCAAGTGATGTGGTAAAGACGAGAACACGTTTTCCTCTTCCCTAACTTCTGGGTAACGATTTGTCGCACGGATTCACGGTTAATGTGCAGTTCATCCGCTATTCTCTGAGTTCTATTTTCTACAAATTTAGCCACCCATTCGTTCGCTCTTTTGTCTAGCCGAGTAGTCCTCATTTTCGCCAGTAAACTCCCATGATCTACCCTATCAAAAACCTTGGATTTGTCAATAGCGACACAGACCATATGATCTCCTGAATCGAATATATCTGCTATATCTTGCTGGAATTCTACACGTTGAACCTCACTGAAATAACCTTTCTTAATCCCGAATTGCCTTCTGTCAAACCAGTTAGTAATTTCACAAACGTATCTAATATAACCAGAAAGAATGCTTTCCTTGTGCTTACAAACAAAACATGTCAAGCTGACTGACCTGTAATTATTCGCTTTATGTCTATACCCTTTCCTTGTACACTGGGACTACTACTGAAACTCTATATCATCTGGTACATTTCTTTCATGCAAAAAGTAATCAGATAAATATTTCAGATATGGCACCATATCCCAACGCAAGTCTAGTGTCAGACCTAAGACGAAACGCTGGTTAATAGAGCAAACGCCTGTAAAGCCTTACATCTGATATGTTTTTGACATTTTTGACATGCTCTATTGGTGAAAAATACCTAATTCCCTCCATGGGAATTTAGAATTTTCCATCCTTCAATCTCTCCCTACTCCCGCGAGCATCCCTAACTCTATTTCTTATAAATCTGCGACTCCTTAAGCTTTTTATTTCCCTGTTGTAAAATAATATGTCCTTACCATTTCTTACCACTTTTAAAGGTACATGCTGAAACCATACAGTGTCCTGTACAGCTCATTGGCAGTATCTTCATCTTTCTATACCGGGTGAGTTGGCCGTGCGGTTAGGGTCGCACAGCTGTGAGCTTGCATCCGGGAGATAGTGGGTTCGAACCCCACTGTTGGCAGTCCTGAAGATGGTTTTCCGTGGTTTCCCTTTTTCACACCAGGCAAATCCTGGGGCTGTACCTTAATTAAGGCTACGGCTGCTTCCTTCCCACTCCTCGGCCTTTTCTGTCCCATCGTCGCCATAAAACCTGTCTGTGTCGCCGCGACGTAAAGCAAATAAAAAAGCGTCTTTCTATCCCATTAAAATTATTTCAGAAGTCGCGTTATTTGTAGCATGTTGGGCAAAAGGAACATCCCCGGGACTCGATCGGCGTGTGGCCAGAACCGGACTCGCGAAAGAGAGCCCGGTAGACAATGGCTACGTGGGGGTGAAAATGGTCCCCGCGGAAAAAAGCCCTCTCTCTCGTCAGACAGAGTGAGGAGTAAGACGCGACGAGAAAAAGTCTAATACGCCCAGAGGTGGAGCCTATTTACAGGGATCCATTCTAACAGAAAAAAACTTTCTGCTTTTCCTGCATGTTTCACGAGTTCCAACGTCGAATTTTGGCGCACAAAATTATGTGATAATCTGATCCAAAAATATGTAGGGGAAATCAATGAATAGAGCTGAATTTTCTGTGTATTCCAGACTGAAAATATGGAATACTTAAATCACGGGGCGAATTGAGGTCACTAAATGCCCATCTGTGTCCAACTCATTGGCTGAACGGTCAGCGTACTGGCCTTCGGTTCAGAGGGTCCCGGGTTCGATTCCTGGCCGGGTCGGGGATTTTAACCTTAGTTGGTTGATTCCAGTGACACGGAGGCTTGGTGTATGTGTTGTCTTCATCATCATTTCATCCTCATCATGACACGCAGGTCGCCTACGAGCGTCAAATAGAAAGACCTGCACCTGGCGAGCCGAACCCGTCCTCGGATATCCCGGCACTAAAAGCCATACGACATTTCATTTTCAATGCCCATCTGTGATGAGTGGCTAACATATGTGAACACACCGCGTCTCCAAGTCGAGTATTGCCACCGAAAGTTAACTCCTCCCACAAGGGGACGCTGCTGCTCTAATTAAAGGCGGAAGCTTGATTACTTTAAAACTGAAGTGAAGGACGGACTCGAGGCCTATTATACGCACCCTTTAAATATTTTGAACTCCATGTATTATCGGAGCCGATTTCCTTAATTCAGCGTGACAGAGAATCCGACCCCAAATGCGGGCGAGTAGGAAATATAAGGGAGGCATTTCGCACTGCCTAGTCAGTCTCGTGACAGCTAACAAAAGATGAAGTTATTGTCCGTCGCGATCGTAAACCTTAGGACCCGGGAGTGCACCTTGTGATTTGTGTATTAGGAAACTTGAGCAATAGCCAATCGACCCTAGGCAAAGGTCTCAGATTATGTGTATAATTCAGTAGGCTGTTATAAAAATTTTAATAAATAAATAGCGGGAGTTGGCTAGGACAACGCCGGCATAAGGGACGACCCGATATCAGTAAATTAGTGATCAGAGCAGTAAAATTCGGTGCTAGAAACCGTCGACAGGGGCAATTCCGCTATTCGGAGTAAGGGTTTCTCAAGTCTCATATTGTTACTGTGTGCCACCCTTGACTAGAGTGACCTGTTGCCACTAATGCTTTCACGGCCCGTACTTATAGACATGATACTGTATAGGCTTTTGGGCTTATGCCGTATCAAGAGAATAAGGTGAAATTCTTAACGTTTCGCAAAGAAATGTGCTCTGTGTCCTCAGAAAAAATCTCGACTATCCACGAGAAAGACTTCTTAAAGAATGACACTTTGAGATTTCTTCTGAGGACGCAGAGCGAAACGTTAAGAATTTCACCTTATTTTCTTGACACGGCATACGCCCAAAAGCCTATACAGTATCATGTCTATAGAGTGACCTGCTTCCATAAGGGGATATTCCTGAGTTAAATTCGGTGTTTGTGTCGTTGTCGCCAGGGTGCGAAATCAGAAATAAATGGTAGGAGGGGGGAGGGGAAGAAGGGACATAGAGCTTAACTACTAGTGTTTACTTCAGGCAGTATTTCGCGGGGGGGGGGGGTAAATTTCTCCTGTAATTTAATTACCTCCTCCCTCCAGACAAATGTAAATTGTAGATATTTTTGTTTGAATTTTGTTGTTATAACGAGAATGATAAACATTAGAACATTATTCCAATCAGCCAATCAGCTGAGAAGTTTATGAGAGACTGTCGCTTTTTTACGAAACGCCAGACGAGGCGCGATTTGTCCTGATTTATTGCTTTATTAGTGGAACCTTCCTCTATCAGGGCTAAGCTTTGACTGGAAAAATTTGTCGGTTTGTACACTGCTTAAGTGAATATTGTCCTATTGGCTACTTATCGGAAACACACCCTCTCCAAGAAGTACAGGAGTGGTGTAAGCTCGGACTACTTAGAGAAATGACAAAGGAGGAGAGCTTCAAGTAATTTATATTTTTTCCCGAGTTTCAGATGGACTTGTCAGAGTGAAACGTGAATAATAGGCTCCAGGTCCGGATTGCCACTGCTGCGTTGTTTTATTGCTGAAGGTCTGGCAGTCACTTGAAGTATTGCTGATGTTTTCATAAAACTTTCGCACCCTGGTTGTAGCCAGAAAGGAATGTGTGATGAGTGCTGGAGCTGATACCAATTGGATTACTTCAAAACTTTGTAGCAGTCAGACGAGCCGGGCCAGCATGGTGGGCTTTCGCACGCGAGGATCGAAGGCTGACACTATCGTCTACAGCGCCGAGAGGATGAACGAGTAGAACTCCACTATGGGTTCCCTGTGGAAGGAAAAATGACCACCAAAATAGATGAGTACATGTCGAGTCATAAACATTGTAATAAAGCATGTCTTACTATTGAATTTACCGAGCTCGATAGCTGCAGTTGCTTAAGTGCGGCCAGTATCCAGTAATCGGAAGATAGTGGGTTCGAGCCCCACTGTCGGCAGCCCTGAAGATGGTTTTCCGTGGTTTCCCATTTTCACACCAGGCAAATGCTGGGACTGTACCTTAATTAAGGCCACGGCCGCTTCCTTCCACTTCCTAGACCTTTCCTATCCCATCGTCGCCATGAGACATATCTGTGTCGGTGTGACGTTAAGCAAAATAGCAAAAAAAATTGAATTTAGTTTTTCTTTTATCATGTTAACGTAAAATTAAGAGCGCTAAATTTTCCGGACGACGCCACATTTTCCTTTCTTATAAGCATTTCGTGAGTAGTAGTTTCGTTGTTAGTGATCTGTAGTGTGCTAGTGAGTATGGGAGACAAGGGTACAAGAGCATTAATGGTTGTCGTGGGAAATATGCAACCGGATGCTCAAGGGTTCAGATATTTGCATGCCCAAGCTGACACGTACATTAGTATTAAGGCATGAACATCAAGAGTGCAGAGTTCTGACCACAGACATATAGTAAATAGACTGGCAGCGTTGTATCTCGCAGCATTGGTGCTAGTGAAGTCGTAAACTTGCAGCCGCCGCCATCTTGCGTTACTACAGATCCACTGTAAACATGTTACTGTGCTACGCGCTGTTTTGGTTTATGTTATTTTTATGTACATTTCACATTAATTTTTCGTCAAACTACTGTGTGGCAGAATGGTGAATATCCGCGTAGTGTTTGAGTGTAGTTTTTCCTATTCACGACGAAAGAAGAAGGAAGGAATTGGAGTTTCAATACACTGGCAAGTGGCTTACATGTGCTCATGTACACATCTTGTCTACTTATTAATGTAATTAAATTCATTATTAAAGATGTCGAATTATGTAGAAGACAGAGATCTCTTCCCTTCGATATATATTTGTTGGCGTTATCCCTCTTGTGATGGAGTGTGGGATAGGGAATAATAATAATAATAATAATAATAATAATAATAATAATAATAATAATTGTACCGGGCGGTACACCTCCACTCCGCTAATTTAAAATGTGCGCCAGTTGAACCTCCTCTGCTGGAGGAAGTCTGAACTTTATCTACGCTATTAATTCTCTACTTTCTCAGAAGATGTCACCACGTGGAAAATTTTGAGTTTTTGAACTGTGTCATTTTTGATGTGGTTTTGTTTCACTTGAAGTAAGAAGTGTGAACTTTCTCTTCTAGAGGACACTACTGAAGATCAACAATAGTGCAACCTAGTGAGGAGTCAAAGAACTATTTTTTTGGAGAAAATTTAATTTCAAGAGTTTGTTCTTTGTTAAATTTCTTTCTGTCATTGTTTAAGTTGGCAATATTTACCCCTTTCTTCCCCTTGTTATGAATGTATCCAATCCCGAAATTCTTCTATTAATTTCTGACCAATCTGGTGTATCTTCCCCCAACTTGTATCGGTTGCGGGGTCCTAGCCAATAAAATAATTGTGGGCGGGTGTTTTCATTCCCCTAACGCCTAGAACCTTCCACGAGAGGATATAAACTGCTGGTTTTTGGGTCTCTGCGCCACTTCTGTTCCATCTTTCAGTGTATTAAGTACATAGCAGGAGGCGGGAAGCGCCTCTTTCTTCGGCAGCGGTCAACAATAAGGTAATGGCCGATTAATAACTTCTTTCTTTGCTAGCTCAGCAGTTTAACTTTCGGGGCGGGTTCTAAGCGTTCAACCATGTAACCTTTTCCTAAAATGTAACTACTCTTTTCATATATTCTCTTTTAAAGCTTCATACTGGGATAGAGAGTGCTAACCCTCTCGAGCTCCCACTCATATTGTTGTGAGGTGAACTTAGTTTTCTCAACCTATTCTCCGTTAACGTAAAACAAATTGTTCTTTTCTTAAGTCACCTCTTTAGCATGGGATTAGCCCTTGTATTAACGGCCTAGTGCCAAGTAGGTCTTAATCAAAGTGTATTAGGAGTGCAAGTTCGCCTCCTCTCAAATTGTTATTTTAGAGGTCATTTAATTAACCTGCTTTTCATTTAATAGACCTCAGTAGATTGGGTATTTTACCCCTGTGTTTATGTCCGTTGAGGACAACTTGAAGGTGGAGTTTGGTTTAAATTTTGAGAGCGAGTGGCTCTTTTGAAAATTGAATGTTGTATGCCTCGTGGAGGCTTTTCTGTGTAATTTGGAGCAAGGGCTCCTAGGTATGAATGGGGTTTTCTGCCCCTCTGTTAAAACTCGTGTTTGGGGTAAAACTGAGCTGATTGCCCAAGCAGTGTAAAATCTGGGCGCGAAGCCCAATCCCTGTAAATATTGTAACTACCCTTTTTGATTTGCTACTTTGTACCTGCCATGCTTGTTATTTCTTTGTTTTTGAAAAGAAAATATAACCTTGTTAAATTTTAAATTAATTTTGCTTTCGTAGCTGGAGACCTATTCACACCCGCACCTTCTTTCACCTCTACCTACCACGGAAAACTCCGTAACAAGTGGTAGCAGAGCGTGGTTGAATGGGTCTCAATTTAGCCCCTTTTGACGGCTAAATATTGTTTGTTCCGAACTCTAACTATTTTCCCAGTTACTGGAATTTTTTGAGTTTCTCAAAATTGTTCTGTCACCATGCCCGGCCCTCGAGATGTTCTCCATCTTAACTATTTGCGCAAGGAGGAGTTGATCTATGAATTGACTATTAGAAATGTACAATCTGGAGGCACGGTTGCAGTAGACACAAACAAGCTTAGAGAGTCCCTAGATTTGCCTATTTCCATCCCCAATTTGGGAGAGAAAGAAATTGACGACTCTCTTTCCACGATCACGGAGAATATTACTGGGCTAGCTTCTGTAGTTAGTTTTTTTGATGAAAATGATCCTTCTCCTAATCAAATTAAGCGTGTGCAAGCTAGGCTATATCATTTTTCGAATAGGGTTAACGATCTGTTGTCTCTAAAGTTGAATGACGTTCAGAAGAAGGAAGCTAGTACGCTGCTTGAAAATATGTCTGAATTATCTAGCAAGGTCACTCAATTGTTAACAGGGGAGGTTCCTCCCAAAAGCGATCTACCCACCACAGTGAATGCAGGTAGTGAGGAAGCGCCTCCCAAGGGAGAAGTGAATAGGATAACCGTTGCTGCTCAAACTATCCCTGCCCCATTGGACAACGAATCTGAACGTCGTGCATCATTGAGTAACATCCGTTCTGAATTAACTTCTTTGCCATTGAAACCTTTACCTACTATGTCACCCGGGTTTAGCAGCTTGCCTCATCCATTGGCAATGTTGCTCAGAGGTATCTCTAAGTTTTCCGTTAATACCACCAGTGATGTAATTTCTTTTTTAAGATTTCTAGTTGAATTTCAGGATCATGCCCTTGTGTTTTCTCTTTCTCCATGTCAAATTTTGCAAATTATCTATCCGTATGCTATTGGTATTCTCTCAGATAAAATCGTAAGAGCCATTGCCGAGCAATCATCTATTGAGGATTTCCATGCCCATTTGCTAGCTAACTTCATCCCGGCTAGGGCCAGGTCCTCCCTTATTCAGAAGTACTATTACCGTGTACAACGCTTGGATGAAAACTTGGCTGATTTCATACAGGACATTAAGTTTTATACTAGGGTGTTTGCTCTTCATTTCCCTGAGGATCAGATTGTACAAGCTATTGTGGAAGGGATTTCACCACCCTACAGGTCATATTTGTGTTTCGCGGCGTGCCCGCAAACTTTCTCTGAACTTGAAGCATTGGCCGTCTCAGCGGAAGGAGTTAGATACGCCGATTCTTTGCGTGTCGCGAAAGAACCCCCGCCTTCCTTTAGTAATACTCGGCCTCCACCTCGCCGACCAGTCAATCCCCGTAAATGTTATGCTTGCGGGTCGCCTGACCATCTGCGCAACAAGTGTCCACTGATCAAGTCAAGTGGGACAAGGAATGGAGCCGGGTCATCACAAGGCTGTTTTAAATGTGGGGCTTTCTCACATATCGCCAAGAATTGTCCCAATTCGAATAGCACCCCCTCCTGCTCAACTTCTGGTGCAAATTCCACCTACGCCAATAATAAAAAGTGACTAGTGGCTTCGGCTGAGTCGACTAATCCATCTTCCCGAGACTCAGCCCCGGGTAAACAGGTTGTAACTTCAGGGAACGAGCAATTTTCAAATTCATCTTTTGAAGGTCCCAAAGAGTGTCTTAGGATTGCGGCGGATTTCCCCGCACCGGTCCCCTTTCTCAAAATTGAGTTAAATAACGAGCCTATAACAGCTCTCTTAGATTCAGGTAGTGTTTGTTCTATTATTTCGGGTGATTGGTATTCAAAATTGAAATCTGTTTGCAAGCTTCCTAACTATTGTTTGTCGGCGATCCAATACGTTGCGGCTAATTCCTCTCCATTAGAAATTCTCGGTTCCTTATATGTCAAAATTCGTATTTTTCAATTCACATGGAAAGTTAAATTGTTTGTGGCCAAGCATTTGTCTTGCCCCATTATATTGGGAGCGGACTTTATTTCCCACACTGGTCTTGTGCTCGATCTTCAGAGTAGGTCTTGCACTTTCAAATTTCCCTCTAATTGTAATATCCCTCTATTAAAGTGTAATTCTGCATCATGTTCTTCTATTTCGCCTACCCAGGATGAGATGTTGTTAGACCTTAGACATCTACCTGAGGAGCAGGCTGATAGTATTCGCAAATTGTGTCAGTCGTTTCCCGAGGTGTTCTCTGATACTCTTGGTGTTACTGACCTTATTGAATACAAAATTGAGGTCACGGATTCGATTCCTGTCCGTTTTCCACCTTATAGGCTATCTCCACCTAAAATGAAGGCTCTGAAAGAAATTATCGATCAGATGTTGAAGGATGGTATTATTAGGCCCTCTAAGTCGGCGTACTCATCGCCTATTTTCCTAGTCCCGAAACCCCAAGGAGGCTTCAGGCCTGTCATTGATTACAGGGCTCTCAATCGGAAGGTGGTGTTACAATCTGTGCCCCTTCCCGACCTTCATTCTTGTTTTTCATGGTTTCGTAAGGCCAAGTTCTTTACTATCTTGGACTTGAATCAGGCCTATAATCAAATTCCCCTTGCCGAAGAGTCTAAACATCTTACAGCGTTTGCCACGGACTGGAATTTATACGAATACAACCGCGTGCCTTTCGGGCTCCCCACGGGAGCAGCTGTACTCACTAGGCTACTAGATAGGGTCTTCTCCGACATCAAATTTGAGTACTTATATCACTACTTGGATGATGTCGTATTTTCAGAGACTTTTGAAGAACATCTAGATCATCTGCGAGAAGTTCTCGACCGCATTCGTAAGGCTGGGTTAACGGTTAAGTTGTCCAAGGTTGCCTTTGCTAAGCCCTCTATGTCTTTCCTAGGGCATATTGTGTCACCTGATGGTGTAGCAGTCGATCATTCTAGAACACAGGCCATCCGTGATTACAAACCTCCCAAGGACATTAAAGGCATCGCCAGGCTCATTGGTATGGTGAATTTCTTCAGGAAGTTTATTCCTAACTTCGCTAATAGAGCGGCGCCCTTAAACCTTCTTCGTAGGAAAGGCATCAAATTCGAGTGGGGACCTTCTCAACAAGCCGCTTTTGAAGACCTTAAATTAGCACTTTGTAATGCCCCTGTACTTGCTATGCCTGATTTCTCGAAGAAATTCATCGTCCAAACCGACGCGTCGTCGTCAGCGGTAGCTGCAGTCCTTCTTCAAGAGACTGAACTAGGGAGGCGCCCCATCGCCTATGCGTCTAGGACATTGTCGGCTCAAGAAGCCAAGTATTCCATCTATGAGCTCGAAGGTTTGGCAGTCTTATTTGCCTTAGAAAAGTTCCGTCTCTATCTGGAACATGTCAAATTCGACCTGGAGACAGATAATCAAGCCTTAAGCTGGGTCTTAGGTAGGCCGCGTCGTACTGGTCGTATAGCCCGTTGGGCCATCCGTATTTCTGCCTTCCAATTCGATGTCAGGCATATCAGAGGTACTGAAAATGTTGTTGCTGATGGACTCAGCCGTATGTTTTCAAACGACGTTGAGGACCATGAACCGGTCGACCGTTCATCACCTCCCGAGTCCACACTATTTGATGTTAATGCCATTTTAACTGATGCCCCCATGCTCTTTAGGGATATCGAGAAATACCAACATGAAGATCCGACGCTGGCTCCGATAATGGAAACCCTTTCTTCTGGGGAACATGTTGTCCCTTATGTTCTGAGGAATGGTGTTTTATGTTGCCCTTCGAGGCATGACAAGATGATGAAGGTTGTCGTTCCAGCTGTTCTTGTGCCTATGATCTTCAAGTACTATCATGAGACCCCATTAGGGGGGCATCTTGGAATCTTTAAAACTCGTGAAAAGATTCGTGAAATGTTCATCTGGAAAGGTATGGACGCTGAAATCCGTGAACTAGTAAAGGCTTGTAAATCCTGTTTGATTAGTAAACCCACCATGTCCACCAAGGTAGGCCTTTTGTCTTCGCATCAAGCATCGCGCCCCATGGAACGCCTGTATATTGATTATGTAGGACCCTTCCCCCAGTCAAAGGGTAATGCCAACAAGTTCATCCTTGTATGTGTAGATGGTTTTACCAGATTTTCCTGGTTATTTCCGACTAAGCTGGCTACCGCTCAGTCTACCATTACTTGCTTAAATTCTATTTTTGCTTCTTTTGGTCCGTGCCAATATATTGTATCTGATAATGCTAAGGCTTTTACATCTAACTTATTTCGTAAATTCTGTTTTGACTTATCCATCTCTCATGTAACTACTTCTGCTTATTACCCTCAACCATCTCTGGCTGAACGGGTTAATCGTAATCTCAGGTCCGCACTTATTGCCTATCATCATGAAGATCATTCCAGGTGGGACACGTCCCTGCATTGGTTAGCTTTTGCTTTGAATTCGGCGGTTCATGAATCACATAAATTCACTCCAGCTTCTTTGATGTTCAAGTTTGTTCCCAACTCGCCGCTCTCTAACCTCTGGTCTCTGAGTGACATTCTACCCGAGACAATAGATCCGGATAATATTAAAGATCTTTGGAAGAAGGCTAAAGCCAATCTTAAAGTGTCTCACGAAAAGGTCAGGGAAAGGTATGATCGTGGACGGAGACCCACCCCTTTAAAGGTAGGTGACCAGGTGATGGTCAAGAATTTTGTTCCCGCGGGCAAGCTTGCCCCCAGATTTCATGGGCCTTGTATCATTCTCGATTTTCTTACGCCAGTTACGTTGTTAGTAAGCAATCCAGCCACCGAGAGGATATTTAGGGTTCACCTGTCACAGGTGAAACCAGTGTAAATTTTGTGTCAACTTGCTTCATATAATTTGAAAGGAATATGAAGGTTATATTTTTTTTGAGTTCAACTTTTAAGGCTTTCTCCCCCTTCTATAATATTTTGGTTATATGTAAGCCTCTTGTACAACCTTCCCCGATCCGTTAAACTGCCATTCTGTCCTTGCCTCGGCCATTACCACGCTCCCGTCTCCTGCTTCAATACACACTGTGGCTTGATTTGAGTAAATGCCATGGATATCTGCACGCCGCTGACCCCTCAACCTCCTCACCAAGCCTGTGCCCTCAAAACAATGATGATGGTCCAACACAATTCTGCCGCCTAGCTTTAATGTTTCAGTGCCCCCGCAGCCGCGCGGCGCTGTGCCGCGGTTGGGTTCGAGGACGGGCCCCCTCGGCCCCAGCGAGGACGACATGTGCACGGCGAGCCGGAGCTCTCCTCCCGGCCAAGGCTGATGTGCGGCGCACGACCTGCTACTTGCCCGCAGCCTGTATATGTTCACCGCGGGAGCGGCGTGTTTCAACACCTCTGCTCCCTTCATAGTGCGGGCGAGCGGTATCTCAGGGTACTTGAGGGGTCCGAGCGGCCTCCTTTGGACGCAAGCCGCAACGGCCGGTCTGGCCATCCCACTTCATCACCATCAACTACATGAACAGTTACTATAAGTAATGACTACACTTGGGAATTCAACAGCAATATTTGGTGAACATTGCAAAATTTTTCATCACCTTTAAGTATTAAAAGTTAATCCTCAGAATTCTACTTCTACAAACTTAAAAACTATTCTTCATCTGCAACAACAAAATTTTGAAACCAAATCAAACCAAATTAAGAAAACCTTATAAATTTTTTTTGGTAATTAATCTCCATATCTACATCAAAACTTGGACCTTGTTTTCAAACAATTTCATGCGTCACCCCGGGAGGAACTTTTGGGGGGGGAGGTCTGTACCGGGCGGTACACCTCCACTCCGCTAATTTAAAATGTGCGCCAGTTGAACCTCCTCTGCTGGAGGAAGTCTGAACTTTATCTACGCTATTAATTCTCTACTTTCTCAGAAGATGTCACCACGTGGAAAATTTTGAGTTTTTGAACTGTGTCATTTTTGATGTGGTTTTGTTTCACTTGAAGTAAGAAGTGTGAACTTTCTCTTCTAGAGGACACTACTGAAGATCAACAATAGTGCAACCTAGTGAGGAGTCAAAGAACTATTTTTTTGGAGAAAATTTAATTTCAAGAGTTTGTTCTTTGTTAAATTTCTTTCTGTCATTGTTTAAGTTGGCAATATTTACCCCTTTCTTCCCCTTGTTATGAATGTATCCAATCCCGAAATTCTTCTATTAATTTCTGACCAATCTGGTGTATCTTCCCCCAACTTGTATCGGTTGCGGGGTCCTAGCCAATAAAATAATTGTGGGCGGGTGTTTTCATTCCCCTAACGCCTAGAACCTTCCACGAGAGGATATAAACTGCTGGTTTTTGGGTCTCTGCGCCACTTCTGTTCCATCTTTCAGTGTATTAAGTACATAGCAGGAGGCGGGAAGCGCCTCTTTCTTCGGCAGCGGTCAACAATAAGGTAATGGCCGATTAATAACTTCTTTCTTTGCTAGCTCAGCAGTTTAACTTTCGGGGCGGGTTCTAAGCGTTCAACCATGTAACCTTTTCCTAAAATGTAACTACTCTTTTCATATATTCTCTTTTAAAGCTTCATACTGGGATAGAGAGTGCTAACCCTCTCGAGCTCCCACTCATATTGTTGTGAGGTGAACTTAGTTTTCTCAACCTATTCTCCGTTAACGTAAAACAAATTGTTCTTTTCTTAAGTCACCTCTTTAGCATGGGATTAGCCCTTGTATTAACGGCCTAGTGCCAAGTAGGTCTTAATCAAAGTGTATTAGGAGTGCAAGTTCGCCTCCTCTCAAATTGTTATTTTAGAGGTCATTTAATTAACCTGCTTTTCATTTAATAGACCTCAGTAGATTGGGTATTTTACCCCTGTGTTTATGTCCGTTGAGGACAACTTGAAGGTGGAGTTTGGTTTAAATTTTGAGAGCGAGTGGCTCTTTTGAAAATTGAATGTTGTATGCCTCGTGGAGGCTTTTCTGTGTAATTTGGAGCAAGGGCTCCTAGGTATGAATGGGGTTTTCTGCCCCTCTGTTAAAACTCGTGTTTGGGGTAAAACTGAGCTGATTGCCCAAGCAGTGTAAAATCTGGGCGCGAAGCCCAATCCCTGTAAATATTGTAACTACCCTTTTTGATTTGCTACTTTGTACCTGCCATGCTTGTTATTTCTTTGTTTTTGAAAAGAAAATATAACCTTGTTAAATTTTAAATTAATTTTGCTTTCGTAGCTGGAGACCTATTCACACCCGCACCTTCTTTCACCTCTACCTACCACGGAAAACTCCGTAACAATAATAATAATAATAATAGTGTCCGCCTCCGTGGTGTAGTGGTTAATGTGATTAGCTGCCAACCCGGATGCCCGTTTTCGATTCCCGGCTCCGCCACGAAATTTGAAAAGTGATACGAAGGTTTGAATGGGTTCCACTCAGCCTCGGGAGGTCAACTGAGTAGAGAGGGTTCGATTATTACCTCAGCCATCCTCGATGTGGTTTTCTGTAGTTTTTCACTTCTCCTCCAGGCAAATGCCGAGACGGTACCTAACTTAAGGCCACGACCGCTTTCATGTCTATCCCTTCCAATCTTCCCGTCCCCAACATGGGCCCCTGTTTAGCACAGTGGGTGAAGCTGCCTCGGCGAGGTACTGGTCCTCCTTCCCTGTTGTATCCCCCGATTCAAAGACTCGTGCTCCAGGACACTGCCCTTGAAGTGGTAGAGGGGGAATACCTCAATCAACCCTAGAGGGTAAACGTTTTAAGAAAGTAGAAGATAATAATAATAATAATAATAATAATAATAATAATAATAATAATAATAATAATAATTGAAAAATAGTGGCCTCGGTCTCTTCTAATTTTAAAGATGTATTGCAAGGATGTCAAACTTACGGTTAAAATTAGAGTGGAAGGATTATCACAGAACATTATTAAATATATCTCAGGATTTGTGGTATAATCATTTCGTGTGGCTATTTCTAGCTGGGTGCAACCCTTGTAAGGCAGACCCTCCAGAAAGAATGGGATGCATCTGCCATGTGTAGGTAACTGCGTGTTATTGTGGTGGAGGATAGTATTATGTGCGTTGCAGGGATGTTGGGGACAGCACAAATACCCAGCTCCCGAGCCACTGGAATTAACCAATGAAGGTTAATATCCCAGACCCGGCCGGTAATCGATTCTGGAACCCTCTGAATCGAAACCAGTACGCTGACCATTCAGTCAACGAGTCGGATGGGATTTTTGGTGAAGATGTTAGTCAATTATCTACAATGTGACACTTGTAAGAAAGTAGTTGTACATAAAAGAAAATCCTTATCCATTCATTTCTTTCAAGAATAGAGGTAATCAGGATGTTCCTACGAAAGATGTTGTTCACGTGTGCAAAATTACAGAGATGTATTTCAGAGAGAATAAATGTAATGGTTTAAGCTAAGTCGTGAAAGGGAACATACCTAATGAAGTTACAGCTCAGTTGTACGAAACTTTTTAAGCTCACATAGATCTAAACCCAAAGGACACGCCCGTTTATCGCCTTATTAGTGTAATTTCATCATAGTGCTTGAAAATACGTGTGAATCATGTTGTACAAGACTTGAATGGAAACAGATTTTACCATAGATTGATTTAAAACATATGGCTATTTGTAAGCATTTATACCAGTGCTTCTTTTTCTTAACAGTAGACCTAATAGGTCTAATTAATCAGAATTTTTGCTATTATATCTAAGTTATTTTAATTATTTGAATTATCTCCTGTCCAATATTCCTGTTTCGGCTTCTATTTTACACTAATGCATCGGGGTAGTTTAGTGACGTAAGATGGCGGCGGCCGCACGCTTCCGGCTTCAGAATCGTTCTGCTTATTGCCAGTCTAAATCTATATGTCTGTGATTCTGACTCAGATAGATACAAAATTGTGTTATTTAGGTAGAAAATGGTAGGACCGTTTTGTAATTTTCCTCTGATTTTTGAGTGTTATTATCAGACTCCCATTTGGAGAGCTTCCTTGATTTTCATGCGAAATAGTGTGGATGTGGAGTGGGCGCCAGGATATTGAGAGAGTGATAAGAATTGACGGCAAGTGGGGAGAAATTATGAGATATGAGATAAAGGTCAGTGACAGCCTTATCCCCAAGGGGCTAGGATACGCGATATGAGAAATAATGAGAAGGCCGAATGCACAAAATAGCCTACGATGAGACCAGGAATGAGGATTTCGAATGTTATAATGCCCCAAAATCGTCGTGAAGAAGGAGAGAAGAGAGAGTAAGATATGAATAATATTCCTTGGGAACTCTGCGGTGATATGAAATAAATGGGATAAATAAATGGGGGTGAAAATAAGTGTATCCTCGGAGGAGAATTAGCCGCTGTAATTGCACTGAAGAAAATGGAAATTGCAACACCTAGAAGGAGTGGTGCTACATTGCTGCAATTGAAAATGCAGGACGAGTGTTCGGTTGTGATTCGATTATTACACTTTCAGGTCCCTCTGGCCGCAAACTTTGGACAACCATCAATATAGGATGTGCCCACCACGAGCTGCAATACATTGATGAATTCGTCGAGGCATGGAGTCAATAAGGCCCTGGATCGCTTCCTGAGGAATTATGACCCATGCTTGCTGCACTGCACGGGTCAGTTGTTCCAGAGTTGTGGGTGGCTGAGGACGGTTGGCCAGTTGCCGACCAATCATGTCCCACACATGCTCAATAGGACTGAGGTCCGGGGATCTGGCGGGCCATTCTAAGGTTGTGATGTCATGGAGAGCTTCTCTGGAGATGCGTGCAGTGTGAACCTGGGCATTTCCCTGCTGAAACATCCCATTAGCAATGTTCGCCATCATAGGGACAACCACTGGATTGAGTACCCTATCAACGCACTGTCGAGCAGTCATAGTGCCCTCAACAAGCACTAATTATGATTTCACATTAAAGCCAATAGCCCCCCAGACCATAATGCTTGGTGTTGGCCCTGTGTGCCTCTCGACAATAAGATCTGGGCGGCCCGTCTCCCCGATACGTCGGCGCACACGATTCCGGCGATCACTGCGGGCAAGACAGAAGCGCGATTCATCACTAAAGACGACCCTATCCCATTCGTCGACCCACGTCGATCTTTCTCGACAGCAGGCCAGCCTTACACGTCGCTGTTGTGGAGTCAATGAAACACCTTCTGCAGGGACACGGGCTCGTAAGCCAGCTGCACGCAGGCGATCACCAACTGTTTGTTGTGTAACGTGGGGTGCCACAGCTGCTCGAATTTTCGCTGCTGTTGCATGGGGTTCCATCCGGGCCATCCGAACGATGCGGCGATCCTCTCTCACAGTTGTCTGTCACGCTGGGCCTGTGCCAGGTCTACGAGTGTGGGTACCTTCATTTGACCACTGCTGCCATACACGTTGTACGTAGATGCCTGTCGGCCAACACATGCAGCGACAGTCCTTAGCGATAATCCAGCCTCACACAGCCCAATTATCCGAGCCTTCTCAAACGGCGACAGTTGTTTATAGCGTGCTCTTCTCTGTCGTCGAGGCACGTTTGACGGGGAACACTTCACTGCACAGACTGCAAGTCAACTACGCTATACCAGAGTCCGTATACTGGAGTTGATTCCTCCGCGACCAATCACGTGGGGAGAGCTGTAGCAAAAATCCAATGGGTCTGAAACTTGGATCGTTTACATACCTACATGGCAACGTTCCATATCTTGAAAATCAACACAAACGACCAATGCCATCATGGTGTTGCAATTTCCATTTTCTTAAGTGTATGAAGGGTTATGGTCCTGGCAGCCAGTGAATAGGAGGGACCGTCCGACTGACCTAGTCGGGCACAATAGAAGGGAAATTTTTCTTTCGATCTATCTTCCTTCAGTGCAGAGCGGCATGCCGTGTTAGTGTCGTTTAAGGCCATGGAGACCCTGGATTCTACACTGTGTCTCCTTTCAATAGTTCGCCTTAAGAACACTTGTGTTAAATGATAATATGGTAATAAAAACTGTTAGTTAAGTGGTGTTCCGTTGTTCACAAGTATGGCGAGATAGATGGTTTAGGGATTTCAGATGTATGCATCTCAGTCAGAGGAGCCCCATTCGATTCCGGACGATGGCCGGGTTGTGCCCGCATGCGAGAGCTCCGTGCTGAGCTTTCAAACTTGGCAGAATAAGTATGTGTCTATGTTTCTCTTTCAAGAATGGCTCTTTTGTACATATAATTTTTGTTCAGTGCATTATTTTATTTCTTTGAGTTCAAACATAACCGATGTTCATCGTTGTTTGTCCTGGTTTCAGGGTATACGGTGAGTCCGGAGAATTTTGCTCATTGTTGTGTATTTTATATGAATAGTTTGTGTGTACTCATGTAACGTAAAAACCCGGTTGAACGTGCTAAGAATAGAGTGCATTATGTAGGCAACATCTACTCAAATGATATGATGAAGGTGATCGACCGAAAGAAAGGATAATTTTGATAAAAAGGTAAGATAATATTTAATTGCCAGATTTCGATTTTACTTCATTGCCAGATGAAGTCCGTGAGGATCAATGGACGCCCTTCAGGCGAATCAATTTATTTTGCGTACTGCCCTTTTTCTTTTGGTGTGGAGATTGTTATTATGATAGTGTTGTTTATACTTATGTCGCAATTCAGAAATAAATTTATATTCGTGGCCCCATTACATGATTTTTGTCATTTATAGTAGTGCTAAACAGTATCCAGTAAATAGTTGAACCCAAAAATCCTACTTTCACCTTAGATAAGACTCCATCTTAAATATTTTTTTTCTTATTTACTTATCCCATTTTACGACACCACCCACATTGTGCTCGAGCAACGCCAAGACTCACCCAGAAAGTAGGAGGAGGGCGGTTCGCAGCACGTGTTGGCCGTTCGGGCCGCTCTTCGATATAGTCTCATCCGCGATTGATCATCAGGTTACACAGGCATATTATTATGCTTGGATCCCCTAGTCAAGTCCAAGCCCCTGTTTTCACAGGCCTCAACAATTGCTTTAAACCCATTCCATAGGCTGTTAACATTTTTATTTACAATTTTCCATTGATCAAAATTGCTTTTTTTTTAAATTTCCCCATGCCTCTCTTATCAACCATATGGTATTGCCTAATAGTCCTACTTTTTTCGACATTCCTTTCTATCAAATATGTTCTTTACAACGGCAAATACAGCTTCATGATCACTTATTCCATCTGAAGCCAGTAGCGGCGATGGTGGTGGTGGTGGTGGTTGTGGTGGTCATTGCTGTAATGGTGACTTGACAATAAGGTGAATAGCGATACATGACGGCGATTGATTTTCCTGAAGACTGAGGAGATATAGTACTGCTGACGATGGGCTCGCCCTGAGGTGATACCTCTCTTCTGTCCGCATAGTCAGAACACTTTTTAACCTACGAGCATGAGTTACGGTGTAGAAAAACCGTTGGTTGGTGAAGGATTCCCTCTTCGTCTGTAACTCTTCCCCGATTTCCATCTTCCCTCCGCTGATCTGCGTGCAGCGACTCATACCGATTCCTCACCGATATCTCTCCTGGGCCCACTCCCAGAAGAAATCCCTTAGCCCTCATTTCCCTTCCTCTTAAATTAGCCCACCTGTCTTTCGTAACGTCTCTCCTTCCTTCCACCCCCATCCCCTCCTGCCTACCTACTAAAGGTCTGAATTCCCCTTTTACGGTCGGTCGAACGAAGTTAGTCGTATAGTTAAGTATTGCTCCGCTAGTGTCGGACCACTTGGTGCTCCATAGTCTGAGCGAACGCACCACATTCGGTCCGACTGATTCACATTCGTAGTCACTAAGACATCAATTATGAACAGGGAACGGGAGTCCAAAGACAGGGTGAAAGCAAAACCTGTGAGGATGACATACGGATTACTAAATTAAGAAAGCATGAAGAGCGAATACCTCTTACTAGTAACAACTGCGAATGGTCAACATGCAGGTTATGTGCCATGTAAGCGTTGTGCTACCCTACTGACGTTCGCATCTACTAACTCACATATGAGAGCACGTGTGTGTGTAAAGTGCTGCCGAATACAGTGCGTCCATAAAATACGTGATATCAAATTCAACTTTACACAGAAGTGCGTCAAAATAAGTTCAACAGATCTCCGTCCCTTTATGACTGCTTCGGGAATAGGTTCCTACATCTATGTCAAAAAAATGAGTTCATTTTGGCGCAGACTATGTACGAATAACCGTTGCCGATATTCTTACTACAACAATTTATTTATTAAAATCTCACCTTTTTGATGACGATCCCCTTGCACAGTAGACAAACAACAGCACAGAATATCCAAGACCTGCTCTGCTAGCGAAGAAAATATTGTCTATTCCAGCCTCCAATGTGGCAAGTGTAAGACATTTCGGTTCAGCCGGTAACTTTATTAGTGGCAAAAGGAGCTCGCTTAACTAAGATATAGTATATGACATTCTCTTGATTCATTCTGTAATAAAACAGGCAACACAAAAGTGACGAATGTTTGTGACGATGTGCAAGACAGTACGAGTTAATGTCCCGTGTCGACCAACGTGACAAGTTGATCTCACAGTGTTCATAATAAGTTTATAATTGCATTACTTCAATGCATATTTCGTTAAAATATTTGCACGGTGTCCGACGTTTTATAGTCAGTCACTCTCCTTTCCGCGCTCCTTCAAATCTGTTCGTCGTAACCCCCTTGACACTGTCCGTAAGGGCACCAGCCGCCTTGCAACAGATTACATGCTGCTATCCAACCCGCTTAAAGTCGACCGAAATACGGTCGACCGTATGAGGGTCGAATGAGCGTGAGCAAACGAACTGTGTCGTTTGCAGATCCCTACCACATACCGTATCCTAGACATTGATTGAGGGGGGCTTTAACAAGTTAGCGCGTACGGGCATTGACATCAGAGTTGTGAAATGGATGCGAGAACTCCTCAATGGAGGAATTCAGAGGGTGCGAGTAGGAGAAACGATATCTTCTCCAAGAAAAAGCGTTACGTCTGGTGTGGCTCAAGGTAGCATTATTGGGCCAATTCCTTTCATACTTTTCATGAATGATATGCCTGATTCGATAAAATGGGAAGTGCGCCTCTTTGTCGATGATTGCGTCATATACCGGAAGATAGTCCGGCCCCATGGCTAAATGGTTAGCGTGCTGGCCTTTGGTCACAGGGGTCCCGGGTTCGATTCCCGGCAGGGTCGGGAATTTTAACATGAATTGGTTAATTTCGCAGGCACGGGGGCTGGTTGTATGTGTCGTCTTCATCATCATTTCATCGTCATCACGACGCGCAGGTCGCCTACGGGAATCAAATCAAAAGACCTGCATCTGGAGAGCCGAACTTGTCCTCGGACACTCCCGGCACTAAAAGCCATACGCCATTTCACTTCATTTCACCGGAAGATAAAGACAGAGGAGGACGAAATATTGCTTCAGCAGGATTTAGATACGATTGAAAAATGGGCCGTGAAAATCCACAACGGAGAAAGCAAGAAATTGTGTTTCAGTAAACAGAAAATGACAGGAAATAGTGATTACGAAATCGGAGGGGAAAGTTTTGTTGAAGTTGATAGTTGTAAGTACTGAGGTGTTACTATAAGAAAAGACTTAAACTGGTCAGAGCAAGTGGAAAATGTAGTTAAGAAATCCTGGAGATCGTTATATTTTATTATGCGGAATCTCAAGAAAGCTAATTCTTATTCCAAAAGTAAAGCTTAAAAATGCTTGGTAACACCGGTTCACCAATATAGATCTGCGTGCTGGGATCCGTGCAGGGTGGGTTTAATAAATTCTCTAGAAAACTTTCAAAGAAGAGCGATGCGTTTCGTAACCGGGAATAGGAGGAATACCGTTAATTGGGAAAGTCTAGAATCTAGAAAACTAGAGCTCGGCTGTGTGGTCTTTATAAGAGCTATACGGGAAGGGCTGCCTGGAGTAGTATTAGAAATACAGTAGGTTGGAACCTCCATCATACATATCTAGAAATGATCATAAGCATAAAATTAGGCCCAGAAACCAGCATACGGACGTGGACAAGTTTTCCTTCATAAAAAGGACGATAAGGGATTGGAATAAATTACCTAAAATGGTCTTTCATAGATTCCCTTACGGTATCAAGTCATTTAAGAAGACCATTAGTGCTAGTGTAAAGTGAAAAGTAAAAGTTGTAAATTACGAACACTGAACTTGTGATTTTCTGCTTGGTTTAGATTGTGAAACTAATAGTTTTTTTTGTGGTATTCCCTTTCCATGGAATTGCTTGTTGTACTCATGTTGTTGTTGTTGTTGGGTAATTACTTATTGTTTTAACTTTACTTTATTATCACTTGTAATGTTAAGTTAATAGTAACCTCAGCCTATAGTACTGTAAGCTGTAGTGTTAAGCACTGGGAAAATACTTAAGTTTTGTGTCAATTTGTATATCGATGACTTAGTGCACAAACATTGTATGTCCATTTATGGCCAGTTTGAAGTTAATACCCTACTTGGATGTCCCTCAAACATACCTAGCTAATTCACAATTATAGTAGTCTATATCCAAATAATAGGGAACATGCTAATTTCCAAGGTACAAATATTTCATGTCCTAGTTAAATCAACAACTCTACTTCACGAATGTTGTATGTCCCGTATAATAACTTTAGCCTAGGTATGTCCATTTGGTTTTCATCCCATTGAAGGCGCAGATATTGTATGTCCGGACGTACTCTTTTCCTGTTGAAACGTTCAAGTTCTTACTGCCTTGATGGAGCACAAATATTTTATGTCCTGGACACTGTTTTGAAAGATTTGAGATATACTTATAACTGAACAGTGATTATTCAACTTTATTCAATTACTTATTATTCATACCTTGTGACTTTATTAAGAGAATAAAACGATTTAATAATAAATGATGAAAAAGAATGTTGAAATTCATTCCTTTGAGAAATACAAAGATTGTGCTTTGAAGCTCTCTTTCACATTATTAGTGATAAATGTTGTATGTTCCAAACTTCCATTAAAATATAGTGAATATTTCCTTTACTGATGCACAAAAATGTGGTCCAGTTAGTAGAAAAAGTGGATGGTTCGGCCGCCGCCTCCGCCTCCGACTCCCAGGGGCCTCCTCCGCCTCCCGTGGGGCCTTCCCAGGAGCCAGCTTCTCCTCCTCCTCCCGGGAGGCCTTCCCAGCGGCCCGCTCCTCCTCCTGCCGGAAATTTGAATTGGTAAACAAAGCTACTTGCTTTTTGAAAGCTATCATCGACAACAACGCATCGCTAACCTCAGTACTGCCATCTTGACTGGCCTAAACATCAGTGGTGCCAACTTAACCTCGCTAGCGCGAGATTTGAATCGGTAAACAAAGCCACGTGCTTTTTTGACAGCTATCATCGACAACAACGCATCGCTAACCTCAGCGCTACCATCTTGACTGGCCTAAACTTCAATGCTGCCAACATAACCTTACTAGCGCTAGATTTGAATCGGTAAAGAAATCCACGTGCTTTTTTACAGCTGTTATCCACCATCTTTAATCAAGAGAGCACCGTGCTGCTATCTTGCAGGTAATTTCGTCAGCTGTCATCCACCATCTTTAATCAACAGAACACCGTGCTGCCCTCTTTATGGCTACTACCTTAAGCACGTAGTAGCGGGCAATTTAAAAAGTTCCGTTAGCTGTCATCCGCCATCTTTAATCAAGAGAGCACAGTGCTGCACTCTTTAGCTACTTACCTTTGAAATGTGGTGACGGCAAATTCCATGTGCTCTTGTTTGGAAACAAACCCACGTGCTCTTTTGACCTTTGAAATGTGGTGGCGGCAAATTCCACGTGCTTTACAAACTCACGTGCTTCTTTGACAGCTGTCATCCGCCATCTTGCATCACAAACCTCATTGCTGCACTCTTTAGCTACTAGCTGAATTAGTAAACAAAGCTACGTGATTTTTTCAGCCATGTTGCATCTCTAACCTCAGTGCTACACTCTTTAGCTACTTACCTTTAACATGTAGTGGCGGACAATTTGACATGCTGCCATCTTTAATCCAGAGAGCACCGTGCTGCCCTCTTTACCTACATACCTTTGAAATGTGGTGGCGGCAATTTGAAAAATTCCACATTCTCTTGTTTTGAAACAAATCCACGTGCTTTTTTAACAGCTGCCATCCACCATCTTTAATCAAGAGAGCACCGTGCTGCTCTTTTTAGCTACATACCTTTAACATGTGGTGGTGCACAATTTTAAAGTATTATATTTGACAAGCTGCCATCTTTAATCAACAGAGCACCGTACTGCACTCTTTAGCTACATACCTTTAACATGTGGTGGCGGACAATTTTAAAAATTCTATTTGACAAGCTGCCATCTTTAATCAAGAGAGCACCGTGCTGCACTCTTTACCTACACACCTTTGAGGCAGGCAATTTAAAAAATTCTATTTGACAAGCTGCCATCTTTAATCAACAGAGCATCGTGCTGCTATCTGGTCGCGAACCTAACCTCTCATCTACTATCTTGAAGTAGACCATCCTTAGTTTACAACAAGATGTCCCTCCCGACGCTAATTACTACTTAGAGGTTACTACACAAGATGGCGGTAGCTGTTATGACTACCTCCTCTACCTCCTCTCCCCCTACCTCCTGCGCCTCCTCTACCTCCTCCTCATCCTCTATCAAGGCATAGCTTTATCGAACATGCATCGCGAATCGAACACGGTACTCGATACAACATGTGTTTAGAACATGCTAGGGGATAACTTCGTTCTAAGAAAATCAGTTTGAAACATTACAAGACTAGAATCGAACACTGCACTCGATGTTGTTAACTTCAACATGTGATTAGAACATTAAATCAGATTAAAACATAACAAGACTAGAATGGAACACTGCACTCGATGTTGTTAACCTCGACATGTGATCAGAACATTGATGTGTTCAAAACACTAAATAAGTGATTAAGACTAGAATAGAACACGATACGACATGTTTGAGGATACCTTTATGCATATCGCGTAACTGCAGTGATGCATGTTTAGACTTGAACACATACTGCTGTTTAAAACATATTACTACTAGAATCGCACACTATAGTTCGATGTTGTAGAACACTGCATTGCAAGACTAGAATCAGGCACTGTTTAAAAAATTTTCCTTTTTACATACTTACTAAGCTGCTGTTCCTCCTCTGTCAAGGTAGATCTCTATCGAACATGCATTGCAAAAGCAAGATTGTGAAACATAACAAGACTAGAATCGAACACTGCACTCGATGTTGTTAACTTTAACATGTGATTAGAGCATTAAATCAGATTGAAACATAACAAGACTAGAATCGAACAATGCACTCGATGTTGTTCACCTCAACATGTGATTAGAGCATTAAATCAGATTGAAACATACCAAAACTAGAATCGAACACTGCACTCGATGTTGCTAACCTCAACATGCGATTAGAACATTAAATTAGATTGAAACATAACAAGACTAGAATCGAACACTGCACTCGATGTTGTTAACCTCAACATGTGATCAGAACATTAATTGATGTGTTCAAAACACTAAATAAGTGATTAAGACTAGAATAGAACACGATACGACATGTTTGAGGATACCTTTATGCATATAGCGTAACTGCAGTGATGCATGTTTAGGCTTGAACACATACTGCTGTTTAAAACATATTACAATTAGAATTGCATACTATAGTTCGATGTTTTAGAACACTACATTGCAAGACTAGAATCAAGCACTGTTTAGAAAAAAATCCTCTTAACATACTTACTAAGCTGCTCTTCCTCCTCTGTCAAGGTACATCTCTATCGAACAGGCATTGCAAAAGCAAGATTGTGAAACATAACAAGACTAGAATCGAACACTGCACTCGATGTTGTTAACTTTAACATGTGATTAGAGCATTAAATCAGATTGAAACATAACAAGACTAGAATCGAACACTGCACTCGATGTTGTTAACCTCAATATGTGATCAGAACATTAATTGATGTGTTCAAAACACTAAATAAGTGATTAAGACTAGAATAGAACACGATACATGTTTGAGGATACCTTTATGCATATCGCGTAACTGCAGTGATGCATGTTTAGACTTGAACACATACTGCTGTTTAAAACATACTACAATTATGATCGCATACTATAGTTCGATGTTGTAGAACACTACATTGCAAGACTAGAATCAAGCACTGTTTAGAAAAAAATTCCTCTCAACATACTTACTGAGCTGCTGTTCCTCCTCTGTCAAGGTACATCTCTATCGAACATGCATTGCAAAAGCAAGATTGTGCAAGTTTAGACTTGAACACATACTACCGTTCAAAAACATATACATACTATAGTTCGATGTTGTAGAACACTGCATTACAGGACTAGAATCAAACAATGTTCAGAAAAAAATTTCTCTTCTCAACATACTTACTGAGCTAGACGATAACATACTTACGAATTTGCTCAACACCTTCTTTCTTGCTCTGTACTTCTTCGAGAAGAAGGAGTAGGAGGAGGAAAAGGTAATACCTAATCTAAAATAAAGGAATATGCCAATTCTACCTTATTCATTTATATTAAATACTACAACTTAAGCTAACTTACGCTCTAAGTTTAGAGCCCTTCTTAGGACTTAGCCTTTTACGAATGTGCAGCTAGCTGTTAGACATTGCAACAGTATAACTCTTACTTCTGTAATGCCGATGATAATTCTCGATGTGCCTGACAAAGAGCAAAAATATATGAATGTAGCGTTAGCACATGCATCGCATATAGTGATGATGGGATATGAAAGGGTAAGTTGGTTTGATCGTCTGACTGTCTGAAAGTAGCGTTAGCACATTATCATGTTCACATACACAGCACTTGTATTACACATAGTGATAATAGGATATGAAAGGGTTACAAAAGTTACTTGGTTTTTTAACAGTTAACCTAGCTATCTTTAGCTCGAAGACCTTTATTGCCTAGCGTGAAAGCACTTGTGATGATGGGATATGAAAGGGTAAGTTGGTTTGATCGTCTAACAGTCTGAAAGTAGCGTTAGCACATTCTCATGTTTACATGCACAGCACTTGTATTACACGTAGTGATGATAGGATATGAAAGGGTTACAAAAGTTACTTGATTTATTAACAGTTAACCTAACTATCTTTAACTCGAAGATCTTTTTGCCTAGCGTGAAAGCACTTGTGATGATGGGATATGAAAGGGTAAGTTGGTTTGATCGTCTAACAGTCTGAAAGTAGCGTTAGCACATTCTCATGTTCACATACACAGCACTTTTATTACACACAGTGATGATAGGATATGAAAGGGTTACAAAAGTTACTAGGTTTGTTAACAGCTAACCTAGCTATCTTTAACTCGAAGACCTTTATTGCCTTGCGTGAAAGCACTTGTCATAATATAATATGAAAGGGCAAATCAGCTAGCCTAGAGTTGCTATGTTCGGAAGAAACCAAGATTCAACCTATAGAGGTCAGATATTTGTGTGAGTTTGAAGTTACAAGATTAACCTCTTCCTTGTCTACGCCTTCTAATCCTCCTATCCTAGAATGCTAAAAAAATGAGCTAGTCTAGCTATCTTTACAAACATGCAACTTAAAGATTTTTATTACCTAGTGTAGAAGCACTTGTAATAATAGGATATAAAAGGGTAAGTTAGTTTGTTAACAGTAACTGTCTGAAGGTAGCGGTAGCACATTCTCATGCTTACACACAGAGCACTTGCCTCATACATAATGATGATGGGATATGAAAGGGCAAGTCAGCTAGCCTGCAACTCGAGGATGTTTATTACCTAGCGTAAAAGCACTTGCATCGCATATAGTGATGATGGGATATGAAAGGGCAAGTCAGCTAGCCTAGCTATCTTTAAATCAAAGACCTTTATTTCCTAGCGTGAAAGCACTTGCAATGATAGGATATGAAAGGGTAAGTTGGTTTATTAGGTAGAGTAGAAGTTGCTTTCGAACAAAAAATGCAAACACTAACCAACAGTTTAGGCTTGCCTTAAGTTGAAGGCTGCAAACTGAAGAATAATATTCACAGCAGACGGGAATTTTCTAAAAACAAAGAAAAAAGAAATCGTAAATAATAATAATAATAATAATAATAATAATAATAATAATAATAATAATAATAATAATAATATTCAAGGAATTAATCTTACCTTTTGTTTTTACTACTAGACGGTAGGTGAGAAAGTAGAGGATGCGCACACCTACTTAACGCACACGGAGAACTGTGAGCACAGACTACACCGAGTAAATATGCAGCTTGTTACCAAGCGGATGTGTAAGTTGCAAACGTCTGCACTACAGTTGTAACGAAATGTTTATGCAACAAGAGTTCTTTCGAGTGGTTTTAGAAGAGACGCTGAGTTCTGCAGGCTGACGTATATAAGCACTATCGGACTAAGCCAGGATCGAACATGTTGTTTTCGAAGATGCTGGGGTGCCGGAATTAAGGAGTTCTGCAGGCTAATGTATTATACTAGTGGATCGAACCTGGGAGGGCCAGCGCGCCATCCTCGACCTCTGAACTTAAACGGGGCACTAAGCTAAGCAAAAAGCCATCATCTACGGTATCCCTTGCCTGTAGGCAGACAAGCGTGCTGAGCTGAGTTGCGATCTTCAAGAACACTAAGCTAAGACCACATCTACGGTATCCCCTACCTGTATTTAGCAGGGTGCTGAGCTACGCAAAAAGCCAACATCTACGGTATCCCTTGCCTGTAGGTAGACAGAGGGCGCTAGGCTAAGAAGCGATCCTCAAGGGCATTAAGCTAAGACCACATTTACAATATCCCCTGCATCCTCAAGAGTACTGAGCTAAGACCACATTTACAGTATCCCCTGCATCCTCAAGAGTACTGAGCTAAGACCACATCTACGGTATCCCCTGCCTGTACCTAGCAGCGTGCAAAGCTAAGCAAAAAGCCAACATCTACGGTATCCCTTGCCTGTAGGTAGACAGAGGGCGCTAGGCTGAGAAGCGATTCTCAAGGGCATTGAGCTAAGACCGCATCTGCGGTATCCCCTGCCTGTACTTAGCAGCGTGCTAAGCTAAGCTAAGCAAAAAGCTTACATCTACGGTATCCCTTGCCTGTAGGTAGACAGAGGGCGCTAGGCTGAGAAGCGATCCTCAAGAGCATTGAGCTAAGACCGCATCTACGGTATTCCCTGCCTGTACTTAGCAGGGTGCTGAGGTAAGATAAAAGCCTACATCGACGGTATCCCTTGCCTGTAGGTAAACAGGGGCGCTGAGCTGAGTTGAGATTCTCAGGGGCACTAAGCTAAGCTAACATCTACGGTATCCGCTGCCTGTAAGTAGATATGGCGCTGAGCTGAGGTGCGATCCTCAGGGGCGCTGAGCTAAGCTAACATCTACGGTATCCCCTGCCTGTAAGTAGACGGAGCGCTGAGCTGAGTAAAAAGAGAAGGAGCCAAAATCTCCGGTATCCCTTGCCTGTAGGTAGACAGAGGGCGCTAGGCTGAGAAGCGATCCTCAAGGCCATTAAGCTAAGACCACACCTACGGTATCCCCTGCCTGTACTTAGCAGGGTGCTGAGCTAAGACCACATCTACGGTATCCCCTGCCTGTAAGTTGACGGGGCACTGATAAGCAAAAAGCCAACATCTACGGTATCCCTTGCCTGCCTGTAGGTAAACAGAGGGCGCTAGACTGAGAAGCGATACTCTAGGGAATTAAGCTAAGACCACATCTACGGTATCCCCTGCCTGTACTTAGCAGGGTGCTGAGCTAAAACCACATCTACGGTATCCCCTGCCTGTAAGTTGACGGGGCGCTGAGCTAAGCAAAAAGTCAACATCTACGGTATCCTTACCTGTAGGTAGACAGCTGCGCTAGGCTGAGAAGCGATCCTCGAGAGCACTAAGCTAAGCCTACATCGACGGTATCCCCTGCCTTTTAGCGACCTTTGAGCTAGGGTAAGAACAACACGAGACGCTGAGGTGCCGAAATATAGAAGTTCTGCAGGCAAACGTATTTGTACCCCGATTAAACCAGAAGGCCTGCACCTCTGAACTCAGCCCGACAAGCTGCTGATGACAATTTTGATGTGGACTGTAGGTGTGCAGTGAACTTCGTACTCAGCGAAAGTAGCTGAAGCATCACACTCTAGCAGTGTCTATGTGCTCGCCGGCCTGATGTAGCTCGTGTGTGTAGGCTTGCTTCAAGCTTACTCTAAAAACACATCCCCGATATTTTTTCTTGTTTAGGAACTCTAGAGTCTGCTTATTCGAAACCCGGTGTTAGTACATACCTACTCGCAAGGCGTAACACCTGAACTGCACTAGGAAGCAGCTAGCTGGTGCTCCCCCACTCCTAGTCCTGTTTTACAGCCGGATGCCCTTCCTGACGCAAGATTTTAAGTAGCAAGAATCCGTCTTACGGTCACAGGCGCTTCCTGGCGCAAGATTTTAAATCGCAAGAATCTGTCTTACGGTTGGATACCCTTTTAGGATTTTCCTGACGCTGAAAGACCGAGATTTAGCCGGTTGCCCTTCCTGACGTAACAAGACCAGGATTTATTTTTTCCTAAGTCACTTCCTGCACAAAAGCATGTTAGGTGCAAGTCATGCTAAGCAGCATTAGCTTTAACTCGAATCCTAAAACAGATCCGTTGGATAGGGACCGTCCAAGCACCTAACAAATTGCCTGCGTAAAGTTGCAAACATGCGGATTTAGCTAGCACATCGTTGATGGTCGCTGTAAAATTACCTACCACCACGTGCCAAAGGTATTAAAGATAGCGGATAACAGCTGTCACAAAAGCACATTACCTACCACAACATGTCAAAGAATAAAGTTTAGTGTTATAAAGATGGCAGCACGATGCACTGTTGATTAAAGATGGCAGCTTGTCATGTAGATTTTTTAAATTGTCTGCCACCACATGTTAAAGGTATGTAGCTAAGGAGGGCAGCACGGTGCTCTCTGGATTAAAGATGGCAGCTTGTCAAATTGTCCGCCACTACATGTTAAAGGTAAGTAGCTAAAGAGTGCAGCACTGAGGTTAGCGATGCAACATGGCTGAAAAATCACGTAGCTTTGTTTACTAATTCAGCTAGTAGCTAAAGAGTGCAGCACTGAGGTTTGTGATGCAAGATGGCGGATGACAGCTGTCAAAGAAGCACGTGAGTTTGTAAAGCACGTGGAATTTGCCGCCACCACATTTCAAAGGTAAGTAGCTAAAGAGTGCAGCACGGTGCTCTCTTGATTAAAGATGGCGGATGACAGCTGTCAAAAAAGCACGTGGGTTTGTTTCTAAACAAAAGCACGCGGAATTTGCCGTCACCACATTTCTAAGGTAAGTAGCTAAAGAGTGCAGCACTGTGCTCTCTCGATTAAAGATAGCGGGTGACAGCTAACGAAACTTTTCAAATTGCCCGCTGCTACGTGCTTAAGGTAGTAGCCATAAAGAGGGCAGCACGGTGTTCTGTTGATTAAAGATGGCGGATGACAGCTGACGAAATTACCTGCAAGATAGCAGCACGGTGCTCTCTTGATTAAAGATGGCTGATGACAGCTGTCAAGAAAGCACGTGGATTTGTTTACCGATTCAAATCTCGCGCTAGTAAGGTTATGTTGGCAGCATTGAAGTTTAGGCCAGTCAAGATGGTAGCGCTGAGGTTAGCGATGCGTTGTTGTCGATGATAGCTCTCAAAAAGCACGTGGCTGTCAAAAAAGCACGTGGCTTTGTTTACCGATTCAAATCTCGCGCTAGTGAGGATAAGTTGGCACCGCTGAGGTTTAGGCCCGTCAAGATGGCAGCATTGAGGTTAGCGATGCGTTGTTGTCGATGATAGCTGTCAAAAATCACGTAGCTTTGTTTACCAATTCAAATTTCCCGCAGGAGGAGGAGCGGGCCCCTGGAAAGTCCTCCCGGGAGGAGGAGCGGGCCCCTGGGAAGGCCCCCCGGGAGGTGGAGGCGGAGGCGGCGGCCGAACCATCCACTTTAGCTACTCCAGTTGTTGAAGTACAATTACAAAGAAATAATCTGCAGATCAGTAACACTGGCTACAGCTATATCATTTATCGTAAGTAACTGCAACTTCATAAAATTTCAATTTAAGTATCCTCAGAATCATGATTTTTGGGCATACAATGTTTGTTCACTAAGCCATCGATATGGTGGTGATGGATTTAGAATTTTAAACTTAAACTAATAGTATTTCTTGTAATATTGTCCTTCCCGGGATTTGCTTGTTGTACTCATGTTGTTGTTGCTCTTGTTTTTAACTTTACTTTATTATCATTCTAATGTTAAGCTAGTAGTAAGCTCAACCTATAGTATTTTAAGTCGTAGTGTTAAGCACTGGAAAAACTTAAGTTGTGTATGCAATTTTATACGATGATGCTGAATTTAGAATGTTAAACTAGTAGTAGTTCTTGTATATTTTCCGTAGAATAGCTTGTTGTACTCCAGTTGTTGTTGTTGCATAGTTATGTTTTAAGTTTACTTTAATATCACTTGTATTGTTATGCTAGTAGTAAGCTCAAACTGTAAGTAGTAGGGAAATATATGTTCTAAAACAATGGGTGCTGAGTCAGCATTTTCTCACGAGGTAATTGACGCCTAGTTCAGTAGTAAGGATGTGCTGGTTTTGACGCAAGGTCATTGACCCCTAGTTGAGTAGTAATGCTATGAAGGTTCTACACCATTAAGTGCGGAAAATGCAACCAAGAGCAAGCCTAACCTCACAGATTCCATTTGAGAGGCCTAATTGGTCAGGGAATGATCTGATGTGTTTAGACACCCTAGGTTACGTTATGACATCGTACACATACAGTACGTACGAAGGCAACGCTAACCTCACTGGCCACCCTGGAGTGTTTTTGACTGCTAGGTGAGGCTATGACGTCATACCCTTACGTACGAGGGAAATGCTAACTTCACGGGCCCCCTGGAAGAGCCAAGCCGGACAGCTTTTTGGCTGCTAGGTGAGGTTATGATGTCATACCCTTAAGGACGAGGTCAATGCTAACCTCACGGGTGACTTTGGTGGAGCTGAGTTGGACGGCCCTCTTGGAAGAGCCGAGTCGGAAAGTTTTACTGCTATGTGAGGTTGTGGCGTCATACCATTACACACGAGGAAAATGCTAACCTCACGGGCCACTTTTGAGGAGCCATATCGGATAGGCCCCCTCGGAGGAGCCGAGTCGGAAAGGTCAAAAACCCCTTTGAAGGAGCCGAGTAGATCGGGCGCCCATGGAGGAGCCACAAATCGGCTACGTGAACTACAGACGGTGATAAGATGTCATTATGACGTGTTATCCTGTCCTTGAGCACGAACGCTAATCTAACCTAACACACAAGCTCCCCATGGAGGAGTCCAATCGGTAGTTGAAGATATGACATTTAATCCTAACCTCGCTACGAGTAACGCTAACCTACTTTAGATGGGTTCCCCCTGGAGGAGCCAAACTAGTGAGGTGAATTGTAGGTGTGGTTAACACGTGTGCTAACCCAACCTTGGCCACGAACAGTAACCTAACCTAACATATAGGCTCTATGTTGTCTCCCCCCTTGGAGTAGTGTCAGAGCTGTCACGTAGTAAGGGCGGCCGATTTAAAAATTCATGCTTATCTTTACCTTTACGGTGTTGGGTTTCTGGTGAGATGAATAATTTAAGATGGATTTTTTATAACCGGATGACCTTCCTGACCTCAACCTCATCAGGGAAGGTAATAAGATGAAATGAATGACATGATATATGGTAGTAGGAAGGGAGAGGGTAAAAGCCGGTAATGACACATAGCCTTCTGCTATCGAATAGCATCGAGAGGTCTGCTGAAGGTTTTACGTCTTCATCCGACGGACAAATAACCATCAACAGCGTTATATGCCCTCACTCCAAATGAGGACTACGGAGCGGATTGGAATTTAATCAAGGCATTTTTGGGCACACAATCTGGTGATTAGAAATTGTATACCACCACCTACCTTACCCTGCCAGGCTGAATGGTTCAGACGGTTGAGACGCTGGCCTTCCGTCACAAACTTTTCAGGTTCACCTCACCTCATACATGAACACTGTAGATAAACGGGACAAGGGTTGGACATGTCAAGGTCGATTTTTATAACCGGATGCACTTCCTGACTTCAACCTCACCAGGGAAGATAATAATATGAAATAAATGACATGATACATGATATTGGGAAGGAAGAGGGTAAAACCCGGTAGTGGCACATAGTCTTCCCTTGTCGAATAGCATCGAGAGGTGTGCTCAAGACTGTACGCCTCCATCCGACGCACAAATAACTATCAACACTCCTCCTCCTCTTCCTCCTCCTGAAACGCATCTCTAATAAGTTGAGCAATATATATGATAGGTATGACGAGGCAAAGAAAATGCAATAAGAAAAACATTTTAATGTTAATGAAATATGTATTTTATAATTATTTACTAAATTAAACAAACAACTACCGGTTATACTTCAGTCTTTGTTACACTGCCCACAAGGTTGTTGTACTCTTGAACATCTTACTGTGAGGAGGTAGCATACTTCCAAAATTGCAATGCCCCCTACAACATTCAAATTACACAAAACATTTATTGTATATGAAATTAAGTTCTCAAGATACAGTATATTATACTATGCAGGTAGTGCTTCACAAAGAAGTCGATGCAGTTCCTTCCTTGATGTCATCCATGTGTTTAATTCCTTTCAGAATCATTAACAGATACTGTAAAGAAGGGAAAAAGTTCAGGCATACACTGTCTGCAGATTTCAATCTTCGGATTAGGTCCAACCCAATCGATGTGATTTACACTTCCGAGGCATGTAATGTCGTCGACAGCGTCTGCATGAAGCTGAATCGATTGACATCTTATTGTGGAGAGGTAGGAAGTCCCAAAAAACGCATCTAAAAAAGGAGCAGCGTACGTAGATAAAAATTCTGGTGATAAACACTGAATGAGACGTTTAGGCATCTGATATAAAGTTCTGTGTTTATAGAACATCACAATAGCCTCACTTACTTGAATGAGGTAAATAAGATCTAGGGTATTAGTTTTACTGGTAGGCGAACAGGATGTACATTCACAGTTTTGTTTGTTATCAAGAAGATTGTCTGTAACCGTGTAGTATTTTTCTTCTTTCCGTTCATAGTGTACGGTGTAGCACACACTTATGTTAATGATGAAGGACTACCCTTTTTATAGTCTTGTAACAATATTCGGTATTGGATGGTAAGTGACATCACTCATGTGAATAATAAGAATATAGGCTGTTGTGTTAGTAGCAATATTTTCAGATGTTTAAAATTCTAAACGGCTATCGACAGGAGATTCTTTCATAGATTCTTCATGATAAGAGCAGTCTATAACTACAATCGGTGCTTTATTTCTAAATTCTTCAGGTGAAGATAGCGGACGATCTTCTTTCTGATAATACGCTGATTGGAATTTACTGTACAAAACATGTCATATAGTACCCCAAATTTATTTTTCTCAGAATTAATGTCCATGTTTCCGTAGGGATACGTAATTACGTTGAGATATAGTCTAATAGTTCTTCGTTTACAGTGATCAAACTGTGAGCTGTCTTTTTCATGGTTGAATTTACGATGGGTTTGAAATCCACAAATAATACATAAGTTAAAGGCTTTTCAGTAAAACGTAACGTTTTAACAGCCCAGATGTGCTTGTTTGGAGGTGGTAATAGAGGATACTCACGTAGCTCCCGACTTCGAAAACGTACAGGTAATGGTGTATCATTTTCTACAATCTTGAGCAATCGAAGTTTTTCTCGATCAGATAATGTTATATCTGGAATCATCCACAATATACGACGAAGAGTAATTTTCGAGTCTCTTGGCGATTCTGCTGCTTTAATCATTGCCCCAGAGGAGTGTGACAGGCTTCGGCAGCCGGCACAATTCCTATTGTCGCCGCTAGATGGAGGCTTTATTCATTCCATTCCTGACCCTGTCGAATGATTAGAAACAGACTGTAGATTTTCGATGTACTTATTCTGATCATAAACCGATCATTTTTAATCCTTCTTGGGTTCGTTTACAAGAGCCATCTTTTCCTTCGGAGAACGTTCTTAGATTACAGTAGATTCTCCTGGCATATAAACAAAAATTTAAACACATTTGAAATAAACGATAGGAATGAGATTGATCGTCCAATTGTTCACCTCTATAATAAGGTCAATAATGCACGGAAGTACACTATGTCATTCGTGAAATGAAATGAAATCCCGCACACTTGCCTACGCGCGACAATGGTGCTGGTCACATTGTCAACAATGACAATGGCAGCAGATGTAATTTACCGCCAAGTAGCGGTTTTGCATCTTGCTGTGGGGTCCAGAACATCTATAATAATAATAAGAAGAAGAATGTTCTGGACCGTCGTCAAATGTGCGGACCTCGCTGGAAACGGGTCCTGGACGGGTAATGACTAAGAATGCAGTCCGGCCGCGGGTTCAGTACCGCCAAGGCACCCAAGACGACACCACGCCGGATCTCCTGAAGGATTTGATCCATATTAAAAATGCTTATAGGGAAAGATGGCAAAGATTTAGGGACCCAACTGACCGGGTAGAATACCTGGACCTAGCCCGGGAAGTACGAAATCGATTGCTGGAAAGAAAGATTGAAATACGGGAAGAAACTTGCCTAAATCTATTAGAAAACGAGTAAGATCGCGATTTTGGCGGATTCTCTCAGAAAACGAGTCAGGTCGCGAATTTCGGCGGATTTGATATAAAACAATAAGCATTCAATTATAAATTTCAGTATAATACCGTAGCGAAGCACGGGTATCTTGCTAGTGGTAGATATAAATCATGGTGTTTATGTAAAGTTAAAGGCTAAAGTGCCAAATCTACAATTAATCAGATGCGTTTGTCACTCTCTACAATTGGCAGTTTCACATGCATCAGGGTGTTTGCCGAGGAACTTAGATTTTCTCATAAGGGAAAGTTACAATTGGTTTCCACAATCATCTCTACGGCAGGTAGTATACAAAGAACTGTACGAGACAAAAATAAAGGCGACTCTCCCTTGGAAATAGTACAGTTAACCCGAACTCGGTGGCTGTCCATCGAAAGTGCAGTGACAAGAATAATGCAACAGTTGATCGCTATTATACAGCCGATATTTTGTATTCAATGTATAGCGACCCTCAGAATTACTTGTACTTGCCTTTTCTGAAGCCAATTTTGTGTTAAATGCAGACCGTAAATAAGAAGTTCGAAAGTCGAAATCAAGATCCTTCAAAATTATTAGGTGACCTAATCTTTCTCATTAAGTCATTATGCACCAAGGTGCTACTTACTACCCAGTGTCGAAGTAGATGTGCTGAAAACAGAAATTAATAATCATGTAGACCCAAAGCCCTACCTAGGTTATGATTTCGAAACTAAAGTATCATCGTCCTCACTTTCTGAAGACGAACAGAAACAACTACCGGTAGGTACGCGATGGATGCGTGCAATTCATTGTTAAACTTATCCAACAATTGAGGCAAAGATTACCTGAAAATATAGGGATACTTGAAAAAAAAAAGTCTCTCTTTTCGCCTGAAAATTGTTAAAGGCCTTTTAAGTTGCAAATTATTGATACAGCACAACTCTTTTATTGCGGCAGTAGATAACCAGTGGAGAAATCTGCATCATATCCAGTGGACTGAAGTTAAGGACACTGTGAAATTTTGGGCAGAAGTTGATTTGTTTAGGGATTCAACACGAGAAAACCCTTTCAGCGAACTTGCAAATTTAGCTATATCGACTCTCGTACTTCCTCATTCTAATGCGGATGTAGAACTAGTTTTCAGCCAAGTCAATGTAACTCAAAATAAACTGAGAAATGAAAAGTCAATTCAAACTCTCCATTCGGTCGTGTGTGTAAAATTTGGATTGAATAGGACAGGGAAATGCTGTTATACATACGATCTACCGAAAGAAGTACTGAAGAAAATAGGCACATAGAGTCATATAACTATCCAGATCAAGGGTACCCTCAACTTCTACAGATCAGCCATAAATAAATATACCGTAGTACAGTTTTTAAATTTGTGTATATAGATTGCAATTAAATAGACTTATGTTAGGATTGCAATAATTGATAAAACGCAGTGAAATTTTTATTATTATTATAGTACTAGTGTTTTAGTGTGACTTGTATTCAATTTATCATATGGCTATAGTATAGGCTAGACCTATCTTCACAAGAGGACACCATTAGAGTTACGGTACTTAACTCCAGAGGCAGAACAGCATAACTGAAAGAAGGTAAGTGTAATTTTAATGCCTTAACTTATTAAATCTATAGAATTTATAGAGTTTTCAAATCCAGATCTGGTGATTTCTGGTATTTTTCAAATCCATATCTGGTGATAATGAGTATCTAGGCGTTGGCCGTTGGCAACCCTGACTATTCTTCCTTTTTGTTTCTTTGATCGTGACCATCGTGACTGTGTGTAGTCGCTGGTTGTACTTTAGTGCTGTGGAGTGAAATTTTAAATACTGTACTAATATGAGAGTTGAAAGTGTAAATCCACTGCATTACTGCCGATTAGTGTACCACGATCCATTCAAATGGTAAGATCGAACACTATTCTTCTTATGTGTTCCACATTGTATTACCAACGTATATTTAGTGAATTTTTTAGTTATTTACAAAAGTAGTGAGGTTAAGCACAGTGTCGTTCACCACATGGTCTTGTACATGCGAAGAACCACTGTGTGGGTTAGCTTTACGAGTCTAAGTAGGCGAGTTCAGTTTGGTGGCATTTAAGGGGGCTCACATACGCCAGCCTCGTGTAGGTAGATTTACCTGCACATAAAACAATTGTGGGACAAAATTTCGTCTCCGAAAAGCACAAAAAATGTTAAAGAGAGTAAAGTCATCTCCGTACAGGCCATGAAGGTCCTTCGAGGGGTGGAAGGTAAAGGCTTCCACCATTCGTAACCTCGGCACGTGATGGGGTAGAGTGGTTAGCTCTACGCCCGGCCGCCTTTGCCCCCAGGAAATAACCTGGTACTCATTTTTGGTGTAGGCTAGTGGGATGTAAAACCGATAGCACTGATATTCTTAGTTTAATGATAGACTGCAATGTTTGATTGTATGTTATTTTCCAAGTATTAATAGATCAATTAGAGCAGAACATTTTAAATCCTGTAGCCGAGGACATCAGATTAATGTCGCATGCTAGCCTACTATTCTAGAGTATGTTTTGGATGGATTTTGTTGACATATTGCAGACTGCAGGTGCAGCCAAGTTCAGTTACAGTAATCGGTTTAGAATTCCAAGCTGCAGTTATCAGACTGTGTAGGCTACATACAGTCTTTAACTCAGGAAATTCAACCGATACTAGGCTTATCGGTAATGACACACGATTTTCTCATTTTCGCAGTTGACTCTCTCATCCCCCAGAGCTATTCCTTTTTCATACTTATCAACTTTCTAGGATGTATAGTGGCAGCTGGTGGTTGTAATGAAGTTGAATATTGTTTTTTTTAAATTCAATTATTACTGTAGTTAGCGAGCTTGACGTGACCACAGTAGTCCTGAACAAGGTACCAGTATTCTGAATTTCTTCCCTACACTAGTTTTAATTAAGACACTATGCTCTGTAGAAGTTATGAATCTAGTCTATCATGCAAGCAGCCTATCAGAAATTAAATTAACAAGAAAGTGGCCATGTGGTTCGAGTCACGCAGCAGTCAGCTTACATTCGGAAGATAGTGGGTTCGAACCCCACTGTTGACAGCTGTGAAGATGGGTTCATGGTTTCCCAATTTCACACCAGATCAATACCTTATACCGTGCATACCAACATTAGTGCCTCGGCTCTGCGTGGAATGACTGTCTTTTGTTTACTTCTCGCGGAGGATGTGGTCGGGACGGTCGACAAGGCTGCCAACCTCTCTAGTTAAGAAATTAGATGAGGCGTGAGCCCCCTTGAGGAGAGGAAGGAATGGAAGTTAAAGAATATTGGTCTGGATTGGTTAGGGTAGGGGGTGGACAAGACCATTGGGACCATTGGTCTCTATAGGTTAGGGCCTGGACAAGACCATTGATATGGGGACAAGCAAACGGGGTCCCAGGTTTGAGCCGCAAAGCCCTCCTAGGCGTCTGCACTGGTTAGGGTCACGTTAGGACGATAGCACATTCCATCTGGCTAGTGGTGGGAAGATGAATTACAGTTTTGGGTACATGGCTTTCGACCTCTAGTTTTTATAAACTTAAAACTGTAAAAGGAATTCCAAATTTGATTTGCATAAATTCTATGTCTTAATAATGCTACAAAGCTTGGGGTACACGGTGTATATTTTTACCATTCATGGAGTGGCCCAGCTAAGCCTCTAGTATCCTATGTGACAGTACTAAAGAAATATCCGAGGATGACAATGATGTCAGATGGTGTGAGGGCAGCCGGGGGGGGGGTTGGATAACGGTGTATACACGTTATGAAATTGTGACATTAACACGTAACACACAGCTTGGAATGAACCATGAACCGACTGTTGATGACGAACGTACGCTTTTTTTTTTTTTTTTTTTTTGCTAGTTGCTTTACGTCGCACCGACACAAATAGGTCTTATGGCGACGAGGGGACAAGAAAGGCCTAGGAATGGGAAGGAAGCGGCCGTGGCCTTAATTAAGCTACAGCCCCAGTATATACCTGGAAACCACGGAAAATCATCTTCAGGGCTGCCGACAGTGTGGTTCGAACCCACTATCTCCCGGATACGAGTTCACAGCCACGCACTCCTAACCGCACGACCAACTTGCCCGGTGACAAACATACGAATTTCGAAAACACCGAAACAAAATAACGATATAGAAAGGACATGTAAATCCTTAATGGCTGGCAACCACATATTACTTAAGTGATAGCCAGTGTCCCTGATGAAATTTTAAGGATTTTTACATATATCCACAGCTTACCCTATAATCCTCGACCTGTAGTGTTAAGTGTGATTAAGAGCTCGGAACATCTTGGAACAAGACATCATACCCGATAATAGGGCATGCTCGGCTATTATTCACTTATTTGGCTGGTTGAGACGGATATTTGGCTCCGGTAACGAAGTAGGGGACTGGAAATAATAATATTGCATTGAAAATTACTCACATGTGTTTAGGACTCCATTCTGAATAATGTTAGGTCCCGAAACATCTTAATTGGAGCTCAACATTGTTGTCAGCTCCCGTTTGGAGCGCTGTGCCAGCATACAGCGAGCCACCTGGTGACGAACGAACGTGCCACTACAGTTCCAAGGGTAAAGCCTTCTTTAATTCAAACCCTCATTATTGTAGAAGACTTCCCCGTGAAGTCCAGATTTTCTTCTGAAGATGTGGAGCAAAGTTCTTTGCGAAACATAAAGAGTTTTTCCGCGTTTTCTTGACTCGGCATAAGCCCAAAAGCTCATAGTGTGTCTAAAAGTACAGGCCATGAAAGCTTCGATGTTAACATACATAGGGATGTTTTATACATTGTTTATACGTTTCAGAATTCTATCCTTCAAAGAAAAAAAAGTTATCAGTTATGTATGCTAATTTTATCTCAGCTTGGGGGATAGGAAAATTGCATTATTGGTAGCATTGTGATCTTTATATATCCAATGGTTATGCGCTATGACTGTGAAATACATAAATGAATTCACTTTTTTTAATATTGCTTTGTATTTATATTCGGTAGAAGGATATGGGTGGGTTGCCAGCCGATGCAGGGGAAACTTCTGCGATGTTACTGCAATAGAATCTGACAATGCGCCATCCCATGCCTTGCTCAGATTTGAATCCACTGGTTACAAGTTGCATGTACAACAACATTTGCCTAAACATTTCCTCTGGTATTTAGTAATTTCCTGTGATTGGGATTGAAACAAATGGTCTTAAAAGGCCATAGGATTGAAACAAATGGTGTTAAAAGGCCATGCAAAACACTTCCCCCATCAGCTTTTCTAACAAGGACTTTGAAACACCAATAGCGGATTTAAAATTTATACGCATGGTTTTTGTAGTATAAGTTACTCACTGTCAGCTCACTAGAAAATAATGCTCAGTTACGAGTGAAAAAGTCGACAAGATAATTTGTGATATAAAATATCATGCAGCCTGTTACATCAGTACACAAACTTTGAATTTTGTGGAAAACCACAAGTTAGTGTTGTCAGTTATTATTGCATTATTATTATTATTATTATTATTATTATTATTATTATTATTATTATTATTATTATTATTATTATAACTAGGAAATATTTGTTCTGTAGTTTAATAAGCAAGTATCTAGTTACCTGACAAGTAATTTTCTCGTACATGTTTTTAACTGCACTCATGAGAAAAGCTGAAGGGAAATGTTTGTTTTATGATCTCTTAATACACCGGGCGAGTTGGCCGTGCGCGTAGAGGCGCGCGGCTGTGAGCTTGCATCCGGGAGATAGTAGGTTCGAATCCCACTATCGGCAGCCCTGAAGATGGTTTTCCGTGGTTTCCCATTTTCACACCAGGCAAATGCTGGGGCTGTACCTTAATTAAGGCCACGGCCGCTTCCTTCCAACTCCTAGGCCTTTCCTATCCCATCGTCGCCATAAGACCTATCTGTGTCGGTGCGACGTAGAACCCCTAGCAAAAAAAAAAAAGATCTCTTAATACCATTTGTTTCAATGCTAATCACAGGAAATTATTAAATACTGGAGGAAACTGATAAATAAATGGTGAAACTGATGTTATTGTACCTGCAACTTGTAGTCATTAGATTCAACTCAAAGTGAGGCGTGGCATGGCACTGTGTCGTGCACTATCGCGGCAACATCGCATGACTTTCCCTGCATCGGCTGGCTATCCGTCCATATTAATCTACCCATTACAAATACAAACATAAAACTGAATTTATTTATGTATTTTAGTCATACAGCATAACCATTGTATATAAAAAGACCACAGCGCGACCAAGAAAGCAATTTGCCAACCACCCTAAGCCGAGAAAAAAGGTACCGTACAAAACTGATGAGTTTTTCCTTGAAAACATAAAATTCTGAAATTTTTAAAGAATCTATAAAACATCCCATTGTATATTGTCGAAATTTATATTCGATAAGGTGACTGGTTTTGGAGAAACAATGTCCTAAATTCAACATACATTTGAAACACACTTAAAAACGGGTACTTTTTGTGTTCCATGTGCGATAAAAATCGTCAAAATATAAATTAAACCTTCGAAACTTTCACTACTTAATGTTAAATGAAAATATAAAGATAGTGTTATTGTATTTTCTGTAAGTCTATTTTGGTTATTTCATAAACAACCTCCTGACTCAAGTGCACATAATATTTTGGTCTACAGTAGTATAATGGCAGCATATGATCACATATGCCGGCCATTTTCGAGAGGGTGCTGGAGTCCGTGAGGACACGTCACTGTTGCCGAGAAGGTAGGAAGTTTACACTTTGAACAATTGTAGGTTTTATGGGCTGCTGACCTAGATATTAGGCCCCTGTAAACAACAAGATTTTTTTCATTTTTATATTTTTACAATCTGCTTTATGTGCCAACGACCAATTTCATGGGGAGGAGAAAAACTATCTTGGTGAAATTACGCTTGGGGAAGTGGAAAGGATGGTAAATAAACTCCATTGTCATAAAGCAGCAGGAATAGATCTGAAATTAGATCTGAAATGGTGAAGTATAGTGCGAAGGCAGGGATGAAATTGCTTCATAAGTAGTAAACTTAGCATGGAGTGTTTGTAAGGTACCTTCAGATTGAACAAAAGCAGTAATTGCACCTATCTATAAGCAAGGGAACAGGAAGAATTGCAACAACTATTGAAGTATCTCATCGATTAATATACCAGGCAAAGTATTCACTGGCATCTTGGAAGGGATGGTGCAATAAGTGGTTGAGAGGAAGTTGGATGAAAACCAGTGTGGTTTCAGACTACATTATATTTCGTAGATCTCGAGAAAATATGACAGGGTGCCAAAGGAAAAGATGTTCACCATACTGGGGGATTATGGGAGTAAGGGTAGATTATTAAAATCAATCAAAGGCATTTATGTTGACAATTGGCATTGGCCTGCAGTGAGAATTGATGGTAGACTGAGTTCTTGGTTCAGGGTATTTACAGGGGTTAGACAAGGCTGTAATCTTTTACCTTTGTTGTTCGCAGTTTACATGGATCATCTGCTGAAAGGTATAAAGTAGCAGGGAGGGATTCAGTTAGGTGGAAAATGTAGTAAGCCGTCTGGCCTATGCTGATGACTTGGTCTTAATGGCAGATTGTTCCGAAAGCCTGCAGTCTAATATCTTCAAACTTGAAAATAGGTGCAATGAGTATGGTGTGAAAATTAGCCTTTCAAAGGCTAAATTGATGTTAGTAGGTAAGAAATTCAACAGATATGAATATCATATTGCATTGGTGATACAAAACTAGAACAAGTATTTAGGATGTGTGTTCTCTCAGGATAGTCATATAGTGAGATTGAATCAAGGTACAGGAAAGCTAATGCAATGAGCTTGCTGTTGTGATCAGCAGTATTCTGTAAGAAGGAAGTCAGCTCCCAGACAAAACTATCTTTTACATCGGTCTGTTTTCAGACCACCTTTGCTTTACGGGAGTGAAAGCGGGTGGACTCAGGATATCTTATTCGTAAGTTAGAAGTAACAGACATGAAAGTAGCGAGAATGATTGCTGGTACGAACAGGTGGGAACAATGGCTGGACTGTACTCGGAATGAGGAGAGAAAGGATAAGTTAGGAATGAACTTGATGGATGAAGCTGTACGCATAAACCGGTTTCTGTGGTGGGGTCATGTGGGGCGAAAGGAGGAGGATAGGTTATCTAGGAGAATAATGGACTGTGTTATGGAGGGTAAGAGAAATAGAGGGAGACCAAGATGATGATGGTTAGACTCAGTTTGTAACGATTTAACGATAAGAGGTATAGATGTAAATGAGTCCATAGCACTAGTTGCAAATAGAGGATTGTGGCGACGTTTAGTAAATACGCAGAGGCTTGCAGACTGAACGTTGAAAGGCATAATGGTCTATAATGTTGATGGATGTATGCATGTACACAAGAACCTCATTTTAAGCCATATCTCCTGTTTTTCCAGATCGAAAACAATAAAAAATTATTTTTACTTGTACAGTACTGCTTTTACTGCGTCGACTCTTCTTGAATGTCTTTTCTGCCAAGGATAGTTAACAACGGGAATTAGAAGTAATTCGGCCATTGTCTATCAATGGTACCGTCCCGGCGTTTGCCTGGAATTGAGACTGGGAAACCGTGGAAAACCATTCCCAGGATGGCCGAGGAGGGATTCGAACCCATGCTCTTCTGAATGCAACGCACTATTAATTCACTGATGGTGAATTCGAAAATGAAACCAGCTCACCATGAGAAGAAACATTGACTGATGGAGAGGCAACAATGCAGCTGGACAAACTGATGGTCTATTTAGAATCCTAAACTGAAACCACACCAGCAGAACTATTGTTAGTAAAACATCTTTGTGATTGTGCTGCGCGCAACCGCTCTGCAAATGTAAAACAGAAAAAAACTCTCACATTATTTTAGTCCATAAAGCGATCATGAGTGTACGAAAAGTGTTCTGATATTTTTTGTACAATTGAGAAAGGTGCCTTCCTTTTATGCTTACAAGTTGCACTCAGTTCATCATTCCAACCACATGTTAGCTTTTTCCCATCTTTACACACAGTTCCTCCTAGGCATTCCCTTGCTGTTTCTTCAACAGTATTCCTGAATGACATCCATTATCTTGGTAGGTGTGCTAGGTACCAACTGATGAACCCAGCCTAGCACATGAGGGCGAAACGCTGGCAACCAGGAATGAATTAGCTCGAAAATTTATAATGTCCAATAATGGACCATTTATATTGGTATTATAAATTTACTCATTCGGAACAAACATGTCAGATTCCCTATGGGAATCAACATCTATATCATCTGATGGCCAAGCAGGCATCAATTTTTGATGAGACAAAGTCTCTCATAGTTCATTGGCACTGCCGGTGGCTACAATTAGCCTACGCAGTGGCCTCCACGGTATGCACTAGCCAGCGTCTTGGTAGGTGTGCTAGGTACCAACGGATGAGCCCAGCCTAGCACATGAGGGCAAAACGCTGGCAACCAGGAATGAGTTAGCTGGAAAATTTATAATGTCCAATAATGGACCATTTATATTGGTATTAACTAACATCAAACCGATAAACTGTTTCATTTCGATCATTGACACAGGTTTCCAAGTTTGATAGATTGAATATTCAGTGAATGGACGCGGTGCGCTACTGGTAACCTGCTGTGCATACAAGTTAGTCTGCTCACAAACATACGCAAAAAAACTGTCACTGATAAATATATTTACAACAGACATATCTTCAGCGTTTGGAACCTCTACATTTAGGTCTACATTTCCTAAAAATTCGGGTAACGGGGGAGAATAGCTCAGAGAGGTGTCATATAGAGGAACACTGCCTGGTATTTCAATATTATCGCGCACTGTTGTTTCATCCTCCAAGCAAGGACTGATGCAGACAGGGAATTTTATGTAGTTGAAAGAGAGTTGTTACTTGAAATTGAAAGAAACAGACCGAAACAAATAATTCAATGAATTCAAGAAGTCATATGGGAAGATTTTGGTAATATTCTGTAAACACTAGTTCAAACATCCAGGAAACCTTTGTAGACAGTAAGAAAGAATCTTAGAAAGGGAAGGAAAAGGGAATGGAATAGTATTTTTTAGTACATCAGGTCGAAAATCAACGTAGCATAAAAAAGAAATATTTCTGGTTATGAATTGAACAACCAAGCTTTGGAAGGAGGACAGTCATGTTGGCAAAATTGCGCTTGAGGGAGTGGAAAGGATGGTATATAAAGTCGTTTTCTTAAAGTAGCAGGAATAGATAAAAATAGACCTGGAATGGTGAAATAGAGCGGAAAGGCAGGAATAAAATAGCTTCATAGATTAATAACATTAGCATGGGTGTTAGTAAGGCACCTTCTGATTGGAAGAAAGCAGTACTTGCATCTATCTATAAACAACGAAAACTGAGCGAGTTTGCCTGCGGATAGGTGCACAGAGCTGTGAATCTTGCATTCAGAGAATAGTTGGTTCGAACCCCACTGTCGGCAGCCCTATAGATGGTTTTCCGCAGTTTCCCCATTTTCACACCAGGCAAATGCTGGAGCTGTACCTTAAGTAAGGCCACGGCTGCTTCCTTCCAACTCGTAACCCTTTCCTATCTTATCGTTGCCGTAAGACCTATCTGTGTCGGTGCAACATAAAGTCAATTAAACAAGGAAACAGGAAGAATTGCAACAACTATCGAAGTATTTTATTCATCAGCAAGCTTAAATGCTGTAACAACTTGCTGGGTAGACTAGCTGGTACTTCATGAGGTGCAGATGCGTGTACACTACGAACAACTGCTCCAGCAGTAATATATTCACCATCTAAATATTGCTCCTCTGCATGGCTCAATAGCTTCCACATTAGTCTGGTTGATGTCCAACTGTACCACACAATAAGAATTATATCTGATACATTGTGCTTCACCCATTATTCATTGGTTACCATTACTAAGCAACATTCAGCCTCACAACAGACGGCGGAGCACCCTTGTTGGACTGTGGACCAGGATACTGAAGAAGTTACCTCCAAAGGGATGAGAATACTGATGAAAACGCCGTAAAGAGACTGAAATCACGGCAACTTGCCAGAAACACGGCAGAGGAATCAGTTTATTCACATTTTGAACCTGATGAAACCTGGAAACATGAATGATCTCAAATACACTCTCACGGTATTGTCAACATCAGGGATCCAACTACCAAGTTGCCTGGGTTCGTAAAGTCCTCGACTGAGTGATCTACTTGAAATATCGGAGACCGTTAAAGGATGATATCCGATATTAGGAAAGCTCGCCAGTAAAGTGGCAACAATTCCTGTATCACCCTCGTCATGTGAGCGAGGGTTGAGCACAAGCTTGCCGTGAAGAACTTGAGTGATCTCATGATGATATCTTTGAATGGACCATCTATAAAGGAATTTTCAACAAAATGTATTGATTGTTGGTATTTTGGTGGGAAATCAAACTGGCACATGTAGTGTCATTTTAAAAGAGCTGACTTTGAAGATTACTGGTGACTATTTGCATTAGTATATCTTAAAATAGAAATTGTTTCAATTCCATTCTTATGATTGATAGACTAGACTACTTAAGGACACATTTAAAAACAATACGTAGCTTTATCCTAGTCTAATCTGTGGCTGTCATATTCTTTATTTACGAAAGATGTGCTGTCTCGTGATAAAAAGGGGCTGGCTACTGAATTATTTCTATTTTTTTTCTCCCTGTGTATATTGTTTTTTTGTGTGTCAAGGACATGTGCATAGTCGGTTGTCAACTGTAGCATCATATGCTAAATGTTGTTGTTTGAGTCATCAGTCCATAGACTGGTTTGATGCAGCTCTCCATGCTACCCTACCATGTGCTAACATTTTCATTCTACGCAACTGCTGCATCCTACATCTGCTCTAATCTGCTTGTCACATTCATACCTTGGTCTACCCTTACTGTTCTTACCACCTACACTTCCCTCAAAAAACAACTGCACAAGTCCTGGCTGTCTTAAGATGTGTCCTATCATTCTCTCTCTTCTTCTGGTCAATTTTAGCCAAATCGATCTCCTCTCACCAATTTGATTCAGTATCTCTTCACTAGTAATTCCATCTATCCATCTCACCTTCAGCATTCCTCTGTAACACCACATTTCAAAAGCTTCTATCCTCTTTCTTTCTGAGCTAGTTACTGCCCATATTTCACTTCCATACAAAGCCACATTCCAGGTGAAATTCTTCAAAAACATCTTCCTAATTCCTATGTCAGTGTTCGAAGTGAGCAAATTTCTTTTCTTAAGAACGATCTTCCTTGCTTGTGCTAGTCTGTATTTTATGTTCCGCTTACTTCTGCCGTCGTTAGCTACTTTTCTACGCAAGTAACAATATTCATCTACTTCCTTTAAGACTTCATTTCCTAATCTAATATTTCCTGTATAACCTGACTTCGTTCAACTGCACTCCTTTGCATTTGTTTTGGACTTATTTATTTTCATCCCATACTCCTTACCCAAGACTGCCCATACCATTCAGCAGTTTGTCCACTTCTTCTGCAGTCTCGGGTAAAATAACAGTATCATGAGTAAATCTCAGGGTTTTGATTTCATCTCCTCGGATTGTGATTCCCTTCCCAAATCCCTCTTTGATTTCCTTTACTGCCTCTTCTGCATAAATATTGAAAAGGAATGGGAGCAATCTGCAGTCATGCCTCACTCTTTTCTGGATTGCTGCTTCTTTTTCAAAGCCCTCTATTCTTATAATTGCAGACTGTTTTTTGTACAGATTGTAGATAATAATTCTTCGCTCCTGTATCTGATCCCGATCACCTGAAGAATCTCCAATAGCTTGGTCCAATCAACATTATCAAATGCCTTTTCAAGATCTATAGGCTTGTTGTCCTTAATTCAATCCTCTAAGATGAGATGTAAAGTCAGGATTGTTTCACGTGTTCCTCAGTAGGTAAGAAACCTAATAGAATGGAATGTCAGGTTGGGAATGCAAGAGCTGGAACAGGTAGACCATTTCAAGTGTTCAGGGAGTAATATCCTCCCAAGATGATCCGACTCCTTGGCTGATTGTTCAGTGTTGAGGGCTTTGGTTCAGCTGGTCTCGTATTAGATTCCCGGCCAGGTCAGGGATTTTAATCTTGTCTGATTAATTATTCTGCCTCGGGGACTGGATGTTCGTGTTTGTCCCAACACTATTCATATTCAGACAACACACTACACTACCAACCACAACAGAAACACCCAGTAGTGATTACATCCCTTGACATAGGATTGGTGTCAGGAAGGTCATCCGGCCTTTTAAAAAAAAGGGCCAAACTCCCCCTGCCCTCATGTGCAACACAGTTCGCACCCGCGATCCCACAGGTGTGGGAAAAGTTATAGAAGATTCTCCCAGGATGGTAGTATAGTAAGTGAGATTGAATAATGGTGCAGCAAATGTAATCTGTAAGGAAGAAGATAGCTCCCAGACGAAACTATCTTTACACCGGTATGTTTTCAGAGCAACTTTGCTTTACGGGAGTGAAGGCTGGGTAGACTGTATATCTTATTTATAATTTTGAAGCAACAGACATGAAAGTAGCAAGAATGATTGCTGGTAAAAAGAGGTGAGAACAATGGCCGGAGGATACTCTGAATGAGGAGATAAAGGCTAAGTTAGGAATGAACTCGATTGATCAAGCTCGGGTAAAATAACAGTATCATGAGTAAATCTCAGGGTTTTGATTTCATCTCCTCGGATTGTGATTCCCTTCCCAAGTCCCTCTTTGATTTCCTTTACTGCCTCTTCTACATAAATATTGAAAAGGAGGGGGAGCAATCTGCAGTCTTGCCTCACTCTTTTCTGGATTGCTGCTTCTTTTTCAAAGCCCTGTATTCTGCTGCAGTGAAACTGGCTACTGTGGTGAGGCGGATGGAGGAGGATAGGTTACCTAGGAGAATAATGGACTCAGTCATGGAGGGTAAAAGAAGTAGAGGGAGTCCAAGATGACAATGGATTGACTCAGTATCTAATGATTTCAAGATAAGAGGTATGCAGTATGTATATTGAGGCGGTGAATGGACCTCATGGGGATCATTGAATTTTATTTTTTTAAGAGGCCCAGAACCAGTTATGCTATAAATCTAATCTCTATACTCAATGAAATACACGAGCTAGAGTTCTTTCGTAGATTTCTACATAGCGTAGTCAATAAGGTTCCATGCTTCTGTCCTTAATGTTGGGGTTTTGAAACCTAGTTTGTTTGGTCATCATTCAAGAATGCTTGAAAATAAGAAATCTGTCTGCATGTTAGAGAAATCCATTTCATGACAAGTCTGATGTCTGCATTATTATTTGTTTATTCCACTACTAATAATAATTTTCTGGTGTGACATGAAAATTGCTTGTTTCTAATTGTTTTTCTCTTCTCTTTCAGGTCTGTTATTAAATCATTTGCAATGTTTCTTGCTGGGGTTGGGCTGGCGCAGCAGTGTACGGGAATGGAATTCATGCCAGCTGCAGTGAAAATGTGATGTTCCTGGATGATTGGATCATGTGGACTGATTCTTTTTTTAATGATCCTGCAGCAGTAGTATTGTCAAAATATTTGTAAATATGGATTTAAGTTAAGACGGTGTCCATCTACATTGAAATTTTGAATTTTTTCATCAGTTTGTAAAGAAACATGATTTTCTGTTAAATTTAATGTATAATAATCCAAATAATCAGAATTATACTGTATGTGTGTTGGCACTGATTTAATAGTAACCTGTCAGTTGAAATGTAAATTTGGTAACTGATCATTTTTTCCTCATTGCTCAGGAGACCAGTCAGTAGTGTTCAAAATATTTCTGTTCTAGTCTGTTATGAAGCATGATTGGTTTTGATAAGTGAATAAGTTTAATTATGTAACTGTCTAAATGTAGTCATGCTCCCTAACATCTGAGGGTTTTAAAGGGATGAAAACAATGATCAAATAAGTAACCACTTCATAAACCAATTTTGATAATGTGTTTTTGGAAAGGTGGATTTGGTCATACATAAATATATTTTTTGTGACTAACTGCATAATTTGTTATCCTGTCAGATAGGATTTCACAAAGTGACAGCCGTACTGTTTGGTATGATGGAAATGTATTGGTTGACTATCGGACAGTCAAATTTAAGCAGTTTATATTCATGGATGATGAACAGGTGAGTAATGAAAGGAGACCTAAGTAACAACACAAACAAAAATAGAAAGCTAGGAATGAGGATAGGAGCAGATACTAGGATAAAATGAGTGATTGGTCTGTACCACGCGAAGAAAGAGAAAGGAAGGACATGAACAAACTCCATTCTTCCTGCACTGTCATTTTTACATTAATAGGCTCTCTGCTCGATACCATTTCTACATTCATGTCTTCTTGCCTTGAAGAGTTTACCTCTGTTTACCGATTTGGGAACTTGACCATCCAGACCCATTGAGGGGGAAGCCATTCTTAACAGAGAAGATAGAAAGATAAGAAATGAAAGGAAAAATTTAAAGGAACCCACTAGCTTGTTTTTATTATTATTATTATTATTATTATTAACAAATACATTGCAGTTGGGAAACACGGGGCGAGTTGGCCATGCAGTTAGAGGCACGCGGCTGTGAGCTTGCATCCGGGAGATAGTGGGTTCGAATCTCACTGCCGGCAGCCCTGAAGATGGTTTTCTGTGGTTTCCCATTTTTGCACCAGGCAAATGCTGGGGCTGTGGCTGTACCTTAATTAAGGCCATGGCCGCTTCCTTCCAACTCCTAGGCCTTTCCTATCCCGTCGTCGCCATAAGACCTTTCTGTGTCAGTGCGACATAAGGCCACTAACAAAAAGAAAAATAGCAATTGGGAAATATCCCAGTGGCAATAGTCACTTACAGTAGTGTGATAATAAGGCAAAGTTAAACCATAATTACCCAACAAGAACAAAAGTACAACAAGCAATTTCATGGAAAGAAAAAATAAGAAGAAATATTACTAGTTTAACATTCTTAAGTATGTCCAGTGCTTAAAATTACAGCTTACAATATTGTAGGTTGAGCTTACTACTAGCTTAGCATTATAAGTGATAATAAAGTTAAAAACACAACTACACAACAACAACAAGCAATTCCATGGAAAGAAAATATTACAAGAAATACTACTAGTTTAACATTCTAAATCCGGCATCATCATAATAAAATTTCATACACTATTGAAGTATTTCCAGTGCTTAACACCGGATTACTACTAGCTTAACATTACAATGACAATAAAGTAAAGTTAAAAACATAATTACCCAACAACAAAAATTACTACTTATACGACTACCACAGCAACATGAGTACAACAAACAATTCCCTGGAAAGAGAATACTACAAGAAGTACTGCTAGTTTAACATTCTTAATCAAGCAGAAAATCACAAATTCAGTATCCACAATTTGCAACTTTTACTTTTCATTTTATACTAGCACTTCATGATCTTCTTAAATGACTTGTTACTGGGAGGGAATGTATCAAAGACTGCTGCAGGTGATTTATTCCAATCCCTTATGGTCCTGTTTAGGAAGGAAAATTTGCCCACATCTGTATGCTGGTTTGTGGCCCTAATTTTATGCTTGTGATTTCTCGATAAGTATGATGGAGGTTCCAACCTATTCCTAATACTACTCCAGGCAGCCCTTCCCATATAGCTCTTATAAAGGCCACACAGGCGAGCTCTAGTTCTTCTAAATTCAAGATTTTCCCAATTGTATTCCTCCTATTCCCAGTTATGAAACGCATTGCTCTTCTTTGAACTTTTTCTGGAGAATTTATTAAACCTACCCTGCATGGATCCCAGCACGCAGATCCATATTCGAGAATCTGTCTTACCAAACATTTATGAGCTTTACTTTTGGCACCAAAATTGGCTTCCTTGAGATTTCGCATAATAAAATGTAATGATCTCCAGGATTTCTTAACTACATTTTCCACTTGCTCTGACCAGTTTGTCTTTTCTAATAGTAACACCTAAGTACTTACAATTATCAACTTCAACAACACTTTCCCCTCCAAGTTTGTGATCCTTCTTTCCTGTCACTTGTTTTTTAGTGAAACACAATTGCTTTTTCTGCTGTAGATTTTAATTTGATTTTCACGCATCCATTTTCTATCTTATCATATCCTGTTGAAGCAATAGTTCATCCTCCTCTGTCTTTATTTCCTGGTACATGATGCAATCATCAGCAAAAGAGGTGCACTTCTGATTTTATAGAATAAGGCATATCATGAAAAGTATGAAATAATGCTACCCTGAGCCGCACCAGATGTCATTTATTAGAGAAGATAGCGTTGTTTCACAAATGCGCGCCCTCTGAGTACTTCCATTTAGGAGTTCTCATATCCATTTCACAAGTCTGATGTCAATGTCCGTACATGCTAACTTGTTAAGGAGGATGTCATATGGCACAAGATCGAATGCCTTAGCAAAATCAATTGCTACTGCATCAATCCTTGACCCATTATCGAGTTTATCCAATATATCTTGACGTACGGAACAGAGCTGGCTTTCACAGGAGAAGCCTTCCTTAAACCATGCTGCCCCTTCAATATCCTTCCAGAAGAGTCCCATTTTAGCCTCAAATAATCTTCTATTAATTGGTCCATTTGTTTGCATACGATTGATGTCAAATTTGCTCATTTGTGGTCAAGGTCCGATCGGTCGCGACAGTCAAACGCCCGCGAATATATGATGAACCGCTGCGCAGATGTGTTGCGCAACGTCTCTGAAATGACCGTTATGCGCCTCACCTCAGTCCCTTCAGTAGTGAACGTTCAGCGTGCTCGTAAACATGGCTACAACGATCGCTTCGCCCGCCGAGTGTGAAGTGCACGGTGTTATTCGATTACAGGCTGAAGATGCCCAAAATAATGGGTGAAACATGTACCTGACCAAATAAGTCTACATAAAATAATATAGATAATAACCACATTAAACGTGGAAAGTATTGAATAGGTGGTTTTTTATTAAATTATCCTTGATATCTATGCCTGACTTATTCTTAGTCGAGTTCACTAGATCATAAATGTCCCCCATTATGTATTCAGTCCGTTACCTTTTTAAATCATTAGTTCCTATGTGGAGAATTACTATTTCCTCATTCCCGCCGCATTCGTCCTCTATTTTCCTGTTCAACTGTTCCGCTCAAATTCCCGGCAAGCACATCACTTTCACTGACTTATTTTCCTGTCCTATAGGCTCCGTGCGTATAGCACTGTGCTGCTGCGGGTGGATACTACGAGAACTACTTAGAGGTATCTTCATCAATAGCTCAACATAAAAAAGCTGGAATATGTGTGACGTTTACATGCATTTATTCAATTATTTAAGGTGTTGTCTTAAGATGATTATTTTATGTCGCAATGTTCCGACAGAATGATGTGCTTGTGTGGGCTGCGTTAATACTGTAATTCAGAGCTTTCTTCACGTCCTCACGAAATGGATTTGAAAAGACGGTGGATCGTAGCAGTAGTGATGGGCAGTCTGAGACTGCAGCGTGTCGCAAGCCTACAGTTAGTCGAAGCTGAATGTTGTTTGTTCCGAATGTTTGAATAGCCAAACTCGGGCCTTCTCATTTTCGTAAATACGTGTCAACAAGCGACTAGGGCGTTCATTTCTACCGAGGTCTATTTTGACGCAGTATAACATAATTATAAAGGATACGCATTCGGGCATTGTATGCACTGGTAGGTACACGAATGAGTGGTTTAAGTACGGAACCTGGCGGCTACTGTAGGTACACGTAACTGGATACTAGAGGCGTGCATTATTCAAACTCGAGACGAGGCAAGATGCGCCTTGCTGCATATGCAACCACCATTACGCATGAGTGAAATGTGCAATCTAAATTGCTTCAGTTTGCTTCAATTCTTCCGACAGGCAGGTGTACATCGTTATCACACCCTGCATTCATTAACATATAACCACTGCTTTTGTTTATCGATATTTTGGTGACGAAGGAAACATACTTACAATGCTATGGAGTATTCGCGTCATAATTAGGTAGGTACTTCGAAATATGACTGTGCAATGTGAACTGTGTCTAATTGTACGCGACAACTCGAAGACGATGTCCGAAACGCAACGTGTCGTGGATGTCGGTTATTTTTAAGTGATGTCACATAGCACAGCCCACTCTGTTGCTTATTCAAAAGAAGTAAAATGCATCGGCAGAAATACTTCTGGGATGATCCGGCACTTAAAAACGCATAATATCAATGAAGAGGAATCGTCGCAGAACACCTCCAGCCCGGTCTGAATCACAAGAAACTACCCTGCCGACAACGATTGTGAGGCATCCAGGTAGGTTTGCATCCTAATAAAAATTATTAACAAATTATACGGGTTATTCAGCTAAGAAGTTCAGCTGACATAACTCGTGAACAGTTTAAGATACTGGTATTCTGTATTCACTTTTGTTAATGGTAAGGATCTCATAGTTCAACATGCAGTGCTATCCTAGGCTTTTGACAAAATTTATCGTCACACACGTGTCCATGTAAGAACTGCTGATGATAACTATCAAGCTTACACTCGTAGTTACTGGGACGTCGCACAGCTCACAGCACACGAGAATCGGTCTTGGGAGCATTGCCCATCACCCCTGCTGAAAGAACTGGGGCAAAGTCGGGCATTTTAGATTACACGTTCCACTCATGTGTAATGGGGGTTGCGTATGTAGCAAAGCACATCTTCCCCGTATCGGGTTCGAATAATGCACGCCTCTAATATCCAAGTAGGTGTACATCCTATCTACAGTTATTCACAAATTATGCATTGTTATTCACCTAAGATGTCCACCCCAAATAAGTCGTGAACAGTTTAAGATACTGACATTCTGTTTCCACTTTAGTTAATGATATTAAGGGGTTCATAGTTGAACAAGCAGTACTTTTCCAGGCTTTTCATAAGAGAGCGATATTTCACGCAATAACTGCCAATGATATATTATCAAGTTTACAGTCTTAGTTACTGGTACGTCCCACAGCTTGCGCTACAGGAGGATCGGTCTCGAGATCTGGGACGTCAGTCTCGAGCGAGAGCGTTGCCCATCACTACGTAGCAGTAAATCTCAAGAAGTGATTCAGGATTTGTGCATTTATTTAATATAAAACACTTTACAAAATGTAAAAGTTAACAATTACAAACAAATTATTGTAGCAATGTTAAATTTCACATTTTTTTGAAGCACACACATCATAACAGATAGGCCTACAATGTATTCTATTGACGTAGTCTTAATTATAGCCATAATAATAATAAGAAGAAGACTGAAGAAGTTGGATGTCAACACCAACTTCTACAAGACCCTGCAGAAGGCGGTGGTTGTTGAGGTTTGAATGTACAAGCGACACCAACCGGACAGACTAGTAACTAAGTGGAGTTTTACGCTTGTAGATTCCCTTTTGTTTTGTATGTAGTAGTAAATAAAGTGTTGTAAGAAAGATGTAGTTATAATTTGCACGTTACAACTCAACATATTGGTGCCGAAAACTCGCTCACGGTTCAAATTATGTATCACGGCATCATGAGACGACGTTCTTTGAACATTCTTAGACCAAGATACGAAGTGGAAGGTGAAGTGTAGTGCAGATTATATTAAATAAGACACAGGACTTCACAACACGAGACGCCAGCCGGTAATATCCGATACACACTTGATGAGTACAATATTTATTCATTCTGTGAAATATATCAAGATTCGTTTGCTTAACAGAGCATGCTAGCAAGGAATTCACAACTACTGAATGGATTGAGTCGAAATTACTGTGAGCATGCACGCATGATTTTCTCATTGTGCACGAGTAGCCATTTTGAATAGCTATAGGAACACCATCTGCCGCCTTCTAGGTATCTCCACGATTAAGTACGTGACTACTGCTGCCATCTCTGAGCACCTACTGGAGTCAGAACACTGCATAGCGCGCCATCTTTACGACTTCGTCGTACCACATCACATCAGAACTGACCCACCCCAACCCTCAGTCGCATACCTACCTGGAACAGCAATGAATTACCTCACCTACCCAATCGGCACTTTCCATTCACAATGACTGACAGTGAACAGCAGCTTAAGAAGCTTAAACAGAACAGCTCAGTGTAATAATGCTACACGCTTCTCCACATTTTTAAAAGGCTGTAATGACTCTACAGACCTCGGTGAGATTCAACACATCCATGATCGTCTTCAAGATATATTGCAACAGTTAATAGCCTTAGATGACTCTATACATGACCTGTTACAAGATGAAGATTATGAAGCAGACGCATGCACTTGTGAAGAATATATAGATACCTCAAAGCGCGCTATTCAGGAGGCTAATAGCCTTCTCGGAAAAAAGAAAGAACAAACTAGCGTGCCTTCTACACCCTGTTCGGACACTCATCCCACGAATATTCAAGGAGTAAAATTACCAACAATCAGGCTCGAACCGTTCTCCGGCCACATAGAGACTTGGTCTTCGTTCTGGGAGCAGTTCCAGTCCTCGGCCGACAAGAACCCGTCAATATCCGACATAAACAAGCACGTGTTACTGCGAGGGTATCTCGAAGGGGAGCCAAAGCGACTCGTAGATGGCATTGCAGTGCGCGCAGATACCTACGAACAAACGAAGACAATACTGGTAGCACGCAATGGAGACAAGAACAGAATAATCCAGGCCCACCTGGACTTCCTGGAGAATTTAAAACCTGCTTTCTCGGAGACTCCTGAAGAACTAAATATGACATACGTGGAATGCCACCGAAGAGTTCAAGCCCTCAAGACCCTAGGGGAAGATGTAAACCTGTATGGTCGCGTGCTGGTACCAAAAATCCTAAGAGCATTTCCAGCTGAGATCTGTAGACGTGGTTGATCCACACCAAATGCGAAAATATCCCAGAAGGTCATTTGATGACATTAATGGAATTCCTAAATGAAGAGGCAGAAGCAGCACCAAAATCTCAGAAGATACGAGGAGAATTTAGTATGCCACCTCCATCACCCTACACACCAACAGCGGCTACTCTTCAAGTTACTATGGGAGCAGAAAAATCTAAGATGAAAAGAAAGACGACAATAACCCCCTTTTGTGCCTTTTATGAAAGTAGAGGCCACTAGGCGGAAGGATGTAAAGAAACAGCTAACCTTCAGGACAGGATAGACAAGCTAAAACTTTCCAAAATATGTTTTCTCTGCCTAAATAGGGGCCACAGCATCTGCCAGTGCTACAAGAAAGGGAATGTTTCCTGCACAAAATGTAAGCAACTTCATCACGTATCAATCTGTAATGCGAACTCTCAACCCACGTCTGTCAGTAAAATAGAAGTTACCACATCAAATTTTTCCTTCCTTCAAACTGCTCGTGTTTGAATCATAGGACCGACGGGAATATCTAAACTAACAAGATGTCTGCTAGACGCCGGAAGCCAGTCCAGCTTTATAGCCAAGTCTTTGGTGGATGCTCTTCAACTACGCTTGACTGGTACCCCGAGAACTTGCAGTGACAGCCTTCGAAGCGACGTCGAGCATTACCCAGCCACGCCGACTTATCCAGTTTGACACGATTGGATTTTCAACGAAGACAACCGTAACACGGCCTTCGAAAGTCAGAATACCTATTCCTCTCACCTAAGTGTCCCTCAGGATTTCCGGAACCTGACACTCGCAGATTCGCAAATTGGCAACAAAGAACCACCTATTGAAATATTAACCGGCGTGGACCATTATTGGAAAATTGTAAAACTGGAACAACCAATGTCAATCACGCCTTCCCTCATACTGCTACCTACAGTGTTCGGCTGGGTACTAACGGGAAACCGGTCTGGAGCCTCAGCAAATAAGGTTACGACGCACCACGTCTCAGTCACTAATAGTGAGATATCTGCAGAAACCATGTGAAGATTCTGGGATCTGGAAACAATTGGCATTCGCGATACACAAGACAGGACACTGAACGATACGGATGCCGCTATCCTTCAATAATTTCATGAGACGCACCAGATCCTAGACGGAAGAAGAGTTGTCATGGGACATAGTCTTGTCTGATAACAGGTCAACAGCTGAGAAAAGATTTCAGAGCCTTGAGAAACGAATGGATCAAGATACGGACTTCCAAACTATGTACCACACGCACATGTTAGACTACATAGTGAAGGACACGTAGAAATAGCTCCGACGTATGAGACTCCCGGAAACGTCTTCTACATACCACATCACACTGTGAAGATGAAAAAGAGAGAGGGCACAACATGGGGGATCGTGTTCGATGCCTCTTCTCATGAACGAGGCCAACCAGCATTAAATGATGCCCTAGAGATGGAACCAAATCTGCTGCCTGAAATTCTAGCGACGTTGCTCCGTTTTCGAATGTGTCCAAGTGCCATTGTCTGCGATGAAAGTCAAGCCTTTCTACAGCTATCCCTAGATGAAAACGACAGAGATCTCACAAAATTTGTGGTACAGAGTCCAAACTACCACTGATGGCACGTACCAGATCACCAGAGACGTCATAACGTATCGCTTCACTCGATTACCGTTTGGACTTACCTGCAGCCCATTCCTTCTGTCTGCTACTCTACAAGAACTGGTTCCACTGCAGCAGCACTCCTGGATGGTTGTACCTTTATGGACGATTTCGCAGGGAGCGTCAATAATAATAACTTGGCCGCTGTCGTACTTCGACACATCAAACTTCCGTTGTCGAAATGGTTTACAAATTCAGAGCCACTGAAAGCCATCTGGAGAGCAGAAGGTCGAGAGGTGAAATTGGAAACACGAGTCCTTGCTGTTAATTGAAATACGGAATCTGACTACCTCTTCGCAACTCCAGACGATATGACCACCATACTACTTGACCAGCCAGCAACTAAACGCCACCTTCTGTAAGTTACTGCCAGAATTTATGACCCTCTAGGGCTATTTTCCCCCGTCCTGATCAACGGAAAGATCCTCTTCCAAGACACTTGGTGCAAAGGACTGCAATGGGATGAAATCCTCCCAACTGTCCTAAGCCAAACGTGGCAAGCTTGGACATCTAACCTGCCATATTTGTCTTCCATCTGCATTCCAAAATGGATTGGTACATCTAAATTTAACGACGATTTATCCGTGCACGTGTTTTGTGATGCTTCTGAAAGGGCATATGGTGCTGTGCTGTACATTCGGATGACTACCAAAAACACTTCCTCTGTCACGCTGGTTTGCAGTAAAAGCCGATTATCGCCCGTGAAGAAAGTCACACTTCCCAGACTGGAATTGCTTGCAGCCTTGCTTGGATCCCGTCTTCTTCACTACAATTGCCAAAAGACTGGAGTTGAGTCCTCTTGTGCCACCTTATGTAGTGACTTAACTGTCACATTAGGATGGATCCGCAACAATCCAAACTGCTGGAAGACCTTTGTCTGCAACCGCGTGACAGAGATTCAGACTCATACCGTGTCCAGTCAGTGGAGACACTGCCCCGGCATCGACATTCCTGCTGATTGCCTCTCCAGAGGAATTACAGCCCAAGATCTAGCTTCGAGGGATTCATGGTGGCAAGGACCTTCGTGGCTTGCCGAACATCCAAACTCCTGGCCCCGTGACGTCACTGTCCCAGACATGACCCTGCCAGAAGAAAAGAAGACGTCTCAAGTCCTAGTAGCCACAGCTCCAGAACCATTGCTCCTCGAGTCACGTTTCAGTTCGTACTGGAAGTTATTACAAGTTACTGCATGGGTTCTACATTTTGTTGCGTGTATGAAGAAGAAACAAAAGGGCAGCGGAAATTATTTAACTGTCAAAAACATATCAGATGCAAGGCTTTTCAGGCGTTTGCTCTATTTACCAGCGTTTCGTCTTAGGTCTGACACTAGACTCATCAGAGCGGGATGTGTCAGACCCTACCCACTGAAGCTGGGGTGTATGCAGGTGAACTTATCAGACAGACCGAGCTCGATAGCTGTAGTCGCTTAAGTGCAGCCAGTATCCAGTAATCGGGAGATAGTGGGTTCGAGCCCCACTGTCTGCAGCCCTGAAGATGGTTTTCCGTGGTTTCCCATTTTCACACCAGGCAAATGCCGGGGCTGGACCTTAATTAAGGCCACGGCCGCTACCTTCCACTTCCTAGGCATTTCCTATCCCATCGTCGCCATAAGACATATCTGTGTCGGTGCGACGTGAAGCAAATAGCAAAAAAAATAAAAAAATAACTTATCAGAAGCCCTTATAAGAGGCACAGTCTGATAACTGCATACGGGAGATAAATCTCCACAATGGAATTATTGTCCGCCTAGCAATTTTGAATGGAAAATTCTTAATTCCCATGGAGGGAATTAGATATTTTTCACCAATAGAGCATGTCAAAAATGTCAAAAACATATCAGATTTAAGGCTTTTCAGGTGTTTGCTCTATTTACCAGCATTTCGTCTTAGGTCTGACAATTATTTAACTACCGAAGATATCGAAAATGCCAGAGTGTATTAGATACGTCAGGTTCAAGAGGAATGCTTCACTGCTGAACTGGCAGCCTTGAAGAAAAATCATCAGTTGCCAAAATCATCCAAGATTTTGCAATTCAATCCCTTCTTACAAGATGGTATTATTCGTCTTGGTGGCCACCTACAATTTGCAGACGTGACAAATGCTGAGAAACAACCAGTGCTTTTGGATGGATCGCACACTTTCACGCACCTGCTAATTCGGCACACCCATATCAGACTCCATCACTTGGGCGTATGCATAATACTCACTGAATTTCGCAATGAATTTTGGATTCTACGAGCCCGCCAAATCATCAAAAAGGTGTTGCACGGATGCCTGCCGTGCAAAATATCCCACAAGAAAAGGTGTGAGGAGGTAGAAGCCCCATTGCCTCTAGATCGCGTCCGTCCTATTCGACCATTTACTGTGACTGGAATCGACTTCGCAGGCCCACTCTATGTCAAGTCGGAGAACACGACCAAGAAGGTTTACATCGTTCTGTTCACATGTTCCACCGTGAGAGCTATACACCTGGAACTCTCAACGGATTTAACTACCGACAGATTGTTAATGGCTTTTCAACACTTCATAGGACGATGAGGTGTCCCACATTCCACCGACAATGCCCAAACATTCCAAGCAGCGAACAGAGAACTCCAACTCTCAGACGTGCTCAGCAGTCCAAAGGCTCCTGAATATGTGGCACATCACAATGTGTCGTGGAAGTTTATAGCTCCACGGGCGGCTTGGTGGGAGAGAATGATTGGTTCCACTAAGCGCTGCCTTAGAAAGGTTCTAGATCGCTCTCAGGTCGATGAAGAGGGTCTCCGTACAGTTCTAATCAGCATCGAAGCCACCCTGAATTCACGTCCCATTGTTCAAGACGAAAGTAACTCTGATGTGTTAACACCCTCACATTTCCTCAACAGTGAGAAACTCACGACCATTCCAGTTGGACCTGAGCCAGTAAATAAGAAAGACCTTACAAGGGAATTTCGCACAAAGATGAAAATGGTTGAAGACTTTTGGAGAAGGTGGAAAAAGGAATACCTCCTTCAGCTGCGGAACTACCATGAGATCAAGTCTGCAACCGGTAAACATCCGAGACTTTGAGTAGGAGATGTTGCCCTCTTACAAGAAGACGTCCTGCCTAGCCATATGTGGAAAAGAGCCCGAGTCAACCAAGTCCTTCAGGGGAGAGACGGCCGAGTGAGGACAACCATCCTGCGTCTGTCAGATGGTTTGAGTCAGCCGACCGGTGCAACTGGTGATTCATCTCGAAATCGACCAGGGTGGGGAGGATGTTGAGGTTTGAATGTACAAGCAAACCACACCTACTGGACAGACTAGTTACTAAGTGGAGTTTTATGCTTATAGATTCTCTTTCGTTTTGTATGTAGTAGTAAATAAAGTGTTGCAAGAAATATGTAGTTATCATTTGCACATTACAACTCAACAGTGGTCATTGCCACGAGAGGAATTGTACGGAAATTTATGGGTTCAAATTCTACATAAAAATGTAGCGTAAATTAAGGTTTATTGTGCTTTGATTTCCTAAAGTCTGTACAATTGCTTGAATATCATTACCACGAAAGTGTGCAAAATGAATAATAACATACCGTACTGTACTACAGACCACAATGTGATATTTTATAGTGTTTTGTCACAACCTAACGAATTGGATTTAAAAAGGCAGTAGCCAAATATAATTACAGAAATGGGCCACCATTACACAATGTCAATAGCTCACAGAAATACCGCATTTTACATAGGTACGTAAAGTTCTGTCCTCGCCCTGAGGTGGTGCAACTCTTTTCAAGCAACCCCTAATGAACATGAGTTGCATGTACCATCATGTCAATCTTAAGTTTCTGTCTGTATCAGGAATCAAGCCTGGGCCCCCGACGAAGGAAACTAGTAGCACTGACCGTTATATTACAGAGGTGGTCGTCATCATGTTATAAATGCAGACATAATCATTTATTGGCAACGTTAAGATATTCTGGTATTTTCTCCTCCTGCAACATTTACATTTGGTTTCAAAATCTGGAATTTCAATTGGTCCAACATCAAACCTGTGCCTTTTTATCAGACAATGGTCCTCTAAGTTCTTCTCCTTGTTTTATTTCTCTTTCCCTGCTTTTGAGGTGCGAGGTCGAGACCATTCACAGGCTTGATCAGTATGCGAGGTGACATGTTCTGAGTAAACTGTGTAAATATCAGCAGAAGTATTCTTTTACCAAAGCCTCCATGGCAACATAAACCTACGCTAACGTGATAGCATACCTGTTAGAATTAGGTGAAATATCTTTTTTTCTGAAGACAGCATTGTTGAATGTGTACATGAACAATAATCTCGTTATCACCACAAATAATACATAAATTACTATGTTGCCTCTATCGTGAAATGGCAGTGTATCTAGTGAACCAATGTTTTTCTCCTACCATATTTGCAGTTATTCGCTATGTTGCTATTTCCTGAGAACAGTTTTGCTTGAAAATTTAATACATGCCCACTTTCTGGAAGTTCAGAATACTTTCGCCGATTGTTGTTGCATAAAACACTCTGAAGTCCCACTGTTATTATTTAGTCGGCCATGGAAGCACGCTGTCAGATGTCCAATAGCCACGTGCATACTAGCCACCACTACTTCTTACCCTGGATGCCAACACTGTAAAGGGCTACATTTTCATCCATTCAATCAGTGCATCATAGCGGTTGTACTGACCGATCAGATGTGGACGTAGGACTGAGATTTTCTTCCTATCAGATTGACTACAGTATATCTACTGACATTGTATATGGACAATATATGATATAATACCACTGTCCCAACTGAGTTATCCGAACATCATGCGATACCTACCTGTTCTGTACTTTTAGCTAACTGAAATGTTCCTCTTTTTCTTCTAATTATTATTATTATCATCATTAAGCAGACCCTACACGGTCAGTAATACTAATCAGTAATACTGAGTCAATAATACTGACAGTACGCATCAATATTGTAGCGACCTTACACGATCATTATTACTGTCAATATTTTGATCAGTACCAGTGCACTGGCTTACCATTGCAGCATTCTCACTTTACAAATAAGGTCAATAACCGTCACTACGGAATAAGATTTATAACATGCAATTGCGGTATTCTATCCGAATGGATCATAAAAGACGGGCATTTTTGTAGCTATCATATTAGTACTGCATGAAACGCAGTTTTAAACGTAAACGATGGGTTAAAGATTGGCTTAGGAAAAGAGAAGAGTATTCTCATATGAAGTGTTGAGGGAAACACAATATACCGAAGCAGAAGATTATCAGAACTATCTCCGAATGCGTGAGGGTACTTTTGCGAAATTACTACGAATGGTAGAGTCTTTTGTAATAAGGCAAAATACAAACATGCAGTGCTGTTTATCGGTGGCAGAGGGATTAGCGGTGACAGTGAGGTATCTTACAACTGGTATAAATTTTGAAGATTTAAAGTTTTTCACTATAATGTCACCAGTTTCCATCAGTACAGCAGTTGTGGAAACATGTAAAGTATTATGTTACGTTTATTCTGGCAGCGTTTCATATAGCTCGATAAACTTTTGCAATAGGCCTACTTGACGGTTCCACAAGCATTTCTACTTAGCCTTGGTGAGAAATGCATTTGTCGTCCACCGCTGCTCCATTGATACTGACAGAATTAATGACAAGATCACTCACACGGTCAGTATGACTGTCAGTATCCCCACCACTCTACAGTACTGACGCTCGCAGATCAGGAAATCCGGATCTGCTTTAGTACTGGCCTTCATTTCATCATTCCAGTCCACACGTGATCAGTATTACTGTCAATATTTTTCGGTACTGACAGTTTTATTGACCGTGTAGGGTCTGCTTTAGGTGTATCTGTCAAAGAGGACAGTCCTTAGGGACTCTTTTTTTTTCAAATAGTCCTGATGCAGCCATACCCGCCAGAATGAAGGTGTTTAATAAGTTTGAAACCAGTGAACAAATTAAAAAAATAAAACATGTAGGGAAAGTTCTGTTCAGCAGCATATAGCTTGTCTATCGCAGGTACTGCTGCTGCCTTACCAAATTACTTTCATACTGTGTATTTGCTAAAAGGTTCTTTCCTTGCTAAACTAAAAAAGACACTAAGTAACAATCCACTGAGTTCAAGCATCAAACCTTAAAGCCGAATCTGACTGGCTTCCTCCTGATAAACTGTTTACAGCCATCATGTTTACAGTATCATGCATTCATCATAACCCAAATTTTTTGCTGCTCTTAAGTCATTTTTGTTCTGAGATGTTGATCAGAGGTTTTAATTTTTACATTTCATCATAGTCATTCATACTTTTGTCTCAATGAATGAACCACATTATCTGAAGGAAGCAATCTCGACGCATGGCATTATTAATTTCAATGGTGAATGGCCTCCGGAGAGGCCTGGTCTAGGTCTTTTTCTAGTAGGTATCCTACAGGCAACCTGCATGTCTGTGAGGATGGGGCCTTACCTAAGATTATTCCCAATGATGTAGGCAGCACACACACACATCCATACCTGGAGCCAAACGAATTAACTAAGGTTAAAATTTTTGACCCGACCGGGAATCAAACCTGGGACCTCCTGGATCAGAGGCTAAGTATTTAGCCATGGAGCTGGACATTGCATTCCTAACAGTCTCATTATGAACATCAGCTGCTTCTTCCTTTGCCACTTAGAAGTAAAATACGAAGGTCGATCGAATATAAACAGGATTTTTGTACCTGAACAGCAACAGTTTTAGGACTGGCCCCGCGCTTCTGCTATGCTTAGGCGGGACCGTTAGAAATGGGGAGAGCATGCTATTAGATATTTCCCTCAATTTCGTCAGTAACCCTCACTATATTGGAGCAACAGATGCACCCCTCCACTGCGCAATGCATAATTATAAAATTTCTAGCTCCTGAAGGAGTTACAGCAACGGAAATTTGCCAGAGATTGACTGCACAGTTCAGCGATCAAACACTGTCAAGGACGCATTTGTTTGCCTGGCATAAAAAGTTGAAGGAAGGATGAGAACTTGTGGAAAATTAGCAATACGGTCGCCGTCCTCAGACCAGCATTACAGATGAAAACATTTGTGCGGTTAAAGACATTGACGACGATCACCGTGCATGAGCAACGCACAATCGATGCTGCTTGCTATTCGAGCTGTTGAACATGGCAAGGATTGCATATTGCCACAAAAGGTGAGACCAACTGATTTGACAGGTCATCCTCCTCCACGACAATGACCGCCCTATACTGCAGCTCTGTCTTCAAGCTACAGGAAATGCACTGGACTGCACTTGATCATCCTCCTTACAGCCTGGACTTATTGCTCTGCGTTTTGCATTTGTTCAGACTGCTTAAAGAAGCTCTAGGTAGGCAACCATTTGAAGATGACCAGAGTGTGGAAGATTTCATGCGCAACTGGCTGGTGACACGACCCTGTTCATTTTAGGATGAGGGCAACAAAAAGCTGCCCATACGCTGGGAAAAATGCATTTCCAAAGCAGGAAACTATGAGGAATAATAAATTTTAATTGCCTTGTGTTCTTCAATAAATGAACTTAAATAAAAAATAAAATCGCATTTCTATTTGATCCTCCTCGTATATCTTTATTTCTTTGGAATTTACTTGAGGATCTGCTTCATTCTTAAACAGCGTGTATTTGCTGGCTTTAGATCCCGAAAAAAATTTTATTTCCTGGCCAAAGAACACTTCAAGTATTTTAGTAGGCATGATAATTTGAAAAGAATATCAGTCTGCTCCAGGGAAGGGGTTTGTTGTATCATCAAAGTCTTTCTCCGTGCAGATAGGTAGCTAAGGATTCACACACTTCTTGGTCACCTTATCTTCTCTATCCATGGATTCTTGACTGCAGTAGGAAGTTTGCTGTTTGAGCACTATTTCTGCTTGGGCGCTGAGCTGACATCCTCTGAGGTTATCTGCAAGACCCTCTTAATCTTCATCGGTGAGTACATTAGTCTCATGTGGCCTGATATGGACAGCATCAGTCTAGGCATTCTCTTCTTCTAGCAAATGCAGAACCTCTTCAAATGGAAGTCCACCCTAATACAATACTCACAATTATTAGCCTCAATATTGTGCATAGACAGATGTGCAAGTGAATTTTGAAACAAATTATACAATTATACAATTGTGAACCTCCACTGTCTCTTATTTCACAACATTATCCTTCAGATTGTCCAATTCAGGTCCAATTTGATGCATTTTATTCAAATAGGTTTTTCAGGAAATTGTTTTTTGATAAAAATTGTTCTCTTCCGGGGTAACTTCGGCCATACCAAGAACGTACAGGAAAACATTATGCGGCCGCGGATATTGTAATTACAATCCTGTTTACTTCAAGAATGCTTTAGAAGAGATTAATAAAGGCACAATAACAATAACCGGGGAAGTTTATCCCGACAGGGAGGGAAAAGAGTTTCCATTTTCAATGATAAATAGACAGATATCAGTTGACATGGACGATACACATTTAAGAACTTGATTGACGGCCCAGATATTTTCTAATTTAGAACACAGTGTGTTATGAGGACAGTCTAAAATATTGCTTCTTTTCCAACCACCTTTTCTCTCCATACAGTTGGGCTTTATGATTTCCGTACCTTTTTATTTATTATCTTTTGTACCATTACAAATATTTATGCAATGCAGCATGCAATTTGTAGTATCATACAATGCTTGTACGCTTAGGCTAAATAAAATAGTTTCTTACTTGGGGAAGAAGTGAATTTGATCACTATACATCTGTTTCACCATAAACCGTTTTAATTTGTTTGTGATTGTTGATACTGGGCGTTTTTCAGGTTTTTATAAACATTCACGGTGGCTGAAGTAACCCTACATCGAAGAAAACCTTGTTTCTTGAGTTATTTTTATGGCGGCCGGTTACCCCAAAACATGGGGTAACTCCGGCCGCTCTTTTGATAATCATTATTCATTACTGAATAACAATAGAATTATATTCATATTTAAAAATGAAGAATAAGCATGGCAGAATTTATATTATATTTTTCAGAAAATTAGAGGGAATATTTCACATTTTATTTTTTTAAATATACAAAAAATGTAGGATTGTGAAGAATAGTCTTTGAGTGGTTTGACTATAGTTTCCTTCTATTAAGCTGTGATGTGCTCAAGTAACAGTTACTCTGGAAGCAAGAAGAATTGTAGTATTAAGCAGGGGAATTTGTAGTGGGTTAAAGGGTATTACGGTACCTATGATGATGATGATGATGATGATGATGATGATGATGATGATGATGATGATGATGATGATGATGATGATGCTTTTCTTGAAAAAGGCTCAACCATGTAATCTGGACCTTTTGGCCTCTCTTTTCTCTCATGCAGATTATATGTCATACTTAGCAATGTTAACAATTTTCACAAGCATTGTAAAAAGCCCTGGAAGTACTCATAGCCAAGTGGGCAACATGGCTTGCTTCTGTTTGCTAGACAAGAAAGCCCTCGACTTTCAGCTACCCATGAACGACGAAGAGGAAGGCCGTAGAACATCTGGACACAACAGATAAGGCAACAACAATTTTTTGGCGCCACTAATTTTGAAACACAACCAGTTGCCAACAACAAAATGCAACTGCAAATACACCTACATTTCCAACAAGTCTAGTGTAAGCAGGGTGTTTCTAAATTCTCATTACAGACTTCAAGGGCTTGCAGTGGGGACCAAGACAGTTAAATTTATCATAGGAACTTGTGTCCGGAAACGTACCATTCTCCTGCTATCCATAAAAAGCCACCACAACACAAGTTTACAGCTCCCGCATTTCCGGCGCACTGTCTGACTCCTAATGCTTGTCGTCTGGGTCCAATTACCGGTGGGGCACGATGTAATGACCACCGACGTCAACACAGACATGGTACGTATGTATCATGTTCTCGTACACGGTCACCAATCCCTGGTCCTCCAACATCTGCCGCAGCCATAACCCACGCCAGTAGGTCTAGGTGAACGTGCAGGCCAAGCAATCGGGCTACTGCGACCTATCCACTATTGCACAAATCTTTGGTACAGTACGGTACGTACAGCTTACTGCTGTGTACATAGTAAATTATTACTGCTGTACTGTAGTATGAACGAAGATCACATGCACAAGAGCAGGTATAACACGTCTCCGTGTGAATCACACACTCAACTGAATGGCATGAAATATCGTCAAACCTTTATGGGGATGAGACATCACGTGGTCGTTCAATGACGTACGTACTCGAGTCAGTGATGCGTACAATGCAGGAGATTTGAACATGTGCTATGGTGGGTTTTTTACAGTTAGTGGGAAGACGGTACATTTCCGGACCCAAGTTCCTATGCTAAACTTAACCATCTTGGTCCCCAATGCAAGCCCTTGAATTCTGTAATACCGAGCTCGATAGCTGCAGTCGCTTAAGTGCGGCCAGTATCCAGTATTCGGGAGATAGTAGGTTCAAACCCCACTGTCGGCAGCCCTGAAAATGGTTTTCCGTGGTTTCCCATTTTCACACCAGGCAAATGCTGGGGCTGTACCTTAATTAAGGCCACGGCCGCGTCTTTCCCACTCCTAGCCCTTCCCTGTCCCATCGTCGCCATAAGACCTATCTGTGTCGGTGCGACGTAAAGCAACTAGCAAAAAAAAAAAAAAAAAAAAGAAGTCTGTAATGGGAATATAGAAACACCCTGTATATATCTTAGGTGCCATCAAGTCAATGACGACTGGGAGACTGTATAGATGGAGTGTTCCCAGATATTTCTGTTTTCCACGAATCCTTTCAAGTCTTCCAGTGACATATTCATTGTACCTGCACTGAATTTTACTGATCTCAGCGCTGGCCAGAGAAATTATAGAAACCTGCTTCCGTGAGGATGTTCCTTCTGAGATGTATACATACTGACTACAATTTGACAGAAAATAATTTATCCACGTTTTTACATCGGATGAAAAGGTTGATTCTAATTTCACCAGAAGTGTGTCTTTATCCGTGCAGTTGAAGGCTTTAGTCAGTAATCAAATTGTTAGCTGACCATTATCCATAGCACATTCATCATCATCATCATCATCATCATCATCATCATCATCACTGGCATGACAGCCCTTTGTGGGCCTTGGCCTTCTGAAGAAGTTTTCCCCATTCTTTCCTGTTAAGTGCAGAGCTCCTCAAATTCTTGACTCCAATTATCTTTTCATCCTCTCTCACCCCTTCTTTCCACCTTAACTTTGGTCTGCCAGCTTTCCTGGTTCCTTCTGGTACTGGATTAAATATCTTCTTAATCATTATGTCATTAACACGCAACACATATCCTGCCCACTCCAACCTTCTGATCTTTATACAGTTAACAATGTTTGGTTCGTTATATAAATTATACAATACATGATTATATCTTCTTCTCCAGACACCATTTTCTTCCACTGGCCCAAAAATTTGCCTCAAAATCCTTCTTTCAAATATACCGAGCTGTCTTTCATCAGATTTTGAGAGTGTCCAGGTCTCAGCACCATATGTTAATACAGGCTTTACTAAAACTTTATACATCAGGACTTTAGTTTTCCTAAACAGCAACTTAGACTTCAGATGTTTTCTGAGGCCATGATAGCACTTGTTAGCAGACAGTATACATTTTTGAATTTCAGAACTAACATTGTTCTTGGAATTAACTTCTGATCCAAGGTAGGTAAAGCTATGCACAACATCAAACTTATACGAGCCAATTTCTATTAATGTAGACCCAGGTAGTCTTTCTTGGTTACGGGCATATACTTAGTTTTCCCTTCATTAATCTGTAAATTCATCTTTCTTGCTGCTTTTTCGAGGCTTGTGAAAGCTTCTTTCGATAGTCTTGGTGTTCTTGCGATTAAATCAATATCATCGGCATATGCCAAAATTTGAACTGATTTATATAAGATGGTTCCCCTTGTGTTGATACTAGCATCTCTAACAACTTTCTCCAGAGCTATATTGAACAAAGGGCATGATAATGAATCTCCTTGCCTAACTCCGTTCTTGGTCGTTACAGCACTTGAAAAAATATTCTGGATCTTAATTTGATTCCGAGTATTTTCCGTGGTAGCTTTCACAAGGGCGATAAATTTCTTAGGGATCTCAAACTCCTCCATTGCTACATAGAGGTTACTTCTATCAATGCTGTCATAGGCTGATCTGAAGTCTTGTCTTGTCTTGTCTTGTCTTGTCTTGTCTTGTCTTGTCTTGTCTTGTCTACATTATTTAATGGGCTTCGCTTGAGAGCGGTATACCCAGCCACGGAACCGAACAAAGAAACCAAAGTATGGAGGAGGTGGACAAAGAAAGTCAAAAGTGTAAAAAAGGTGGGAAATTAAGGAATAAAACAACACGACTACACAGGAAAAACACAAGGACACAAGGGGACTAATCTTCACGCCAAAGCGACCGATACTTGGTGGCGACTTTCTACTAATCACAAACAGACCGGGTCAACACCGAGGGGAGAAAGAAAGGTATCGAAACTACTAGACCGGGTGGGAGAGAGAAAAGAAATGGATAAGGTAACTACGTTAGATATCGAGAATCGAACACGTCTATATTGTGGTACCGCGAAATTGGGAATGAATATTATATGAGGTAGATAGACAACTATTATCAGAGGGAATACGTGTTATTTGGTTACATTACTACCGGCATTCCTGGTAGACCTATGCTGTGAAGCAATAGAAGATTTGAGGTTGCGTAAAAGAGCCACAACTTCCTCCTGTAGAGTAAGAAGCCTTTTTGACCATGTGGCATCGTGCTCAGCTGCCTTAGCATACGCCCCAAGTTTATCGGAAATAGCTGGAATTAATTTCGAAACCGGGTTCAAAGCCCGGGATGTTTCTGGCTTTACGGTCGCAGGCGACACAGCCTGCTGGGAAGGAACGGGAGTGCTCGTCCCAGATACAGAGGCAGTGGAAGATATGGCAGTCATAGCCGAGGGAGGTATTTTGAGGAGTTCCCGATATCCCTGGACATCATACCCTGGTGACCTATCCGGACTCGGAGTGGGGGAGGAGACAACCGCCGTAAATTTACGTTTTCTGGGCTGCTGATTCTGTAGAACCGGCGCAGATTTTTGGAGTGGAGGAAATTGTTGTAGGGTCAAAAGGGGGCTGAATCTATTGGACACTGGGGTAAAAAAGGACTCGGAGGATAAAGGAGAAACTTCCAAAGCCTGCTGTTTTTTCATAGCCTGTTGTCGTTTATGTTCTGGGCATTGTAGAGCTCCCACGGAATGCTCCCCGGAACAATTGAGACAAAGTCTGGTAGGATTCTTACATACTGTAGTTTCATGATCTTGTGCGCAATTGGCACATCGAGGGAGTTGAGCCCTACAGTTTTTTCTGGTATGACCATATCGATAGTCGGTTGAAAGACAAATGGGTCGACCTGGGTTCGAACCCGATAAATGGAGACGAAGGCAGGTAAAGTCTGGCTACGAAATGTGAGTTTAATGGTGCCAGTTGGAATATAACTGACCCAGCCATCCTGAACGGAGCGGCGGTTCATTCTCTGAGCTCCAACGATAGGGGCGGTCGATTCAGCAACCTGACAAATTTCCTCTACGGACAAATCTTTATCAACCCCTCGAATAACTCCGATCTTATAGAGTGACGCGGAAGGAATAAATGCTTTAAGCTTTTTTTCCTTTAAGATAGGATTGGTGAGAAAGTTATTAGCTTTTGTGCTTGTCTGAAACTCTATTTGAATCCTATGGCGACCTCGCCGAGCAATTTGAGTAACACCTGAAAATTTACGGTCATAAAAATGTTTTCCCAAAGCCATGGGATGTATACTACCCAATTTCTTACTTACATCAATGGCCTCCACAAATACTAGATAGGGGCCTTTATGGGTATCATCGTATGTCTGTGTTTCAGGTTTAAGAGCATACACATCAACCTTAGTAGAGGAAGCACGGTTACTATCCGATGGGGTTGGGTCATTTAACACAAGTGTATTGTCCATAGAGTACTCACGAGTATCAACTTCTACAGACTCCTCCTCCATACTCTGACCCCCACTCGACTCCGCCATGATGTGGGGAGTGAGTTAGAATTTAAGACATATAATACAAAACCTCGTACCGCTCCCAAGGAAGCTAAGTAAGACGAAACACTGAACACCCGAACCTACTCGCACCACACGGAGTAATATACTAGCACCGATAGTCACACGTCCACTCTCCAACGTGCACCACAGGCAACTGCATCTGAAGTCAATGAAGAGATGGTGTGTAGACTATCAATTCCAAATTCTTTACATTTTTCAAGTATCTGGTGAATTGTGAAGATCTGATCAATAGTAGATCTTCCTTGGTGAAATCCGCATTGATAGTCACCAACCGCATTTTCCATGTAAGGTACCAATCTGCTAAAGAGAATATTGGAAAATATTTTACAATTAATGGATAATAAGCAGATACCTCTATAGTTAGAACACATCATGATATCACCTTTCTTATGTATCGGGCAGGTGATACCTACGTTCCATTCATCACGGATTGTTTCAGCTACCCATATCTTGGCCACTAGTTTGTGAAAGTGTTTAACAAATTCTTTTCCAGCATTTTTTACAAGCTCTGATTGTATTAAATCCATTCCTGGGGCTTTGTTATTCTTTAACTTCTTAATGTGAAGCTCAACTTCCTCAACAGTAGGTATCGGTAATTCTATGTCTGGTTTTCTTGTATTTACAGGAGGTAAGGTTACTTGGTTATCACCTGGACTTTCATTCAACAGTTCGTCAAAATATTGGGTCCATCTTTCTAGTACTGCTTCCTCACTGCCCACTATTATACCATCTTTATCTTTACACAAACTTGTTCTAGGCTGGAAATCCTTACGACTTTTATTTAACTTCTGATAGAAAGCTCTCATATCATTCATCTCTTTCAACCGTTCCATTTCTTTTAATTCTTTCCTCTCATACTGTCTCTTTTTCTTCTTGTGTAATCTCTTTTCTTCTCTTCTGGAAGTTCTATATTCTTTGACTGCTTTTCGGGTGTTGTTTCTCTGTTGTATTCTCTTGTATGCTTCATTTTTTAAGGTTGTTGCTCGTGCACACTCTTCATCAAACCAATCATTGTGCCAGACTTTCTCTTCCCTTCCTAACACTTCATTTGCATTTTTTGATAATGCGTCTTTAAGATTCTTCCAGATTTCATCAATACTCTCACTATTAGGCATATCGGTCAGGGCCTCATTAAGCAAGCTAGCATATCTGAGAGCAGTTTCGGGCTCCTTCAGCCGAGCACTGTTGAACTTTCTTGCATTGGATCCATGTACCTTTCTTGCATTAGATATTCGGCTTCTAATGGCTGCTACCACAAGGTAGTGGTCAGAGTCGATATTGGCCCCCTATAACTTCTAACATCCATCAAGTTAGAGAAGTGTCTTGCATCTATTAGGAGGTGGTCAATTTGGTTAAAAGTACTTCCATCTGGAGACTTCCATGTCATTTTATGTATGTCCTTGTGATTAAAAGTTGTACTGTCAGCAGCCCTGAAGATGGTTTTCCGTGGTTTCCCATTTTCACACCAGGCAAATGCTGTGGCTGTACCTTAATTAAGGCCACGGCCGCTTCCTTCCATCTCCTAGGCCCTTCCTATCCCATCGTCGCCATAAGACCTATCTGTGTCGGTGCGACGTAAAGCCCGTAGCAAAAAAAAAAAAAGTTGTACTTCCCACTACCATATTTCTCGAGGATGCAAAATGTATAAGCCTGATTCCATTATCATTAGAAATATCATGCAAGCTATATTTTCCAATACAAGATCTGTATTCATCTTCCTTTCCTATCTTCGTATTCAAATAACCGAAGATTATTTTACAGTCTGCTCTTGGGCACTCATAAATTTCATCCAATTCATCATAAAATGAATCTTTATCTTCGTCGCTCTTCTCTTCATTTGGAGCATGTGCGCAGATAAGGCTGTAATTGAAGAACTACCCTCTAATTCTAAGTCTGCACAATCTATGCGATTTTGCCCGAAAATCCATGATAAGGTGTTTTATCTGCTTATTGACAATAAAACCAGTACCAAACATGTGATCCTTCATGTGGCAACTATAGAATACCATGTGATTTTTCCTCTGTATCACTCCTTCACCAATCCATCTCACTTCTTGAATAGCAGTAATATCTAGTTGATTCTCATCCAGCTGATCGAGCAACTTTCTGAGGTTTCCAGCTTGGTAAAGAGTTAAAACATTCCACAAACCAATTCTCAAGTCCTTTACACGTTTGCGAGGTCGTCGTAAAAAGGTTGGGCCGGCTATTTCTTCTTCAGATTTCGTAACGAGAGTTTTTTACAGATTGGGTTGTCAGCCCAACGCCATCCCCCAGCAATCCTGGAGGGCCGATGTTTTCTTTCAGGGTTGTCTCCCTTAGCTGGCGGATCCCCATTTTGAAGCGTCGGGAACTCGCTTTATCGCCCTTACATGACTTAGCCGTGTACACGCAGTGTACCCGTTGCCCAGGGGCCACGGCGTGGGCATGCATGTATCGGACTTGGTAGGAATAAATGGCATTTCCTGTGTTTTATTAGTACACTTCCACCAGCAAGAAGTGAACCCACAGGAACACATACTACCCCTTTGCCCCCCCCCCCTACCACATTCAGTATCATTAATTACTTTCACCAGAGCTGTTGTAGTACTGTAGTTAGGGCAAAATTCTGGCTGATATCTGTTGAGTAAATTGTTCTTGTCTACATACATCATGATTTGTGTATGCTCTAATTTTTGACAGAAAGGTAATTCAGGTAAAATAGGATTTTTTTAAGAGGGGGGCGGGGTTGGAAAAATAATAGCTTACTTCCACTGCAACAGAAAACTGCCAGTCATAAAGGATGTATTTATTATGTGAGTTGAGGTAGAAAGTATTTATAGTGTATTGTTCCACATTTTAAAACTAGTTCCATCACAGCCAATAGCACACGAACTGATAAGCAGGAAGGCTTGCTTCACTCAAGCGTGTGAGACATGAGAGATATTTAGTCGTATAGTATTTGGTTTCTCCTTATACATACATACATACATTATCATTATAGACTGATATGCCTTTCAGCGTTCAGTCTGCAAGCTTCTGTGAATTTATTAAACGTCGCCACAATCCTCGATTTTCAACTAGTGTTGTGGCCTCATTTAGTTCTATGCCTCTGATCTTTAAATCGTTAGAAACCGAGTCTAACCATCGTCGTCTTGGTCTACCTCTGCTTCTCTTACCCTCCATAGCAGAGTCCATTATTCTCCTAGGTAACCTATCCTCCTCCATTTGCCTCACATGACCTCACCACCGAAGCCGGTTTATGCGTACAGCTTCATCCATCGAGTTCATTCCTAAATTAGCCTTTATCTCCTCATTCCGAGTACCATCCTGCCATTGTTCCCACCTGTTTGTACCAGCAATCATTCTTGCTACTTTCATGTCTGTTACTTCTAACTTATGAATAAGATATCCTGAGTCCACCCAGCCTTCGCTCCCGTAAAGCAAAGTTGGCCTGAAAACAGACCGATGTAACGATAGTTTCGTCTGGGAGCTGACTTCCTTCTTACAGAATACTATTGATCGCAACTGCGAGCTCACTGCATTAGCTTTACGACACCTTGATTCAATCTCACTTACTATATTACCATCCTGGGAGAATACACAACCTAAATACTTGAAATTATTGACCTGTTCTAGCTTTGTATCACCAATCTGACATTCAATTCTGTTGAATTTCTTACCTACGGACATAAATTTAGTCTTCGAGAGGCTAATTTTCATACCATACTCATTGCACCTATTTTCAAGTTCCAAGATATTACACTGCAGGCTTTCGGCACAATCTGCCATTAAGACCAAGTCATCAGCATAGGCCAGACTGCTTATTACATTTCCACCTAACTGAATCCCTCCCTGCCATTTTATACTTTTCAGCAGATGATCCATGTAAACTACGAACAGCAAAGGTGAAAGATTACAGCCTTGTCTAACCCCTGTAAGTACCCTGAACCAAAAACTCATTCTACCATCAATTCTCACTGAAGCCCAATTGTCAACACAAATACCTTTGATTGATTTTAATAATCTACCTTTAATTCCATAGTCCCCCAGTATAGCGAACATCTTCTCTCTCGGTACCCTGTCGTATGCTTTCTCTAGATCTACGAAACATAAACACAACTGCCTATTCCTCTCGTAGCATTTTTCAATTACCTGGCGCATACTGAAAATCTGATCCTGACAGCCTCTCTGTGGTCTGAAACCACACTGGGTTTCATCCAACTTCCTCTCAACGACTGATCGCACCCTCCCTTCCAAGATGCCAGTGAATACCTTGCCTGGTATACTAATCAATCAGATACCTCGATAGTTGTTGCCATCCTTCCTGTTCCCTTGCTTATAGATAGGTGCAATTACTGCTTTTGTCGAATCTGAAGGTACCTTACCAACACTCCATGCTAATTTTACTACTCTGTGAAGCCATTTCATCCCTGCCTTCCCACTGTACTTCACCATTTCAGGTCTAATTTCATCTATTCCTGCTGCTTTATGACAGTGGAGTTTATTGACCATCCTTTCCACTTCCTCTAGCATAATTTCACCAACATCATTTTCCTCCTCCTCATGAGCTTGGCTGTTCGCAACACCACAAGGATAATTTCCTTTTACATTGAGAAGATGTTCAAAATATTCCCTCCACCTCTCCAGTGATTCCCTGGGATCTATTATGAGTTCACCTGAATTATTCAAAACACTGTTCATTTCCTTTTTCCCTCCCTTCCTAAGATTCTTTATTACTGTCCAGAAAGGGTTCCCTGCTGCTTGACCTAGCCTTTCCAGGTTGTTACCAAAATCTTCCCATGACTTCTTTTTGGATTCAACAACTAGTTGTTTCGCTCTGTTTCTTTCATTTACGTACAAATCCCTGCCTGCCTCGGCCCTTGTTTGGAGGCATTTCTGGTAAGCCTTCTTTTTACGTTTACAAGCTGCTCACACTTCATCATTCCACCAAGATGTTCGCCTTTTCCCATCTTTAGACACAGTTGTTCCTAGGCATTCCCTTGCTGTTTCTACTACAGCATCCCTGTATGCCACCCATTCACTTTCTATATCCTGAACCTCCTTACTGTCTACTGTTTGAAACTTCTCACTAATCATATCCATGTACTTCTGTCTAATTTCCTCGTCCTGGAGATTTTCTACCCTTATTCGTTTGCAGACAGATTTCACTTTCTCTACCCTAGGCCTAGAGATACTTAGTTCACTACAGATCAGATAGTGGTCTGTATCATCGAAAAATCCGCGGAAAACTCGTACATTCCTAACAGATTTTCTGAATTCGAAGTCTGTTAAGATATAGTCTATTATGGATCTGATACCCCTAGCCTCCCATGTGTAGAGGTGAATAGCCTTATGCTTGAAGAATGTATTCGTAACAGCTAAACCCATACTAGCACAGAAGTCCAGCAAACGCTTCCCATTCCCATTAGCTCCCGTATCTTCCCCACATTTACCAATCCCCCTTTCGTATCCTTCAGTTCTATTCTCAACTCTCGCATTGAAATCGCCCATTAGCACTATTCTATCCTTGCTGTTCACCCTGACCACGATGTCACTCAATGCTTCATAAAACTTGTCAACTTCATCCTCATCTCCACCCTCACATGGTGAATACACGGACACAATTCTAGTCCTAATTCCTGCAACTGACAAATCTACCCACATCATTCGCTCATTTACGTGCCTAACAGAAACTATGTTGCGTGCAATGGTATTCCTTATAAAGAGCCCTACCCCAGACTCTGCCCTTCCCTTTCTAATACCCGTCAAGTACACTTTATAATCTCCTATCTCTTCCTTGTTATCTCCCCTTACCCGAATATCACTTACTCCTAGCACATCCAAATGCATCCTCTTTGCTGACTCAGCCAGTTCTACCTTCTTTCTTCCATAAGCCCCATTAATATTGATAGCTCCCCATCGAATTCCATTTCATTCGCCAAGTTGTTTCCAAGGAGTCCCTCGCCTGTCAAATGGGAGTGGGACTCCATTACTCCCATAGGTCCGAGGCTTGCTTAAAGTGTTCTGAGCTTGGTAAATTCATGAAGCAGGATGCTGCCCTACTTGCACATAGTCCAAGTGAGGATCTCTCCTCTAACGGGTTATGGACCACCGGTGAATTGTATAGTCCTAGCCGCCTGACCACAAGGAGGGCCATGACTCAGAATATATCCGAGATGCCCACTCCCATTCCATAGCAACTGGTATCCCGACTCTCAGAACCACTTACTAGGCCACTCAGGCGTTGCCCATGGTTCACGAACTAGGACGTGACTACAGTAATCCACAAACATGAACCATGTTTCTCCTTATATTTAATTTTATTAAAATATTGGTTTTTACTTTGTCTCCTTTCAGAATCCATCCTGCTAAGAGTGGCACCTTAACATCTTTGCTATTAATTAGTTTGCTGCTGTCAGGAGCCTACCTAAATCTAGATCTTGCTCTGATCTCCACAGACCGAGCTCGATTGCTGCAGTCACTTAAGTGCGGCCAGTATCTAGTATGTAGGATGTTAAAAGGTTTGTTTTGTCACCTATTCAATATGTATATGTATTGAATAGGTGACAAAACAAACCTTTTAGCATCCTACATTCAGTATCTTCAATACGGATAACCGACACATTAAATTTATTAAAAATGTCAATGGCATTAATATGTCAATAACTGCTGTGATTGTATTGGAGAAACCATGAATGTCTTGGATACTAGATGAATTCAGATTTGTAACAATACTTCTGACTGTTGCAGATTTACTTCCACCCACTAAAATCATTATTCAATACATTTGAGGGAAGATCAAAGTTATGCAACCAAACTGAGAAATTATGTTTACTTGCATCCCCATCTGATGAAATGCTATTATCCTGACCACATGTGCTTTCATGTGCATTGATAAAATATCTGTTACATTGATCAGGTTCTAGAGGAATCACATCCTTGTTATTTTAAGTTTGACTAGGACTTCTTATGATAAACCATGCAGCTTTCCATTTATTGTTCGCACTTTGGATATACCTGTCATTTGCTGCAAGTTTAGTCTCGTATACACTTTTTATATAATTTCCTGTAGTTCTTTAATATCTTTTATCCTCTAAATTATTAGTTAGTTTATCTTATTATAGTAAGCTAACATAATGCTATGCATTTTACCCAAATCAGGCGTAAACCAATTTTTAACTCTATTTCTTGGTTTAGAGCTGTTGGCCTTAATACCGGTAGTTACATCTTTTTCAGGAAAAGCTGAATTAAAATATATAATTATCATGTTAATGAAATAGAGTAGAAGTATGATAGTCCGGCACATTCGGGACCGGCCCGGTGCCGAATTGCCGAAAATGCCGGACTATCGGGCGGTACCTCTTACTACGATATAGGTTAAGGCGTACAGCAAAAACAGCTGTAACACAGCGTTTTGCAGTAAAATGTTGATCAGCAGAATCATTAGTAACTGCGATTATTTCTTAAAACTCGTCTTTGTATTTTTCTGCTGAATCTTGGTTTGCTGAAAGTGTCTCACTGGTTACACCAAATCTTCGAATTCCATGCCAAAACTTAAAGTTTCTGAGCCAACCATCAGAAAAATTGCATTCACTTCCTGCAACATCTATGTCTTGTCCAAATTTCTTTACCTTTTCAATAAACATTGACCCCTTTACCGGCTTTCCTTCGGAGTGTACTGCACTGACCATTTGTACAATAAGCTATCTAATTGTTCCAGTTTTGGTTTTTATTATATTTGTCTGGTAGCCAATTTTTCAGTTGTTACTGATTGAGAGCCAAATTTCATTAGTTCATCTCTTTTGTTTTTTATGTCATAAATGGTTGACAAGCCAATATTAAACTCATTCAACAAAATATTTCTATTTTCACCTTTCTCCAGGTGTTTGATGATTTCCAGTTTCTGGTTGATGGTTAGAGTTACGTGCTTACGTTTCTCTCCTGATTCGGAACTTGAAGGAGGTTTTGGTTTCGAGAACGTTGCCACTGCTTGAATACCAAGAAAACTTCCACAGGTCACTTTGATATGTATGTTCACTACACTACTGTAATACGGATCCTAGATCACAAGAATAAATACTGTAGCGAAAAGTGCTCGCAATCAAAACAATGAACTGAACCTGTTTGTGCTGACAGCCAACAATGCCGATTGTGTCTAACAATAACAGACACGTAGTGGACACTTCCGGGTGGTTTCCAACCGGGCCGTGCATTTTTAACTGTCACAAACGAAAAAGAAAATAACAAAAAATCCATGAATGGTGCCGGACTGTTGGATACCGGACTAATGGAATTCTACTGTAAGAAAATGCAAAGTTGACGTCACTCATGGCACAAAGGCTAGTCAAGTCTGTTCTTATTAATTTGTCTTGGAATTCACTAACCCCTTTAATTGATATGGCACGTCTGATGCATTTTAATTCTTTCGATGATGCAAAGACTCTTCTCTTATAGTTAACTTTAAAGTAAACCCAAATACCATGGTCTGACAATACATCTTGTCCTAGAAACGAACATTTGTAAAATGATTTGTGTACATTGGTTACAATATTATCTAGGCATGCATTATTTCTTGTAGGTTCACCATGTGTACAATATAAGTCATGTGATCTTAACATACTGAGGAAGTTTTGAGTATTTTGTGATACCTCTAAGATATTTATATTCAAGTCACCAGCTATAGCAATCTTTTGATCATATTTACAAGTTAAATAAGAAATAAACTTCTCTAACTGTGATAAAAGTAATTTTACGTTGGTGTTAGGGGCACGATACACAGATACTGCAACAAAATCATATTCACACAGTCTAATAGCTACTGATTCACATAGGTTATTAATGCAAAAGGAAGAAATATCTATTATTTAAAATTTAAGTGATTTCTTAACGTATATTCCAGCTCCACCATGCGTTAGTGGGAAGTCTGTAGTAAAAATACTTCCTAATTCAAAATCATGAGGTATATATTGATTGGTCTCATCTCTAGTCAGCCAGTGCTCATTTACACACAAAATATCAGTAGCCCTTTTATTGAGTATTACATCCTGATTGACTGTAAGTTAATGTGAAAAACAGCTATGTTGATCATGATTATTTGTAGTTTTGTTTCTTCAGGTTCATTGATTTTAGTGAACTGATGAGAACCTAACCTAGTCTGTCTACCTTGCACATTAACACTATTCCCCAATACAGTTTTAAAAGTACCTAACCTGTCTAGACTACCATAAGCATGAATATCATTCCTCGACTCTAACACAACAGACCGATCTACTTCGGTCACTTTAATACCTTTTTCCCAACCTATTTAGGTGCAGACCATGCCAGGTAAAAAATCTTCTTCCTAAATTACTTATATCTACATATTTTACATTCTTGAAGTGCCTACATATTTTTAAAAGTTCTTCATTAACCTTGTTTACCTCCTTGTTAACACAAGACCATGCCGGAAGATCGTGTCTATGAGGAACCAAAAATACCACAACATTGGTGTGATGCACCTCCTGTAGTCTTGATCTGAGGGAAGAGATCATTCCTCTTGCATTATTCCTTCCCACGTTGTTAGTCCCTGCTAAATAAACAGCAACCCCCATAGCTCCTAAATATTTACAATATAAACCAACCCTGGAGGATAAACAGATTAAGAAATAATATAACTTTGTAATAGTTGTCAATTTTTTGTCCAGCTCTACAGCTCTTTCTTAGGGGCCTTGTACATGATGTGGACTGACATGCAGGTCAGTTGCAGATGGTTTGTAAAGATACTTGACCTGCATCGAGTGAATGTTCATCTGTTTGACAGACTTGAAAGTTACCTGCTGTAGGAAATCTTCAGGCCATTTTCCAGTAAATCAGGTAGGTCAAAAGATGTGCAGTCTTCTTGAACAGGTTGGAACCCCCATCCAACAAAGTGACATGACATGACACAACGGTTACTTGCTTGTAAATTGTTTCATGTAGATGCACACCTGCTGATCCAGTTATTGTTTGCAGTGAGTGGTGTGATCTAGTTTCCCTGCTCTATGTTTGTTATGGTGCTTTCATCTGTAGAATGGCTGGAATAAGGTGGTGGAAGACCAGACCCGCCATTTTGTTGAAAAATATCGTACTTTCTCGCGTAATTAACGCACTTATTTGACGAAAAATACAGTCCAAAACTTAGAATGCGTAAATTATTCGAGGGGTTCAGGTACGGTATTTAAAAAATTATTTGTAATTCTTTTAAATTTAAAGGATTCATCAAAATATAATACGTGTACACGCAATTGGTTCATCTCATTTGCGGTCAATCGTCATTTGGCGTAAAATTTCATCGAGATTTTTTCCGAATATTCAAATAGGGTACGTCAGGTAAGTTGGACACGTGGGTCTGAAGGTATAGACACTGGAAAATATTCTTCCCATTACGAGCTGACAGTACGACGTGAAGTTAAATATGTATGTACTAATAAAAGTAAAATTCATGTAAGTACATAATAATGACATACCGGCAAAAAAAATTATAATAATAATAATAATAATAATAATAATAATAATAATAATAATAATAATAATAATAATAATAATAATAATAATAATAATAATAATAATAACTGCCCAACACGAGAAGGGCCCGGGCGTCGAAGGAGGGACCCCTGTGATATTTCCCCAAACCGTTCGTATCCAATTTTGTACGAGTGATGTGTCCATCCACCCATTTTCTTGGATACATACGTGGATCCCTCCCTGAAATTTTACTTTAGGTTTTTGTTTTATAATAACATAAGGTGCAAGCTTTCTGCCATCACCTGTTACAGCAAGCATTGCAGTACATCTTTCTTTTTCGCTTCCGGTAGCGTGTGCGATAACACCTGATGTCCCTGTCTTATCGATTGTTTGACTTTGTGACATATGGAAACTGATTGGCGTTTGACCTGTGGTTCCTATTTTGGGGGAGCAAATATTCCCTCACTTTATGCTTCTCAATCACAAAGCGATGGAAATCAATTAAATTTTGGTTGAAATCATTCTTTGTGGCATAATGTTATTCTTCGTCGAAGAGAAGTCCATTTCTCTTAATAAAATTAATCATCAAGCCTCAGCTAACCTTAAAATCCAGGACCCTGATTCCATGTGAAGCAGCTATTTCTCGTCCTTTAAAATACGGTACAGCATTTCGTAAGAAACGGCATATCCAACGTTGCGTAACGAAATCGTATACATAAGCAGATTCTGCCCTATTTTCGGAAACTTGCCATTTTGTTGGTCCGCGGAATGCTTTGAGAGACTTGTTGGTCGCTTGAATACACTTCTGTTACTGCAATAGCGCACGTTGCATGCGGACACGGAATACTTGCGGTCACTGCTCTATTCCTGTACGTCTCGGCGTAAGTGATCACCGCGAGTTTATATGATGCAGTATTACTCAAATTCTTGCTCACTGTGGAATAACAAACAGTTTTGAAATCACATACAACTCATGTCCCATACCCGAAACACTCGTAAAATACCTTAGAGGTGAAGCTTCCACGGTATGAAGAATTATTTAGTTTAATTTCCGGGTTGAACCGTGTTGTAGTCGTCTGTATATCACGTACAGTTTGCCGACGTTTCGAATACATTGCAGTATTCTTCGTCAAGGCGACTGAAATACCCCTACTCGATCTGAGGTAATCAGTCTCCCACGCAGCAATTTACACTACTAGAGTGGCCCTGACCTTGGCTTTTTATATCCTAGCCTTTCTGGCTGACTTAAACCCTGGCTGTCTCGTGAGCATTCTGGAACCTATGTGTCAGAGCCAGGTAGTGGGGACTTGCCCGCGCTGTTATGTAATGGGGTTTCGGCCCGTGTGTTTATGTGGTCTGTATGTCTTAAACTATGAATGATAGGCATCCAAGAATTACTGATTTTATATCCTTCTTCTAAATTTATATTGTTCGGATGTTTCTTGATTTCGATAGCCTCGTGGATTTTCCTTTCCAGATTCCAAGGAATAGCTGCTAGGATCTTGGTCTTGTCAAATGATATTCCGTGCCTTGTTTCGTAGGAATGCTTGGCTACCGCTGAAATATCTATGTTTTGGTTCTTGGTGTGACGGATATGTTCTTTTAGGCGGGTGGAGATCAGACGTTTTGTTTCACCAACATAACAAGCTCCGCAGCTACATTCAATGTGATATAGGAACTTCTGGAGCCTGTAATTCTATTGTGTCTTTTACTGGTGGTAGATAACGGCGTAGCTTCCGGTGAGGTTTATAGATGGTTTTTATGTCGTATTTGTCCAGTATCTTGCCGATCCTGTCTGTAGTACGGTATTTTTAATGTATGGCAGTATCGCTGTTTTTGGGCGGGTCAGTTCTCTTTCCTGTTGTTTTTTCCTACGGCGGCCTTTTCTTTGTTTTCTTCTGATTTTTTAAGGACTCGTCGGATGTTATTGAGCGAGTAGCCATTTTTCCTGAGGAATCTCGTGAGGTGTTATTTCTCTTCCTCGAGGTGCTCTGCGTCTGATACCGCTATGGCCCTGTTCACCAGTGATGTTAGGACAGCCTGCTTTAGCCATTGGAATTGACCAATGAAGGATAAAATCACCGACCCGGCCGGGAATCGAACCTGGGACCCTCTGAACCGAAGGCCAGTACGCTGACCATTCAGCCAACGAGTCGGACAGCCAGGGCTTACGTCAGCCAGAAAGGCTAGGATATAAAAGGCCAAGGTCAGGGCCACTCTAGTAGTGTAAATTGCTGCCTGGGAGACTGATTACCTCGGATTGAGTAGGGGTATTCCAGTCGCCTTGACGAAGAATACTGCAATGTATTCGAAACGTCGGCAAACTGTACGTGATGTACAGACAACTACAACACGGTTCAGCCCAGAATTTTTTTTTTTGAAAATGGCGCCCTGTAATGACGACGTAGTGTTTTATTCTCCGAGTAAATTAACCGTAAAATGTGACGAAAAGTGCGGAAAATGTCGAAGATTAGTGAAAAATGGAATGTTGTGTGATTCATGTGATCGATGGTGGCCTTATAAGTGCGAAAATTGCCCTAGAGACGTAAAAACTAATGAAAATGTTGACTGGATTTGTGAGCAGTGTGTTCGGAATGTTGTTGTTGGGGACGGCGTTGACGAAGCTCCGAAAACAGTCGACGAGGAATATAAAAGTGCATTAGAAATTATAAACATTCTAAAAAAGGACAATGAGACTCTTAAAGTTGAAAATCAAGAATTAAAAGAAAGACTGCGATCGCTAGAATTTGGGACTGACCATTCTTCGAGTGATATACCGGTACAAGTAACAAACTCGAGCACGTGGTGTCAAGTAGTTCGTGGATGGCCGGCTAAGAAGAAATCTACAACTGAATTTCCGGAAATAAACATCGGAAATAGGTTTTCTGCCCTAAATAATTTAATTCTGGAAGAAAGTGATCGCGCGCGTGAAACCAAATCATCGCGATCCGTTGCCGTTGCCGTGCCGAGTTTAAAATTTAGGCCTAGAATTCAGATTCAAGACCCAGTTAGGCCTAAATCAGCGAAGGTGGCTGTGTTTGGTGATAGCCAAGGAAGGGGAATTGCGGGAGTGATTAACGACGAGAATATAGCAGCAACCGGAGAAATATATCCAGGAGCTTCTATCAGCAGTGTTCTGGAAAACGTAGAAGCAGCAACTAGGAACTTCGGGAGCGGCGATGCAGTGCTTATCATCGGTGGGACGAACGACGTAGCTCGCGACGACGCCAAGAATGTAAGATCACAACTTAAACATACACTAGGGAAGCTGACCCACACTAACGTTTTTGTAGTGAACGTGCCCCACAGGCATGATTTGAGTAGAGACTCGTGTGTGAACATTGAAGTGGACAAGGTCAATACAGATATTGTTAAAATTTGTAAACATTTTCGGAATACTCAGGTTATTGAATGCAGCAGTTTTGAGAGATACTGTTATACAAAACATGGTCTCCATCTTAACAATTCAGGTACCGGTAAACGAAAGATAGCAAATATTGTTCTAGATTTTATTAATCTTAAGATATGTACTGTAAAACAGGCAACTCCCTTGAGTTATAATACTGACCAGGAAAACTAGTAGAAAGAGCCAGCTGTACTTCAAGCTGGCTCAGTCAACTAGAAAAAGAAACTCAGGATAGTAAGGAATTTCAAGTTACCCAATTGCAACAGTCAAGTTTTAGGGAGGAAGGGGGTCTGAGATTGCTCTTGGTAAACTGTCAAAGTGTAGTAAATAAACAATTAAAATTCGGTACATTGATGGAATCTTATGAGACTGATGTGGTGATAGGAGTGGAATCGTGGTTGAAAGAAGGGGTGGGTAATAGAGAAGTATTTCCAGAAGGGTACACAGTCTATCGTAAAGACCGAGGAGATAAAAAGGGAGGGGGGGTGTTTATTCTGGTGAAGGAAACTTACTGTTCACATGAATGGTTTACCGATGAAAGGGATGAAATATTAGGGATAAAATTAGTTTGTGATAATATGAAGGAGGTGGGAATTATAGGAACATACAGGCCTGGAAGAGAGGAAAGAGACATGGAAATCTTTGAGAAAATAATAGATTATACTCGTAAAAACAATAATAATGATATGGTAATAATTGGGGGAGATCTAAATTTGCCTGAAGTAGAATGGAATGGAGCTGCAAGTGAAGCCCATGAACAGAAACTGGCAAATAAGTTAATTTGGAAGGGAGGATTTACACAAGTAGTACAAGAACCGACTCGTCTCAATAACTTACTAGATGTATTCTTGGTTAAACCATGGGAAATTGTTGATAAAACTGAGGTAATTGAAGGAATAGGAGACCATAAGGCTGTAATAATGGATGTAGGACTCATACCAAAAAGGCTTAATAAGAGGGTTACACAAGACAAGAAATTGTACAGAAAAACTAAAGTTGATGAATTTGGGACTTACCTTAAATCACAATTCAGTTGTTGGATAAGTGAAGGGAGTAACGTGGATACACTTTGGGCTAAATTTAAAGGAATCATTTGGGAAGGAGAGAAGAGATTTGTACCTGTTAAGAAGGGTGAAATGACCTCAGACCCTGTTTATTATACAAGGGAAATATGAAAATTAAAAAGAAAATGTAGAATAGTAAACAGGAAAATCAAAGAGGGTAGGGAGAGTAGAGAAACTAGAAAACAGCTAATGAGGGAACTGAATAGAGTGAAAAAGGAAGCAAAAGAGAATTACATGAATGGCATACTTCAAGAGGGTAATGACCACAAAGGGAAATGGAAAAAGCTGTATTCATATATCAGGAATCAAAAAGGAAAAGGAATCCAAATTCCTACAATGGTGGGAGAAGGGGGTGAACACTATTTAACAGATACTGAGAAAGCAAACCTATTTAGTAGGGAATTTAGAGATTCAGTAGATGATTGTCAAGAGTTGGAAACCGAAACTGAAGATAGAGAGGGAGAGTGACAGAGGGAAACAAGAAGCTTCTCATTCACAAATGAAGATATTTTCAGAGAAATCCAACTGCTTCAGCAAGGAAAAGCAGCAGGAAGTGATCAAATTACTGGGGAGGTATTAAAGACAATGGGGTGGTACATAGTGCCTTATTTAAAATTTCTCTTTGACTATGTCATAAATAATAGTGTAATACCAAAGGAATGGAAGGAATCTATAATTACATGGGCGCCCGCAAGGGGGGGCAAGTGCCCCCCCCCCTGGAATTCTAAAGATGTTGATGTTCAATTGTTTAATATCATACCAGATTATTTAATAAACTGAAATTACTGACAGTCATCTAGCATATGTTATAACTGGAAGTTTCTGTAAACAATTTAATGTTGCTGACGTTATATTGGTTTTTATATTCAAGAAAATTGTTAATGTGCCCCCCCCCACCTGGAAAAGATCCTGCGGGCGCCCATGCTATAATAATACCAATTTATAAAGGAAAGGGTGATAAAAGGAAACCAGAGAACTACAGACCAATCAGCCTGACCAGTATAGTTTGTAAAATACTGGAGAGTTTAATATCGAAGTACATCAGAGGGATATGTGATGATAAAAATTGGTTCATGAGGAGCCAGTATGGATTTAGAAAGAAATTTTCTTGTGAGGCACAACTGGTGGGATTTCAGCAAGACATATCAGATCAGTTGGATTCAGGAGGTCAGTTAGATTGCATAGCCATAGATCTTTCCAAAGCCTTTGATAGAGTGGAACATGGAATATTATTAAAGAAATTGGAGGGAATAGGATTGGATGTAAGGGTTACACGTTGGATAAAAACATTTCTAAATTCAAGGGTTCAGAAAGTCAAAGTAGGAAATAATGTATCTCAGGAAGAGAAAGTTTGGAAGGGAATTGCACAGGGTAGTATAATCGGTCCGTTACTTATTTTAATATACGCAAATGATTTAGGGAACAATATAACATCAAAAATAAGATTGTATGCAGATGACATAATTGTTTATAGGGAAATAAACAACATTGAGGATTGTTTAGAATTACAAAGGGACCTTGAAAGTATCCAACAATGGGTTGAAGAAAATAATATGAAGGTTAATGGAGGCAAATCAACTGTTACAACTTTTACAAACAGGAGCTTTAAAACTGAATTTGAATATACTTTGGATGAGGTAGTTATCCCAAAAGATGGCAAGTGCAAATACTTAGGTGTGAGATTTGAAAGTAATTTGCACTGGAAGGGTCATATTGATGACATTGTTGGGAAAGCATACAGATCATTACATGTCATAATGAGGCTACTTAAAGGATGCAACAAAGAATTAAAAGAAAAAAGTTACTTGAGTATGGTTCGTCCATTATTGGAATATGCAAACAGTGTTTGGGATCCTCACCAAGAATACCTAATAAAAGAAATAGATAGTGTGCAGAGGAAAGCAGCAAGATTTGTAACAGGGGATTTCAGGAGAAAGAGTAGTGTATCAGAAATGTTAAAGGAACTTGGGTGGGAAACTTTAAGTAAGAGAAGGGAGAAAACTAGACTTATAGGATTATATAGAGCCTATACAGGAGAAGAAGCATGGGGAGATATCCGTGAGAGGCTTCAGTTGGAAAATAATTATATCGGCAGGACTGACCACAAATATAAAATTAGAAGGAATTTTAGCAGAAGCGATTGGGGTAAATTTTCATTCATTGGGAAGGGTGTGAAGGAGTGGAACAGTTTACCAGGGGTAGTGTTTGATCCTTTTCCAAAATCTGTACAGATATTCAAGAAGAGAATAAACAGCAACAGAGAAAATAAATGAAGTGTTAGAGGGCATTCGACCAGTGCAGGTTATTGTAAATAAAAAAAATGTGTGTGAATAAATTAATTCCATCCCCTGGTCTAAGGAGTTTGGACAGCCAAAGTAGGGGACTGCCTGTAGGGGTGAAGTACAGTGGGGACTTCGAGGGCCCTGGGACCGCTACGGTAGCTGTGAAGGCCCTTCAGGAACTCTGAAAAGTGGTGGCAAAAGGGGCTCTGGTTAAGACGCAGCAGGTCGTTATGCTACTTAGGATCCAGAACGGGTAAAAAAAAAATAGTAAATAAATAAATGCAATGTAAATATTAATCTTATACCAGTTGTATAGTATCATTTGTAGTAATTCCACATATTGTATATCAGTTGACTATATTTGTAAGTAGTACAGGAGATATTATAAGTAGAATTTTGTAAACAATATAAATTTATTAAGGATGAGCTGTGTGTTTAATAGAAAACATTGTTAGCGTAAATTGTATAATACTGTATTATAGAAAAATTTTCTTCTCTTGTTAATTTAATATTTAATGCTTGACAATAATGTATTTTAGTGTAAAATTTGCCACCGAGGTAAACACCTCATTTGCAAATAAAGAGATTTTGATTTGATTTTGAAATTAAACTAAATAACCCGTAAAATATGTTTTGTACCAGACTGGAATAGATAGTCATTAGTCACTTCTGGGCTGATTCTCTCGCTGAAGTAGTGCAGTGCTATTTCCTACCGGCTGATAACAGCACGTTGCCCGGTATTTGGAATGCCCGGTTTCGCTTTAGGAAGGCTGCTACCCAAGTAGTTGACATCTTTATTGTGAAACTGCGTGATGGGTTTTCGAAGAAGTGGGTGCGTCAAATACGTTAATGTTCCTTTTTCTCCACTTTGAAACCAAAAATATGGGATGCGTAAATTATGCAAGGGCGGAAATTATGCGAGAAAATACGGTACATTCAACTCAAGTGTTCGTAGCATGTTATGAGTGAAGTGTACAAAAATAAGCATGCCTAAGAAGGTGCATTGAAGGAACTTGTGCAGTACATGAACACTGACAGTTTTTCTGTACCGTAACTGAAGTTTTTTATATCTGAAAAAAAGATATTCAATTAAAAACAGATTTTTCAAATATTTTATAATTTTATTTATCCTGAATTAGTTTTGGCAGACTGACAACCTTGCAGTTAAGTATAACTAAGTCAAAACTGAAAAGAAATGGCTTCCACTATAACAATGATGGTTTTTGGCATTCAAGAAGCAAAGAAGAAAATTCGGAGGCTACATGCTACCTATTTTGGTGAGGTGACCAAAATGGAAATATCCGTGAAATACTAAAATGTACGGGTGCCAAATCTGCTAGCTGCAAACAAGACTGCCTTCTTGGTACATGCTTGCATGTAGATTTCACTTGCATGTCAACATTTTACCTTGACCTTCACCAGACCTGCTTCTCAACCTGATGAGCACCTGACCAGCAAGTCAATGTCCGTTACAGTAGATATGGTCTACTGGCAACATATTCTCAGTAGTTTCTCAAACACAAATATTGGAAGGCCACTTTTATTTATTTTACAAGTCCAGGACAAGAAATTACCAACTTATTTTACTAGTTGCAATAATACAATTACAATACATTAAAGAGAATGACAGGGATAGATACAATAACAAATGCACAATTTAATGGGTTGTGAAGCCCAAAATTCAGCCATCTGGATAGTCATCAGTTCTGCGAATAGGCTATCCAGTAAGCAAGCTTCATCTAGCTCTGTGGATGTTGGTCTCAACATAAACAAAGCTCATTGGTGGTAAAATATCCCCACTTTTCAAGATTAGATTTATATGGAGACACACCAATTCGCATTAATTCAGCACCTTCCACACTATACGGTAGGTTAAAACCAGCAGGAAGGTTCCTTATGTCCCTTAAGTAAAGGTCTACTTAGCAAGCTCCATGTGGAGGCAGAATTGGTTGTGTTATCTGTATTATTTCTTGACCTCAGCGTCAGAGGTTGAGGTTCATATCCAAACAGGATGATGAGGGAAGTTTTCCTGCTGCTTCCACTTCTTTTTCTTCTGCCATTGTTAGTCTAATATTGGGGGGTTGCTGATTTGTAGCTCGGTATATTCCATGTTTTACAGCCATTTAACTGGATGAACCTGTTAAGTAAGCACAGTTTACATTCATGTGTAGTTCTTAAATCACACTGGTCCAGTGCCCAGTATCTTTTGCAGCTTTCCCACTGCTGGTGTTGTGTGATCAGAGTTGACAGAGAATAATTTCCACCAATCTTCATGAAAAGTTTAATATATTTTTAGCTGGCATTTTTTAATTGGGTTTCCAATAATGCACAGTTCAAAAAAATTAAGGGAACATGTTTTTGAACGTATACCATGCTCCACAAAACAATACCTCACACCCAGGTAGATTACCAACTAAACCTTTATTTTTTACTGTTGAAGTATACAGAAGAACATTGATGGATTTGCGTTCATTTTCAGAACACAAACGGAAATGTCCAAATAGAGGCAAAAACAACGTAATAACAGTTCTCCAGGGTGGAATTTTATCACAGTTGGAGAGCTTCAGTATGGAATATATCCTGCACAAGCATTTATCACAGCTTGTCACCTACGTGGCATGCTCCGTATAAGCCGATGGAGATCACATTGAGGTATCAGGTCCCATTCTTCAATGAGAGCCTGTTCGAGGTATTGGAGAGCCTGTCGTGGAACAGGACACCCATGAACACTTCTGTCAAACCTATCCCACACATGCTCGATGGGATTAAGGTCGGGACTCTCTGCTGGCCATTCCATCTCTTGAATGTCCAGTTCTCGCAAGACAGCTCTGGTGAAGCGCACTACACCAGCCCTGGCATTGTCGTATATAAGTACGAATTCAGGGCCAGCACCGTATGCAGCAACCAACACATGCTGTAATAGTATATGCTCGATGTACCCTTCAGCGGTAAGATTACCGCGGACAACGTCAAGATCCGTACGGCCATCAGTACTGATGCCACCCCACACCATCACAGATCCTTGCCCGAATCAGTGGACTTCCTGGACCACATTTGGCATGTACTGCTCACCACGGCATCTCCATACACGTTGACATCCATCACGCTGTGTCGGGAAATCTGTACTCGTCTGTGAACAACACAGGTCTCCATTGGCGAAGTTGCCAGTTGACATGTGTACTACAGCCAAACAGAAGGCAAGCTGCGTGATGTTGCTGCATTAAATGGGGTACTCGGACAGGACATCTGGGTCATAAGAACACTCATGATAACCTGTTCCATCAATCAATCAATCAATCAATCAATCAATCAATCAATCAATCAATCAATCAATACTGACCGAGCTCGATAGCTGCAGTCGCTTGAGTGCGGCCAGTATCCAGTATTCGGGAGATAGTAGGTTCGAACCCCGCTGTCGCCAGACCTGAAAATTGTTTTCCGTGGTTTCCCATTTTCACACCAGGCAAATGCTGGGGCTGTACCTTAATTAAGGCCACGGCCGCTTCCTTCCCACTCCTAGCCCTTCCTTGTTCCGTTGTCGCCATAAGACCTATCTGTGTCGGTGCGACGTAAAGCAACTAGCAATCAATTCTGATCTGCATTTAGGGCAGTCGCCCAGGTGGCAGATTCACTATCTGTTGTTTTCTTAGCCTTTACCTAAATGATTTCAAAGAAATTGGAAATTTATTGAACATCTCCCTTGGTAAGTTATTCCAATCCCTAACTCCCCTTCCTATAAATGAATATTTGCCCCAGTTTGTCCTCTTGAATTCCAACTTCATCTTCATATTGTGATCTTTCATACTTTTATAAACGCCACTCAAACTTATTCGTCTACTAATGTCATTCCACGCCATCTCTCCGCTGACAGCATGGAACATACAACTTAGTTGAGCAACTCTTATTTTTTCTCCCAGTTCTTCCCAGCCCAAACTTTGCAACATTTGTGTAACGCTACTCTTTTGTCGGAAATCACCCAGAACAAATCGAGCTGCTTTTCTTTGGATTTTTTCCAGTTCTTGAATCAGGTAATCCTGGTGAGGGTCCCATACACTGGAGCCATACTCTAGTTGAGGTCTTAGCAGAGACTTATAGGCCCTCTCCTTTACATCCTTACTACAACCCCTAAATACCCTCATAACCATGTGCAGAGATCTGTACCCTTTATTTACAATCCCATTTATGAGATTACCCCAATGACGATCTTTCCTTATATTAACACCTAGATACTTACAATGATTCCCAAAAGGAGCTTTCACCCCATCAATGCAGTAATTAAAACTGAGGTGACTTTTCCTATTTGTGAAACTCACAACCTGACTTTTAAGCCCGTTTATCAACATACCATTGCCTGCTGTCCATCTCACAACATTATCGAGGTCACGTTGCAGTTGCTTACAATCTTGTAACTTATTTATTACTCTATAGAGAATAACATCATCCGCAAAAAGCCTTACCTCTGATTCCACTTCTTTACTCATATCATTTATATATATGTATGTATTAGAAAACATAAAGGTCCGATAATACTGCCTTGAGGAATTCCCCTCTTAATTATTACAGAGTCAGATAAAGCTTTACCTACTCTAATTCTCTGAAATCTATTTTCTAGAAATATAGCAACCCATTCAGGCACTCTTTTGTCTAGACCAATTGCACTCATTTTTGCCAGTAGTCTTCCATGATTCACCCTATCAAATGCTCTAGACAGGTCAATCGCGATACAGTCCATTTGACCTCCTGAATCCAAGATATCTGCTATATCTTGCTGGAATCCTACAAGTTGAGCTTCAGTGGAATAACCCTTCCTAAAACCGAACTGCATTCCATCGAACCAGTTATTAATTTCACAAACATGTCTAATATAATCAGAAAGAATGCCTTCCCAAAGCTTAAATACAATGCATGTCAAACTGACTGGCCTGTAATTTTCAGCTTTATGTCTATCACCTTTTCCTTTATATACAGGGGCTACTATACCAACTCTCCATTCATTTGGTAAAGTTTCTTCACGCAAACAATAATGAAATAAGTACTTCAGATATGGTACTATATCCCAACCCATTGTCTTTAGTATATCCCCAGGAATCTTATCAATTCCCGCCACTTTTCGAGTTTTCAACTTTTGTATCTTATTGTAAATGTCATTGTTATCATATGTAAATTTTAATACTTCTTTAGCCTTAGTCTTCTCCTCTATCTGGACATTATCCTTGTGACCAACGATCTTTACAAACTGCTGACTGAATACTTCTGCGTTTTGAAGATCCTCACATACACACTCCCCTTGTTCATTAATTATTCCTGGAATGTACTTCTTGGGACCTGTTTCTGCCTTAAAATACCTATACATACCCTTCCATTTTTCACTAAAATTTGTATGACTGCCAATTATGGTTGCCATCATGTTATCCTTAGCTGCCTTCTTTGCTAGATTCAATTTTCTAGTAAGTTCCTTCAATTTCTCCTTACTTCCACAGCCATTTCTAACTCTATTTCTTTCCAGTCTGCACCTCCTTCGTAGTCTCTTTATTTCTCTATTATAGTAAGGTGGGTCTTTACCATTCCTTACCACCCTTAAAGGTACAAACCTATTTTTGCATTCCTCAACAATTGCTTTAAGTCCATCCCAGAGTCTGTTTACATTTTTATTTACCGTTTTCCACCGATCATAGTTACTTTTTAGAAACTGCCTCATGCCTGCCATCAGCCATATGGTACTGCCTAATAGTCCTACTTTTAAGACCTTCCTTTCTATCACATTTATTTTTAACTACCACAAAAACAGCTTCATGATCACTAATACCATCTATTACTTCAGTTTATCTATAGAGCTCATCTGTTTTTGTTTTTTTCAGCACCACATCCAGCATATTTTTCCCTCTGGTTGGTTCCATCACTTTCTGAATCAGCTGTCCTTCCCATAATAATTTATTTGCCATTTGTTAGTCATGCTTCATGTCGTTCGCATTTCCTTCCCAATTGCCATCTGGTAAATTCAGATCTCCCGCTACAATTACATTTCTTTCCATGTCGTTTCCTACATAGCTGATTATCTTATCAAATAATTCTGAATCTGTGTCAGTGCTACCCTTTTCCGGTCTGTACACTCCAAATATATCAAGTTGCCTATTATCTTTAGAAATGAGCCTTACACCTAGAATTTCATGTGTCTCATCTTTAACTTTTTCGTAGCTTACAAATTCTTCTTTTACCAGAATGAATACTCCCCCTCCCGCCATTCCTATTCCATCTCTACGATACACACTCCAGTTCCGTGAGAAAATTTCTGCATCCATTATATCATTTCTCAGCCATGGTTCAACTCCTATTACAATATCTGGTAAATATATATCTATTAAATTAATTCTATTCCTTTCTTTACAATACTTCTACAGTTCAACACTAACAATTTTATGTCATCCCTACTCGATTTCCAGTTCCCTGTTCCCTTACTGTCTGGTCAGACACTGTGACTCCAGTGACCCTCCTGAGGTCTTGTTGCAGTTCTCTGGCGGTTGTCGAACGACGCCGCAACTCTCAGATTATCAGATATCGGTCATCCTGTGGGGTTGTCATGCGTCCACGAACTTGTCTAACCCTCCTTGTGAACTGGCCTGTCTGAGATCCACAGCAACGCAATGGATTGTCCATCTTTCTTGGATCAAAGTGACAGCCCTTGTGACTTGAACCTCTTTAAGATGTTTCGTGGGATGTGCTGGTTTATGTACAACATGCTGAAATGCTGCAGTAGTCTGTGTACCTCACGACGACACACAGATGCATCACTATTCACTTTGTTTTGAGGGGTCACCTGACAGTTCAATGCATGGCTACGCCTACAGATGGAGAATAAATTCGATTTGTCATACACTGAGTAGCTAAGGTCTCAAGGTATGCTGTTCGACCATTGGAACCCCATCTACCAAATTAATGTTCACATACCAGATGTTACAATACATGTTACCCTAATTTTTTTTGAACTGTGTAGAATCAATTCATTAAACCTGTGTCACCCTAGCCCACTTTTTTTGTCATGCAGGATAAGAGCATTTAAACATTTAATTTCTATGATGACACTCAGAGTGTGAACAAAACGAAATTCAATGTTTCTTGGTACAGATCCAGATATGTCATTGTTTATATCATAACATCCTGTTTTTAAAGATATCTTAGTTCTGAATAAGGGCAACGCTATTGTACACCTTATGGAAAGTAGAAGTATTAAAAAAAGATACATTGTTTTATAATGGATATAATATCTCCCTCAGAACAGACATTTCAAGATTTTATTTAGTTAGCTATAAAACCTAATTTCTACTAAAGTGTTAGAAACATTATCATTCATTTCTGCAGGATGTTGTATGAAATACATGAAAAAATGTACTGTCATGAAAAGTAAATTTGACAGCTTGCTCAGGAATAATAAATCAAAAAGTTGCTCCCAAACTAATACTGAATGTAATAACATTTAATACACAAACTTCCAGGAATGACAGAAGAGACCAAACCAAATGTCTTTTTTGTAAACACCAGTAACTGGCAATTGATAATTGAGGCAATTTTTGTTGTGACTGAGAATGAAACTGTACCGGGCAGTACACCTCCACGCTGCTATTTCAAATATTGCGCCAATTGAAATTCCTCTACAGGAGAAAGCCTGAACTTTAAAAAACTATATTAACTCAACAGTTTCTCCGAAGATGGCTCTGTGTGAATTTTTATGTGTTTTTGTTTATCATTGATCAAGAAGTGTGGACATTCTCTAACAGATGTCTCTAGCAAAAACTATGATCATGCACTCTGGTGCAAAGGAATGAACCTTCTTGAAGAAATTTTGTATTCAAAAGTTGTTGTCCTTACTAAATTTTGTTCTTTTATTTTTTGGGTTGGCAATATTAATCCTTCCTTCCACCAGGTTTGAACTTAGCCAGTCCCGAATTTCTTTAATGAATTCTCAGCCAATCATGTATGTCTTCTTCGATGTGGATATGTAGCTCTAAGCTATCCAATAAAGTTGAAGGGGGGTGTCTACTCATTCTTGAAAGGTCTCGGAATTTTCCACGAGGGTATAAAAACTGCTGATTTTCTTGTCTCCGGGCCACTAGTGTAACATCTAACTCAGTGTGTGAATATGTAGCAGGGGGCGGGAAGCGCCTCGTTCTTCAGACAGCAGATCTTCATCTTTTTTTCTTGCTAGCACAGCAGTCTAACTCTTGGGGAGGGTTCAAAACCTTTAATATATAACCTATTAATCATGTAAACCCTTTTCCTGGTAAACTTCAGTTTTCTTGAACTTTAATTTGGGGATAGAGAGTGCTTTATTCTCTTGAGCTCCTCTTCATTTTGAATTTGAGGTGACTATGTTTTCATAACCGTTTTTCTCTTCCTTCTTAATGTGTTAAATTTATCTTGTATAGTAGTCACCTCCATAGATAGGGATTAGCCCCTGTGTGATCGGCCTAGCGCCACTTAGGTTTTAAAATGTGTATTTAGGAGTGCAAGTTCATGCCTCCAGTCCTCTCTGTACTTTGGGCCAGTAACTTAACCTGTTGTTTTTTTTCTTTTTCTTCATGCGAAGGCCCTGTAGGTTGGGTACAAGATACCTCTGTTTCACTGTAAGTGTGCCTTGAGGGCAGTTAGTGTAAAGTTAGTTTATGGCCTCTTAAATAGGTTTGAAAGATCGAGAGCGGGTCAGCTCTTTATGGTGTTGTGGTAAAAGTGCCTCAGCGAGGCTTGAGATGTAAGGTCGGGAGCTAATGCTCCATGTAATTAAGGGTTTTCTGCCCTTTGGTATTTTGTGATTGTGAGCTGAGAGCTCAGAAATTATACTTGGGGCTCGAAGCCCAGATCTTGTAATAACCCCCTAAATAGTGTGATTTCTTTGTACCTGATTTTGGCTTGTCGTTGACTTGTTAAGTTTTCAAATCCTATGTAAACTTTTGTTAACTCTTGTTGTCTATTGAAAATATAACCTTTATTTAACTTTTAAATTCATCTTTCAGACTTGTAGTTAGACCCATTCCAGCCCGCACCTTCTTTCACCTCTGCTGTTCCACAGATACCTCGGAACAGAAACTATTACATTTCAATTTAATATTGTAATCCTTTATATTGCATGGCCTGCTCATACTCCCAAACTCGCCCCATTTGACTCCTTTTTTGATGGAAACTCGAAGAGCCTGATGTATGAGACTACAATTGAATCGGAGGAAGACATCACTGCTCGGGCGCTTGCAGCTGCGTACTCTTTATTCTCTCTTGTACACTTTGAACGTGTATGGCAGGCAAGGACATGTTTGCAAAGCTTGTATTACAGAAGGAAGCTGCACTTTGGAACGGTTCCCGTAAACGATTATAATTAAATTGAAATGTAGTAGTTTCATTCTTAATCACATCAAAAAGTAACTCTGTTATCAATTTCCAGCCTATAGTTATTTAATAAAGCATTTTTGTTTTGTTATGATTCTCTTCTATCATCTCTTGAAGTTTGAGTATTGAATTTTGTTACATCTGGTATATAATGTATTCCTATAAAATCTAATACTCCATTCTAAACAATGCATAACAATTCTGAACCTGAACAATAACATATTTCATTTTTACTTCTGCCAGTTCTCGCAACAATAAACTACTGAACTCAATCATTAACTACTTATCTCCATTTAGATCAGTCGCCCAGGTGGCAGATTCCCTATCTGTTGATTTCCTAGCCTTTTCTTAAATTACTGCAAAGAAATTGCAAATTTATTGAACTTCTCCCTTGGTTATTCCAATCCCCAACTCCCCTTCCTATAAATGAATATTTGCCCCAACTACATAGGAAAATGTGTACAAAAGAAACAAATGGAAGACTGGAAAAATACTCCAGGATGCAGGCTTGCAAAGGAACTGATAAAAGGACCAAACAAGAAGCATACTAAAGAACTGTTGAAACTCAGCAGAGAAAATATAAGATGGGTAGTAGGACTGTTGACAGGACACTGCCATCTGAAAATTTTTTTTTTGCAAGTTGCTTTGCGTCGCACCGACACAGATAGTTCTTATGGCGACGATGGGACAGGAAAGGGCTAGGAATGGGAATGAAGCAGTCGTGGCCTTAATTAAGGTTCAGCCCCAGCATTTGCCTGGTGTGAAAATGGGAAACCACGGAAACATCTGAAAAAAAACACCTACATAGAATTGGAGTAATAAGAGACAACATATGTAGGAAATGCAATGAAGCAGATGAATCAGCTGAACGCATACTTTTCGAATGTGAGACTCTGGGTAGAATCCGACTCTCCACTCTAGGACAACCAAGTGAAGAGAGAGAGAGAAAAGATCCAAGAAGACCCAATAAGAATAACCTGCAGCTTTGTGAAGGGAGCAGGTATATCTAGCTGGGAATGAGGGAAAAACATGGTAGCAAAAGATCTTAGAGGTCGACGCTAATTCGGATCTAATATTTAGAGGCCCCATGAAGAAGAAAATAATAACAAGAATAATCACCAAACAGAAGATAACCTCTCATTGGGAAAAGGCAAACCTTCTCTGTCCTCCCGTCATAAATTCTGCACTTGTCAGTTTATTGAGCATTCTGGACACATATGGGTCTTTGGGTAGGGAAGAAGAACAGCCGTTCAATGAACACTTCCACTTGTATCCTTCTCCTCTGTCTTGTAAGCAGGTGAGGACCAATGAGTCTTGCATAATTGAAGGGCACTGACTGTCCTCTCTAATATATGGGATTGTAGTGGGAGTAGTACACTAGCCGAGGGACCAGTGGTAGCATCGTTATTCAGCTCAGTTACAGTATGGTAAATGATTCTTAAATAGTGATGCTGAAGTGCAATTTTTTCTTTGGAAGACAGAGATTTTCTCTTATAGTGAACTTTAGCAATGTATGTGTACCTCTTAGTCCCGTTTCCTGATTTGGGGTCGGAGATGAAGTGAGGTGAAATTACATTTCATGGTTTTACGACCTGATGCCATCCTCGGTTGAGGAGCTAATGAAGATGAAGTGAAAGATGGTGAATGAAATTGGGTGAGGAGGAAGAAGGAGTCGGCTGTGGCCTGTGAATAGGAACTGTCCCAGCATTTTCCCTGAAGCGAAAATGGAAAACCACAGAAAACATTCTTAGGACAGCCGACGGCAGGGTTTGAACCCACTAGTCTCCTAATGCAGAGCTTGACTTCACATCTGTAGCACATTAACACACATAGCCTCACTTTAGCAATAGTGAACCAAATATTTGAGTCGGTAGAAGTTCATTATAGCTGTAGTGGACTGTGTATTTGTTTATTAACTGTTGCTCATGACTTTGCTCACATATTTTTAGGAATTGTTTATAAATAACATCACTGACATGATTTGTTTACATGGAGATACAGTATTAAGGTGAATTACAAGTCTTTCGTAAGAAAGCTAACAGGAGCGAAATACATTGTCTGACAAAAAAAGTTAAGCACCCAGAAGGAGTGATTGAAAGTGAATGAAACTACATATGCTGAAAGACCATGTGCCTTTATTGAACTGATTACAATATGGGATGAAACAGACAAGGCCGTGGGCTGTTACAGGTGGAATGTAGGTGCCAGATCAGTAGGGTGTCGCACCCTCCCCTGGCGGCAATGCATGTTCTTGTGCAGTTTGGAATGGTGTCAGACAGCCTTTGGATTCTCTTCTGACGCACGTTTGTCCACAGTTGTTGCAGCTGTCCCTCCAGATCCCGCAGGTTGGTCCTGGGATAGAGTCCCCTTCCAACGTCATCCCACATGTGTTCAATGATGGAGAGGTCAGGGGATCTTGTTGGCCATGGGAGGACTTCAGCATGCCTTAGGCAGTCCATAGACATATGTGCTGTGTGTGGATGTGCATTATCTTGTTGGACCACTATCTCAGTGTGCTGTGCCATAAGGGGTAGGACGTGCGGACGCAGAATGTCTGTGATGTATCGCTGTGCCGTCAGACTTTGCCGAAGCACTATTAGAGGTGACCTGAATGCATATCTCATGGCTCCCACAGCATGATGCCACAATATGGGCAGGACCTGCCCTCTGCCCTCGAC